>NC_089498.1:86110042-86420592 GCF_036850765.1 Saccopteryx bilineata | reverse complement strand
TTGGATAGGGTTGAACTTTGGCTGGAACTTAGGAGGAACCTTGGATGAGGACTCTCACTAGATTTTAACAATATAGACAAAGAGGTGTAAAAGTAGAGCTTAAGATAATGTGGGATGGGAAGACAGGGCACTTGGCAACCTAGCCCTCCACAGAGCTGATTGCTATGCCATTCTCTAAGACACCTGAGTGGTCTCATACAATAATGCTGGTCACCCAGCACTCAGCTCAGGGAGGTGCCAATCACTGAGAAAATACTCCCAAGTGCCAAAGTGAGACTCCGCCTCACACTGTCAAGAGCTTAGCCAAGCAACGACCAGCCAATGTGAAAGTAGCACCAAAGCCTTCATAGCTTCCTGCAGTAGTATAAAGTACTGACTGAACATAAAAAAGGGCCATCTTCCCCCCTTTTATTTTCTTCTAATGGCAGGCTCCCTAGTGGAGCGTCATATGGGAGTCATCTGCTTACTGGGAGAGTCTCAAACAAAGGTTCCTGCAGTTTTCTGGACCAGAGGCTGGGGGAGGGAAAAGGGGTTGGACTAGAAATGGATAAGAAGTAGGTAATGAGTCTGAGTAGGGATGAGTGTCTTTAAGGTTCTCTTGCCCTCCTGCCTCTCATGAGGAGATCTCTGCAGAGGCAGACATCTGAAGAAAACCTCTGCTCAGGGCCTCTGATAAAGAAAGCCAGGAAAGAGGGTCCCTGGGCTAGGGATGCATGACTAGCCAGAAGGGTCTGAGTCCTGGGCTGCTCCTCTCTTCAAAGACGATAGTGCACTGGCACGCACATGGGCAGGAAGGCAGCCTGTGCCCCAGGGGCCTGCTTGTCAATCCTAGTACTGCTTGTCATCAGGTCTGAAAACATTACACACAGGTTTTTAACAGGAGCCAGACTCCTGAAACACCACACTGCAGGCTGCCAGGGCTAAGCAGAATCAGCACAAGAATGAAACTGATCCACCATCCTGCGATGGCAGTTGAATTCTTTACAGTGTCATGTTTTGCCTCATTTTATACCAATATTAAGGTGTATTCTTGTCAAATTCTTTCTTCCTCATAGGCATGTCCATCATGATTTTAAGCTTATTTAATTATTAGGTACTGACTTTATAAAATGTGCTTTTCAAATTCATTTGTTTGGCTTATAATGTCCCTGATGATCCCAGCTACTGAATTTTAATGGTTGGCATAAGAAAATAAACTGTGTGTGAGGCTGTGGTAAATTAGGCTTCTTACTTTAGTTCATGGTGACTGAGTTTCATGAGGTTCAAATGGATGTCATCGGCCTGTGATGCTCTGAATGGATTATGAAAACTGCTTGCCTAGTGATGGAGACTTACCACTAAATCATTTAGTAATATAGTAAATACATTACATATGTCTTTTATTTATTTGCTGTCTCCTAACATTATACCTGAAGTGCTCTGGGCAGAGTTTTGTTTTGCTTTCTGTCTTGTTTTAGTTGCTGTAGTAGCTGCGGCCCCTAGAGTAGTGCTTGGCGTGTCCTAGGTGTTCCACTCATGTTTCCTGAATGAATAAATGAACAAGATTGGCATTGTATGAAACAATTTGATTTTCTCTAAGTAAGTACCTAAAATGACCTTTTTAAAATAGACATCACAGATAAAATGACAAATATAAATGTCACATTCACATTGGACAGTGACATGGCAATGCAACAAAGACAAATTCAAATATTTTCTTTTTTTTTTTTTGTATTTTTCTGAAGCTGGAAATGGGGAGAGACAGTCAGACTCCCGCATGCGCCTGACCGGGATCCACCTGGCACGCCCACCAGGGGGCGACACTCTGCCCACCAGGGGCGATGCTCTGCCCCTCCGGGGAGTCGCTCTGTTGCAACCAGAGCCACTCTAGTGCCTGGGGCAGAGGCCAAGGAGCCATCCCCAGCACCCGGGCCATCTTTGCTCCAATGGAGCCTCACTGTGGGAGGGAAAGAGAGAGACAGAGAGGAAGGAGAGGGGGAGGAGTGGAGAAGAAGATGGGTGCTTCTCCTGTGTGCCCTGGCCGGGAATCAAACCCAGGACTTCTGCACGCCAGGCCAATGCTCTACCACTGAGCCAACCGGCCAGGGTCAAATGTTTTCATAAGGGAAAATGTATATCAAGACCTGTGGTCATGACAGCATCAGACAAGCCACTGCAGTGAAATCGCAGTCTCTGATAAAGAACTGTTCTGGGAACCCTCAATAGACATTGCATTCATTATTGTTATTATTATTATTATTATTGTTATTATTATTAGCGAGAAAGGGAAAGAGAGAGAGACAGAGACAGACAGGAAGAGAGATGAGAAGCATCAACTCATAGTTGCTTCACTTTAGTTGTTCATTGATTGTTTCTCCTACGTGAGCTCCAGCCGAGCCAGTGACCCCTTACTCAAGCCAGTGACCTTGGAGCTCAAGCCAGCAACCTTGAGGTCATGTCTGTGATCCCACGCTCAAGCTGATATTCCCACATTCAAGCTGATAAGCCTGCACTTAAGCCAGTGACGCTGACATTTCAAACCTGGCTCTTCAGCATTCTAGGTCAACACACTATCTACTGAGCCACCACCTGGTCAGGCAACATTGCATTTATTATTACAACTCTGCAATCCTGCAACTAGTTGGGAGGAAAGTGCAACTCTTCTTATTTTCAAGGGTTACCTTAGTTTCTCAGATCATTAATTTTATTATAAGAATACACACTCAAAAGCAGCAATATTTGGCAATGATAAGGAGAAATGGTGCAATGTTATTCTTGGAATGCCCTGAATCTTGAAGGTCTCATCTCATTTGACTCACATATTGCCATTTCCTTTTTATAATTTGAATTAAAAAATGTTGCAACTAAAATAACATAGATAACAACACCTCATTCTGATTTTATCTCAGTACCTTCACAGGAGCTCTGGTCACTGTGCTTCTATCAACAGACTTCACATTGGATGGCATGTCAATCGGTTGCAAGGACTGGCTGTGACCACTGACCACCATCCTCAGACCACAGTGGAGGATTAGCTGTGCTGGGTTCCATCCCACAGAACAGGACTTACTTCAGCCTGGCTCCAGTGTTCGCTGGTGTGTTGCTTGTGAAGGTGTTTGGGTGGTGATGCTCTGATGTGGTCTGAAGCTGTCTACTGGGTGCACTGGCTCTGGGGCCCTCCAGGAGGTGCAGGCCAAAGTGAGCTGCCACCTGTATTCTGCCCCGGGCCATGCAGCATGAGCTAGCAAGCAATTTGCAGAGGGTTGCTACTGTTGCTGGGCTTGCAGGTGCCCAGGCGAGGCCAAGCTGCAAACCAAGGCTGGCTGCTGCTAGTGCCAGGCCTATAGCCACTTAGTAGGAGGTATGGAGCATGCTGAGGCCAGATGCTGCTTGTTTAAGAGACTTTAGGAAAATCTGAAGCATGAGCCAACCCAAAACATTTATTAGGAAAAGCCACTGGAAACTGTATCCTTGGGCCTAAATTCTGGGTGGGACGGGGCCTCAGGGAATCACCAGGGCAAAGCAAACAGTGTGACCTATGTTGATGGAGTCTCAGCTCTCGCACCTGCCTGCTGGCTCTTGCCTTGGGGCTCCAGTCTCCTTTAGGTACTTGCCCTTCCATCATCATTCTTGATAATAAAGTGAGTTGTATTTGTCATAATAAGTAATCATATCAAGTAAAGTTCTTCCCTAAGTACTGTGAGTTTCTTAGTGAGTTATCAAACCCAAGGGGGTACCATTGTGGGAATCCCTAAATTTGTTGTTGGCCAGGCAGAAATGTGAGTAGCTTGGGCATCCTATTCACAGCTGTTGTCTGAATTAGAGGTAATCTTGTAGAACTGAACCTTTAACCCAGGAACGCTGGCCTAACTCTAGAGAATGTCACTGATAAACTGTTGAACACCTACGCTGGTGTTAAAGAATCAGAATTGGTTGGTGTAGGAAAAAGAACCTTCCAGTCTTATATTTCCTAATCATAAAGCTCAACAGCAATATTATTCTCTACTTTTTCCAAAGGGAACTATTTCTTTTATTTAATTTAATGTCAGTCATTGAGCTTACTTTTCCATTGCACAAATTTTGTATCTCTACCTTCTCAGCTTTTATTAAATTTAGAAAATTTTGCTGATGCTGAGTTGAAAAAAAAAGGAAACCCTGAGAGGTTAAGAGACCTTAGTTAAGTTACTTAACCTCCTAGAAACTGAGTTTCCTCAGTTGTCACATATGGTTTGCCTTGATAGCATAATATTCATGAGCTTTAATTATGACCAAATGAGAATCTGAATATAAACTTTCTGAAATATTTGGTAGATACTAAATATACCTCTCTTTCCCTGTTGGAATAATAAATCATTCTTGTATTGGTGTGGAGATGAGTTGCTGGCCAGCAGGATGTGATTGCAGCAATAAATCCCCAAATGCTTGCTATATGTATACTGCAGAATCAGTTGCTTTATTCAAATAAATATGTTCTCAAATAGCAGCTTCAGAAACTATACCCCAAGATTCTATCTGTAAGTTCTTCATGAGAAGATAATAAAAAGCAAAGTATGGTATATCTGACCATCAATATTTGTTTTGTTCTTTTTTATGACTAAAACATTGTAGAAAAGACATAAAAAGAGATTATAATGATGCAAGTAAGGAAGTATTCAATACTGTTAAATTTGGGCAGACAAAGGGGTTTTGCAAAAATAAAGATAGTAGAGAAAAAACTTCCAAAGGGTGGAAGTAACTATAGTGGTTAACATTCTTAAAGCTTACCTTGTATTTTCACAAATAAAATGCAGTTTGTATAATATACTAAACACCAAGGGACAATAGTTATCTATTTGGAGTTACTTTGAGTGTTGAACACATGTTTTATGAAGACTTTCTAATGTATAGTCCCATTTTAAACCTAGAGATCCTTATAAGAATAAAGCCTTACAATCATAGTAATTATGTGTTGAATGCTCCATTCAAAGGCCCAACGTCTGTAATGGAGTATTGTGTATCCTTACACAGGATCAGAAAAAAATGCTAAGAATTGTTTTTTAGCATGTTACCTGATCTAAAAAACAACTGAGAATTTGTGATAGAGACAGTTGGTTGCTTACAAAGACTAAAATATTTACTATCTGGTTCTTTTCAGAAAAGTTTGCTAACTTCTATTTTAGAATACTGCATGCATTAAAAATTTTTTCAAAGACTTTCCATATTTGAAATATATAATTTTTTCTATCTTTATATTTTTATATGACACTATAAATTTATCATAGTTCCAAACACAGTAAGGGGACCATAAATGCCTAGTTTTATATAATCTTACATAACAAAATAGCTTGGTACTGGACTTAACTGGTTGTATCTCTTCCCCTAGAAATGTGTTTTGAGACTTGTTCTCTATGAGATGCATTGTACTTCATTGTGTAAACTTGCCACGTTCAATTTATTTTTTGAAGATTATTAAAAACAATGGCTACATGTGCATGGGTTTTAAGATAGGCATATTTTCAATTTTAAGATGCTCACTAAATTTTTTCCAAAGTAAAATAATTCTACATTCTCAAAATTAACCATGAAGTTTATTATAGGTGTTTGGTAGTCATTATAATGACAAGAAAATTTTGTTTTATTCTTGCTTAAGGTAGAAATTTGATATTTCTTAAATGCTTTTTTATCCATGTTGAGACAGTTATATACATTTTTAAATTTTAAACTCTGTCAATTTATTATTAACATGAGTTATAAGTTAATTCATGTCTAATGTTAAATAGTTCTTTCATATCTTGAATAAGTCAAAATTGGCCATGAAACCCCAATACAAACAAATCTCTAATCCCATGGATCTTATTTTATATTATTGGTCATAAATTTTCTTATATATACTGTACTATGGGTTTCATCTACTAGTCATAATGCTGATACATTTTTATATTGTGTTAGTAACAGAAGCATAATTGTTATTTGAACCCATGTATTAATTTAGGTCAGACTACATGTCAATGAGATATTTCTTTTTTTTTTTTGACAGAGACAGAGAGAGAGTCAGAGAGAGGGATAGATAGGGACAGACAGACAGGAACAAAGAGAGAAGCATCAATCATCAGTTTTTTGTTGCAACACCTTGGTTGTTCATTGATTGCTTTCTTACATGTGCCTTGACAGTGGGCCTTCAGCAGACCGAGTAATCCCTTGCTCGAGCCAGAGACCTTGGGTCCAAGCTAGTGAGCTTTGCTCAAACCAGATGAGCCCACGCTCAAGCTGGCGACCTTGGGGTCTTGAACCTGGGTCCTCCTCATCCTAGTCCGATGCTCTATCCACTGCGCCACCACGTGGTCAGGCTCAATGAGATATTTCTTGAGAATATTGCTCTTATTTTCTATTATCCATCTGTCATTAAAAATATCTATATATTATTTGCTATCTTTATCTCTATCTTTAATCTATCTATTTCAGCATGCTTTCCAAAATGAAGCTGGATATATATTTCACATAAGCACTTTAGCTATTGGTCATGGGTCTTAGGAACTCTAAACACAGTAAATCTTTTATAGTTATTCCTAAAGTAAAATGAGAGTTTATTCTGTGCATGAGGACAATTAATTTTTATAACAGCCCTGTAGATTACTGCATTATCATTTCCCTTTTACTGATATGATAGCAGAAACCCCAATAATCTATGCCATCAGTTAGTATTATAGTTCTGAGTCCATTTCCATGACCAGTCACAGTCATCATTGTTGCATCACTGACCTGAAAAATGCAATGGCTTGGTGCAGAGAGGGCTGTTGCCTGAACAACAAGCGTCAGTCATCACCACTATGCAGTTGGGATTGTTTGTGTGTGAGAACTTAAGGAGTCCTGATACTCTGCACACATGAGATCCAGGTTGTTGCTGGGTGGTAATCAGTCTTCCTTAATGTGTTTAGTTTGACCTCTATCCCCCACCTATGGAACATCCTGGGTGTCTGGAGATATTTTATACTAGATCTATTTTGCATATTTAACTGTTGGTGGAAATTATTTAGTTGCAAAGCAGAAAATGGAAATTTATTAGATAGATTGGAAATCTGCAGAAGCAATGGGCTTTAGCATGGAGGAGGAACTGGCTTAGATGTAAACTGTTGCAGATAAGCAGGATAGAGATTTTACCAGGTGAGTGAGTATTCCTGAGGAAAATATATATTGGGAATATTCATAGTAAAGAAGTATGGTGTCTTATGTTACCAGGGGGAAAATGCTTACGAGGTTGATAGCATAAAATTTGGAACTTCTGATAATATTGAAATATTTTTTATTTGAGGTACTAGATGCAGTAAACTTGAAAAATAAGAGATGGTCAGAGTGAGGCATACCCAAATTCTAGATTCTAGAAAGGTCATATTAATTAGTGATGGCAAGGCTCAAGAAATAACTGTGGAAGAGGGTGGCTGAAATGTGATGTAGCTACAAAACAGATGATTGCAGCTAGAAAGATCAAGGTGTCTAAAGCCTGACTTCAGATTGTGTCTTTGCTCTGTTAAGACTACTCCATCATTCTAATCACTCAGGTCAAAACCATGGGTCTCATCATTTTCTCTTTTTATAGCACACTACACATCATCCCATCAATAAATCCTTGTCTTTCTATCTTTAAAGAACATCTTGATTTCTACCATGTCTTTTCATCTTAGTCAAAACCACCCTTATCTCCTGCCTGGATTCTTTCATAAGCCAATTGTGGATTTCTATGTGTTTGTCCTTTATCACCATTGTAATCAGAGTGAACCTGCTAAAACAGGATCATTCAGATCATGTCTTGTGTTTCAAACTCTCTAATGGCTTTCTATCCATGTTAGAAAAAAAAGCCACAATTTTACTATGTTGTATCAATTAACTGTTGTAACAATAGTGCTGTGTAAGAAGCAATGCCAAATTTCAGCGGCTTAAAACTATAATATTTTATCTGTATTCATGACTGTGGGTTGGTTGCTGATGGTCCAGGCTCAGGTATGCTTGGTTTAAGCTACAGATTGGGCCCAGTCTGTTTCATGTACTCCTTGTCTTTGGTCAACTTATGTCATATGAGAAGCCAAAATCAAGGTGTAGGAAGCACAATGTAACACTATAAAGCAAAGTCAGTGAAACTGTTTGGATCCCCTAAAAATAGATGCTATAAAGCAGGGGTCCCCAAACTACGGCCCACGGGCCACATGCGGCCCCCTGAGGCCATTTATCCGGCCCCTGCCGCACTTCTGGAAGGGGCACCTCTTTCATTCGTGGTCAGTGAGAAGAGCATAGTTCCCATTGAAATACTGGTCAGTTTGTTGATTTAAATTTACTTGTTCTTTATTTTAAATATTGTATTTGTTCCCGTTTTATTTTTTACTTTAAAATAAGATATGTGCAGTGTGCATAAGGATTTGTTCATAGTTTTTTTATAGTTGGGCCCTCCAACGATCTGAGGGACAGTGAACTGGCCCCCTGTGTAAAAAGTTTGGAGACCCCTGCTATAAAGGAATTAGACATTGAAGAGATTCAGTGGGGGAAAGCCAAGAAGGACAAAAGAGAATCCTTCTCCAAAGAGAATAGGCTGGAAGAACTTGGAGTACAGCATGCTCATGTGGGTCTGACAACTGTATAAGGAGAGGGGAAAGAGGAATAAACAGGAGGGAGAATCTCAGATTGCAGCGCAGTTCTAAGAAAGTTTTAGCTAAACCAATGTGGAATCCTTGAGCCAAATTTTCTGTACAAGGGGGCTTGAAATCTATAAAAATGGTACTAGTATCCCTGCAATGCTCAGCCATTGGCTAAGAACAGCCCAATAGAAGTGAACATGGTGATGAGTCAGTTGGAAATTCTAGGCTCACTTTGCTGCCTGAAGCAGACTATTTTGAAGATCTGAGCAGCATATTTACTTGGTTGCCATGCAAGTTACATTGCCAAGTCAGTTCATCTGGGAAAAGGGAGTATATGCTCCCATGGAAGTAGGGAAGAGAAATGATTAAAAAGAAATCTAATGAACAAGAAGACCTACATATCTATATAAGCCAGGCTTCTCTTTATTACTTTGATCCCATTTGTTCCCACTTTCCACTCATTAATTGCCCTCTAACCCCCCACTTCCTCATTCTTGCAATAGCACATTAGGCATACTCCTGACACAGGAACTTTTCCTTGAATGCTTTTGCCCAGATATTCTGCAGAAGTTTCCACTTCTTTCTGATGTTTATTCAAGTGTCAACTTGTCAGTAAGACTTTCTCTGGTCACAATCTCAATCCCTATCAACATACAGTGTGTTTCATAAATTGTTTTCAGAGTCGCTCTTATTCCCATTTCCAAATATAGGCTAAATTAGTCAAGGACAAATGCATATGAAACATTAAAATTCTCATATGTTGGTCCCACAGTACCCTAGCTGATGTAGGCGGCAGGTAATCTTATTCTTAGAAAGTAACATTATAAATAATTTAACAAGTATTTGCCCTGAAGAAAATATTGAATTCAGGGCATTTCGCAAATAATTCAATGAAGGATAAATGTTACAATAGTTTTTTCTTTTTTCTTTTTAGGGAAATTGTGCAGGAAAGAAAACGCAGTGCTTCTTCTCTCATTGGTTCCCCTGTCCCCACTAAAGATAATCTAAAAACTACTAATAAGCAAGAACTTTGATTATCACATGGGGTAAAATTTTTCAGTAAAGTTTTCTGCTGTTGCACAGTTTAGCAAATAAGTCCTGTGATGGACAGTCTTGAGTCAAGCAGCTAGGCAACAGTATCTAGTTATTTAATCAAACACTGATCTAGGTGCTACTGTAACATCCACAATCAGTTGGCTTTAAGTGAAGATTATTCTCCATAGGGATCTTATCCAATCAGCTGAAACACTAAGGAAAAAAGCAAAGTACTGTACTCTGAGAAAAAAAAAAACATTTTGCCTGTGAACTGCAGAGATTCATATAATACATACATACATTATAATATAATTTAAAATTTTATAATATTATATTTGTATAATTTATATAATATAAATATCTAAATATCTTCATTCTACTGGTTCTTTTTTTTTCTTTTACAAGGACAGAGAGAGAGTCAGAGGGAGGGATAGATAGATAGGGACAGACAGACAGGAACGAAGAGAGATGAGAAGCATCAATCATCAGTTTTTCGTTGTGACACCTTAGTTGCTCATCGATTGCTTTCTCATATGTGCCTTGACCGTGGGCCTTCAGTCAACTGAGTAACCCCTTGCTCGAGCCAGCGACCTTGAGTCCAAGCTGGTGAGCTTTTTGCTCAAGCCAGATGAGCCCGCGCTCTAGCTGGTGACCTCAGGGTCTTGAACTTGGGTTCTCCACATCCCAGTCCGATGCTCTATCCACTGCGCCACTGCCTGGTCAGGCTGGTTCTTTTTCTTTTGTATAAAAAAATACCTTTCTAAAATATACCAGGCACCATACTAGATATTTTATACATAATATTTATAAGTAACACTTTAAATGCATACTCTCATTTTATAGAGAAGTTAGTGGAAGGCTATGATACTAAGGGAAGGTTATACAGTGTGTAGTAGCCATGAGTGGGAGTTATACAGATATGAGTGTCTATCCAAGCAGCTTCCATATATATTAGATAGGTGTGTTAGACATCTTCAGTTCTCTAACACTTGTTCCATATCTCTGAAATGAGAATGACAAGAGCTCTCTTTCCCCTTGCAGGTTGTGAGAATTATATTAGCATATGTAAATGTTTAGTCATATTCAAACTGGATGGGTAGTCAGTGGGGGTATTCAACAAACATTTGCCCATGAATATTCTAGAAATCAAGACCTCATACCTCAACTTCTATTAAGCATCCTGCCTGTTCCCAGCCCCTTGTATGGCCTTTTCTACGATGTTGCAGAAGGCACAGACATAGCCTTACAGCTGTATCTCACCATCAGAGTAAAAAGCTGCTCAGTCTTCAATGACCAGGGCAATTGTAAGGAGAAGTTCTCTGCACTGGTATCTCTAGACCTGCTTTAATCTCTGTCTTTCTAAAAGTAGATGTATAAAGAATTGATTTAATTCCTTTGCAATTTTGACCAAATCATGGTTAAGACAAAGAAGCAAAATAACTAAAATATCCCTGAAAAAACATTCAGTTGAATTTATATTGTGACATCATGATAACTGGGGTTGAAACAAATGGAAACTAATCTATTACTATTATTTTAATAATGTTACATTTTCCTTCTTTACTATATTCCAAATGCAGTCAGATTTTACTTTTGAAATAGTTGATTTTTTTCTCTTTTATTTGACTTTCATTTCTGTCTGAAGATTCATATAGCAGCCAGATTTTCACTTATACTCGTCTTTTTGTCTCAACATGACACAATTGGATTTGCTGGTGAAAGGAGAGTACTTAGGAATTACTAAAGCATGCCTTCTGATGAATATTTCATCATCTCTGAAAAAGAAAACATTGAAAAAAATGCAATAAATTTAGTTTTAGGAGGAAGAAGCAGACTAACATCTTGTAATAATGATCTCGGAGACATGTGCCACAGTCCTAAAGTGGCCAGTGCTGCTTATGGCTCTGGGGTCACAGGTGATCAGTTACTTGTTATTCCTATGAACTTTGGAGGTTCTCATAAGAATTGACACATGCAGCCTTCCCCTCCCTGCCATTCCCCATGTTGGCAGGAGGAGTACACACTAAATCCCTCAGTGTAGAGAAGCATCTTAGCGTTAGTGGAGCAGATAGCTTAGTGTGGTGTTGACACAAGTTGTAATCCGGGCTTCCAGGTGTGTTAGCTGGTTGCCTATGTGGTATGGACAAGCTACTTGCCCTCTCTGAGTCTCTGCTTCCTCAGTTGTCAAAGAGATATAGTACATGGATGGACCTGCCAGGTTGTAAAAATTCAAGGAAATAACACATGTGAGGTATTAAACAAAAGGCATGGCTTGTTGTATGTACCATGGTAGTTATTTGATTTATTAAGATCATGTTGTTTTTGTGGTTGTTAATACAGTGTTTGGGGACTTGGGTTCTAGTATTAGATCATCCTGATTTCAAGTTCCAGATCTAGATCTGTGTGACTTTGAGCAAATTCTACAGTCTCTCCATGTTTCAGTTTTCTTGGCATATGATAACAGTAATTCACTCACTCAGATCCGCAAACTTTGGCTAGGACCGCCCACCACCAAGCGCACCAAAAGAGGCTTCACAGGAACCATTTGGAAAAAAGCGACCGTCTACAAGCCAGTGAGATTTCACCACAGCATGTTAGCTCAACTTCCCTAGAGGGACCCCTTTAAATATCTCCCACGCGGTTTAATCCTTGCAACTTCCTTGGCCTCCATCTTTCCTCGGGGCCAGGGAACCTCGCCTGGCGGGATGCGTGCTCTGTACTCAATAAAACCTTTTGTTCTTCTACACTTTGTGGCTCCGAGCCCTGTTCCTTCCTTCTGGGCAGGGAAAAATACCTTACAGTAGTATTACTATAAAAATTTAGATGTAACCCTGGCTAGATAGCTCAGTTGGTTAACAGCATTGTCCTGAAGCACAGAGGTTACAAGTTCAATTCCTCATTAGGGCACATACAGGGACAGTTTAATGTTCCTGTCTCTCTCTCTCTCCTGTTTCTCTCATTAAAATTAATAAATTTAAAAATCTTTTTTAAAATTTAGATGTAACATAAAGAGCTTAACACAATTATGGCTATTACTTAATTTTAACCCTGAAGATACTCTACTGTTAGATATAATTATCACTAACATACCTGAAGAAACAGGCTATGACATTTAAAAAAACCATCCACAGACACTCAGCTTGCAGAAGAACTTTAATTTTTTCTCTCTTTCTCCCAAGCCTGAGTAGTTCCATAACAAAGCTCAAGATAATGATCTATAAAATAAATAGAGTCTTGACTTCTTTTTTTTTCTTATCTCACACCTAACTGAGAAAATTTCTCAGTTCCAGCTTCAAAAGAAGTTCAAAATCTAGCCACTTGAAGCTGTTAACAATAAAAAGTGTTCTTTTACAGAGTCACAGAAAGAGCATTCTACAGCAGTCGTTTTTCAACCATTGGGGCTGGTCTTCCAAAAATTTTGTGCCAGTCATGAAAGAGTTAATCACCCTGATGTTGTATAAAGAGATGTCTTTATACATATTTCCTCATACATGATACAGTTTAATTCATATCAAAGCTCCAACCAGCCCAGGTGCTGCTCAAAGCCTGTACCTGGGAATCTGCACAGCTGCGGGCATGCAGGTGTTATATCCCAATTCAGCGAAAAAGAAACAGAATTTGCCACACTGAGAATTGTCAAATTAGGAGTCTTTGTTACAGAAGTCGGCAACCATGAGCAAACTTGTGTCTCAAAGAACTTGCGGCCCTGAGCACCATCAGGGGTAAGTTTTTAAAGACAAAAATCTACATCCAAGTCAGGGTAGGGGGAAGATGAGGAGCCTAGTGAAGCATAGTACAAAAGCAGAAAAACAAGCTCATTAATTGTGCTGACCTTTTTGCAAAGTTCATCTATAGGAAGAATTTGGGGAGGAACATTTTGGGCTTTAAAGACTCCAGACACCTTTGCAATCTTGCAAAACCAGCTCTGAGGCCAGGGGTGAGGGGTGTACTTAAGAAAAACAAGTTCTGGGGTTATTTAGAGTTCAAGATGGTAGTCAGAAACAAAAATGAAGTTATTTATGTTAAGAGCCTTGCTTCACAGGTAGCTGCCAACCTACATGGCATGGATGCTTGGAGAACGCCCAAAGGGACAGGGCAGGTGCATTTTTCCAAGCAGGAAGAGTAAATAGGGAGAAGGAGCTTTGTTAAGCCTGTGTTCATATTTTTGGGCTGTGAAAAACCAGCTTTTTCTTAAACCAACTGTTGGGCAAATGAGTTTGTAAAATCTGTATTTTTTTTAGTTTGCTCACTTTTATTGTTACAAAATGGTGCTGGGCAGCACCAGATATATGTCTGTAAAATTGCAAATTACCTTCCTGCTTGGGAAGGGTCATTGTATTGCTGATGTCTGCTGGAGGAGAGGTTTTTGCATCAGAAAGTTTTGAAAAGAGAGAAGGAGAAGAGAGAAAAAGAAGCCATGTTTGCAGAGTGAGAGCAGAGAGAATACAGGGTGCTGAAGAAGAAGCCAGTTTATGCAGAAAGAGAGAAGGTCTGCAAGATGGGGAACCAGAGTTAGGGGGCTTTGTGAGCTCTGCTGAGATTGGTGAGGCCTTTGATTCTAGGAGAAATGGGAGAAGATTCTCCTGGTTGTGGAACCAGAGGGGAGTATTTTTCCTGTGTATTTGCTTGTCAGCTGGTGTGAGACTTTAATAAAGGAATGGCCCACCATTTTTTGGCTCCACAGTTTCTTTACTATCTGCCTGAATCTAATGAGAACCTGCATGTGAATGGCCACAACCACGGCCGTGACTACTGGCCCTACACCAACCAACCAATCAGTTTCTTAATCTCTCATAGGCTTGCATTGGTTTCTTCCACCAACCAATCAGATTCTCTTTCTAGACCAGATGGACAGACCTCTATGTCCACCATCTTGACTTCTACTAGAATACTTCAAAGTGAAAGCACAGAAGCACCTGCTCCCATGGTCTGGGAATGGACTTCTTTTACCTTGGGGAGCAGGAAAAACTGGTTCTTTCTCCCTGTGCATGAGGGTAGATGGAGGTTGGGCTGTTAATCTCTTTAGTAGCTTAGTGGGACTGGACTGGCTGTGGTCCCTGGGGTGCCCAGAACTGTAACTTCCCAGTGAAGTAAGCAGGCTTCTCAATGGCTGATTCCCTTGGCTTCCTTCCCTTATTAATCTTTAGCTACTTACCTATGCGAACAGTACCACCTCTATCACACTTTCCTAAACCCAGCTGTCATTATCTCTCACCTGAACAGTGTGAGAAGCTTTTGAACTGATATCTCTGCTCCAAAGTTTGCCTGAAAAACATATTCTCGCTATGGGAGCCAGATTGATCTTTTGAAAACAAGAATGAGTAAGTTCAATTACCTTTAATATCTTTCAGAATAAACAGCAGAGTCCTTACCATGCATGACCTATGGGCCCCCACGCTCTTTCTGTGTGACCACCTGACCTCTCCTGCAGCCTGAGATCTGGTCATTCTCCAGCCATGCAGCTTTCTTGTTACTCCCCAGACATACCAGGGACTCTGCTGCCTCTGAGCCTTTTTCCTCTACTCACCAATGCCTTGAAAACTGTCTCCAGCAGGTATCTGCTTGATGAACTTCTTTGTTTCTTTTAAATGCAAATGCCATTGTCCTGCAGAGGAATTCCCTGACTCATATATATGCAACAACTCTTCCTCCCCCTCTCTGTTTTGCCCTGTTCACAAGCTGTCCCCAGGTTAGGAATGAGATAAATTCTGTATGTTTATTCTTAAGGTAATTTTTATGTGAGTTGAAACACGTACATTTACCTATTAAATGCAATTTAGATGTGTGTTTTCAAGTAGCATTTATTTTTACCTTTCTGTGCATATAAATACGTAAACATTTCAAGCCTACAGAACCTATTTTGTTTGCAACCTAGGACTGCCTGTGTTTTCTCCATGGTACTTTGTACAACTTGACCTCTCTTTATCAGTTAAATCCCAGAAATGAAGGCTTTGTTTGGTTAAGTTTTCATCCATAGGGCCTGTAACAGTGTCTGACACAGTAGGTACTAATCACTATTTATTGAATGAATGTGATCATTACCTGATGCTGTATGTGAGTATATAACCAGGAGAAAGGGTTAACATAATAGATTTTTCCTGATTCCCCAAAGAACCACTAGGGGGAGATAGAGGGGGGGAAAAAGTGAACTTCTTGAGGGGATAACCAGAATCCTATTCTTTTTCTAAGTAATTGGATGTGTAATAAATGTGACTTTGTCTTTCCTGGACACTGTCCAGAGGCACAGAAACAATGTAGGCCTGTCTCTCTGTGTAAGGTTGGTGGCCATGGCCATGCAGATTCACTTTGGATTCAGGCAGATGGGAAAGGAACTGTGGAGCTGAAAAATAGTGGGTCATTCTGTTTATTAGAGTTTTGCAACAGCGTGGACAAGTAAGCAGGCAGGGAGGAGGGAGGGGGAACCTCTTTTCTGGCAAACAATAGCAAAAAAATGGCCTCTCCTAATGGTGGCAGGCAATCCACAATCCACAGTCTGCCACCCTGAGGGCAAGCACCTGCATCCTTACATAGACTATGCATGCAAGTTGCTCATGTACCAATCAGGCAAAGCACAAGCGAGCAGCCTAACACACTTGTTTACCCAATACTCTACTTAACATCTCACTGGTCTCATAGTCTAATTCCTAATTCTGGTTAAAAGAACTGTGAAGAATGAAGGATGTGATGCATAGAATTAAGGAATTTGTGATCAGGTGATTAATTTAAGGTTATTCATTGTAGGCTGTAAAGAGATAAGTGAAGTAGATGATGGCTGGTTGCAGTAAATTTAGTGAAGTCAAGCAAAAATAAATAACAAACTGACTTCTTTATTAGAGTTTTTTATCTATGTTATAAACAATGACATAGAAAATCCATCCAGCAGGTGTCAATTTGAATAGGTGTTGAGTATTGGGTAAACAAGTGTGTTAGGCTTGCTCAATTTGAATACATCAGATAGTGATGTTTTATCCACCAATCACAGTTTCCTCACAATTTGTTGATACCCTGAGTTGGATGCTGACAGCTGCATTAATCCTGACTGTCAACTCATACCATTGCCTTTGGGATGCACCATAGTCTGTGCACCGGGATTTCTGTAATAGGACAATTGCAAAAGTCTGTGGTTTTTACAAACACAGTATATAGAGAGTCGAGTACAATCAGAGTAACTTATTTTTAGAAAATACAAGAATCATCAACATTTTTTTAAACAAGAAATAACTGTATTATAAAATAGTTATCTTTTTTCCCCAAGAAGTTTTTCCATCAGAAGACTCAGTAAACAGCCATATGAGAACCATGTCTATCAAATTCCATTTCCCAAATAACTTTTCTTTTCTGGGACTAAATTCAGCTCTGGAAGCTGAAGTGACTTCAGCATTATGCCTTCACATTAGGAAAATATTGGTTTCAAAATGTATCCAATTTTGCCAGGTTGGTATTGCCACATATCATCTAATAAGCTTGTAATTTTAGGATTTGGGTTGGTCAGTCAGTCAAATATGCAGGAAAAGAAAAATTAGTGAAAGAATTCGAAAATAAGAACTGGTGGATAGAAATAAGAGGAAGAAGACTCCATCTCCTGCCTGTATGGAGTGACCCTGAAGAGTCAGCTGGAGCATTTGGTTTAATACAGTGATGGGATTCAGCTGGTCCACACCAGCTTGGCAAAACCGATACCTAATTTTTTATTGAGGCAAACTGGTTGTTTAAATGGCGCTTGTAATCAGGGTTCTCTCTAAGGTGGGCACCTGGGCAGCACCCTAGTGTGGAAATCACAAATTTACATTCCTTACTCTTTTTTAACATTCATCTGCACAACAGCATATTCTAAGCCCTCGTAATGTTCATTTCATTGATAGGTAAAAAAAAAAAAATTGCAAGTGAGGACACCAATCAGGAAGCAATATGGAAATATCTTAAATAATAGTTTCATTGGTTTTTGTCAGGTATTACTTAATATAATTTAATTAATATTTTAAAACTCATAACACAATCTAGTTTTGTGTACTTCTTTATTGTTCTTATTTAGGTATTAAATGCATGAAATAATTGTGGGTGAAGCGCAGAGTGCATTCCTAGCAGCTGTGGCTGATGCAATGCTGTGAGAATACTCCAGCTCCCAGAACCCTCCTGGGCATACCCAGGAAGGGAGCTCGCCCACTATAAGGAAGTGACTCAGCACCAACCACATAGCTCCCTGATCTTTTCAGCCATTGGCTATGAAGGACACACTGGGACATCCTATTGGCTGAACCCATGTATATAAGCTAGCTTACTTCCTGAGTAAAGTGGATCTGCGTCACTGAACCTGGTCCCTGGAGTTGGGTCTTTGCATCTTCGTTGTCCTCACCCCCGGAAGGACTTGTCCAGAACTGGCTTCCAATGTTAGGCAGGGACCTAACGGGCATCCAAGGGACGGGTGAGTGACCCTCTGCAATGGGAAACCTTCTCCCCCACTCTCGAGCCCCGCGGGTTCAAGCCCTGCACACCCTATTGCAGAGTAGATGAGTTGAAGTTTGTGAAAAGGATCTCTGTACTTATTGGGAGATTCTCTCTGGTCTCAATCCCTGGATTGAGGACGTGCCCCTCTGGGATCCAGATACTTGGGCCCAAGCTCTCTGATGCATTTGTTTGGCCGAGGTGCATGGGGGGCAAACCTTCCCTCTCGGCCTCACTCCTGCCTTATTGGCAATACATGCCTGCTTGACTGGTGTTCCTGCTGGGGACCCTCCACTGGTCCCTAAGGTCCTACAGGTTACTCCTCTTTCAGAGGAACCCCTACATCCATATTCACCTCCCCCTGTAGAGGAAGAAAAGGGTTGGGCCACCAAGTTTGATGGACTTGCAGCCGAGTATGCAGAAACAAAACTAGATACATTAGAAACTGTGCCATCAGCTCTGCCACCTGAAGAAGCAGAAGTTGCTACTTCTGCATTCCCTGCTGGGGCTCACTGCCTCACCTCAGCCTCTCTGACACCATTTTCTACCCTAGCTTTAACTCCAACATGTGTTCCTGCTGCAGACCCATGGCCCAGCCTATACGCCCCATGTGTCTTTTTTCTTTCTGTCTATTTTTCTGTATCTCTCACTCTCTTTCTCCCCTGCCCTTCTCTCTGAAATGATGCTGGAAGGACCCAACCACGGCACAGTGGCAGGGATCACACCCTCTTCTAATGCAAGGGAGAGGTTATGCTTGTGTTTTCAGCCAATTTGGATCCCAGGAACCCCCCAACCTGCTTGACAAGGTTTCTTGGGCACCCACTAAGTGGTTCAGTCTTCACCCATCCAAAGCCACAGCCCTGGCCTCCTCCACACTGACTACGCCTGAGGGGAGGAGGTCTTCAGTGCTCCAGAAGAAGACCTCATGGCAGGCATGTCGGTCCCATCACCTGGGGGGATGTGGAGGCTTTGGCAGGGCGGGCCCAGAGAATTGTCCCTGACAGGCCCCTAGGCCCTGATGCTCTGTTCTTGCTTGTGTGTGCTATAGTGACCTCTGACTCCCAGACGCAGACCAACCCCCCCACGTCTGGGTGGCTGTTCCCTATGCTGGCATAATTATGCCTGTTGAAGTTAATAGCCCACAGTTTCTAGCAGTATGTTTCAGTACCTGCCCTTGTGACAATAGTCTCCCTTGTGACAATTGTGCCCAGGAATCCCAACAGTGGAACGGCACTATATGCGGTAACCTCAGTGACCCAATGCTACTTAAGTTTAATAACACTGTCCCCTCGGAGGGGTGGGTCCTTCTTTGAAATCATACTGTGGGAGACTTTGCTGAAAATGGTACTACCAACCAAGGCTCAGTACTTGGCCTACAAGCCCTCCTCCCCCTAGCTATCAACAGCTGGGCTTGCCTGCTAACCTTGCCTTCCCAGTGTAGCCTCTTTGCCTGTTCTGTATGATGAACATCTAAGAACACTCCCAAGAGAAGGAATTCCCTGGAGAGACTGCCGCATTGCCTCTGGCCCGGATGCGCAGACCATCAACCTCGGAGCTTGGCATCAGAGGCTGAGAGACGGAATACAACCATATGCAGTACACAGCCCGCGGCAAGCCATCCGTTTCGTGTTTGGACGCTGGGACCTTTGTGGGAAGGGGGCGTGCATGGACCTATGTCCATTTTTTATAATCAAAATGGAACTGTGTTTAATGGCACCTGGAAGGTCTCTGTAACACAATGGGAGAGAAATGACATCCTGACCCCTAGGAGGAATCCTCTGTTTAAGACCCCCGTTCTATTTCCTAACTAGTCAAACATTACAGAAGCTTGCCTTATTGTTTAATCCAGCTAATCTATTAGCATATAGTATAATAGGTATTATAGTTGTTTTAGTTCTACTAGGGTTCCATTGCATAATGCGTAGCATTCAGAAGCTACAACAACAGCAAATTGTCATTCATCAAGTCCAATTGGACCTTAATTAAAAGAGAAGGGGGAGATATGGGTGGAGTGCAGATCACATTCCTAGCAACTGTGGCTGATGCAATGCTGTGAGAATACTCCAGCTCCCAGAACCCTCCTGGGAACACCCAGGAAGGGAGATCACCCCCTATAAGGAAGTGACTCAGTGCCAACCATGCAGCTCCCTGATCTTTTCAGCCATTGGCTATGAAGGACATGCTGTAACACCCTATAGGCTGAACCTGTGTATATAAGCTAGCTTATTTCCTGAATAAAATGGATCTGCGTCACTGAACTTGGTCCCTGGAGTCGGGTTTTTGCATCTCTGTTGCCCTCACCCCCAGCAGAACTTGTCCACAAATAATAAACTACCTTTTGTTATACAGTATCTTTTTTTATACTTAAAACGGTCATTAGGGCAGAGAACTGGTTGTTAAATTATTTGAATTCCACCAATCATTTAATCCTGGCTTCCACTAGTGCACCCTGGGCAGTATTTTAAAAATATGGAAAGTCAGGCCTGCCCACAGAGATTTTCACCCTGTGATCTGGGATTAGGCAGATGTTAGCAGTTTTGCAGATGTCTGTGGTGATTGTGACGTACAGCTAACACAAAAAGTCACAGTACCAACCTGGTCAAGAGGATTTAAAGAGTTGAGTGACAGTCAAGAATCATCCAAACTCAACACTAAAACCCTGTTTTAATCTCTTAATTTATGCTCTTTTCCCCTATTCAGTGCCACCATCTCTGGATCTCATTTGAAATTTTGATTATGATTATATGGCCAAAATTAGGCTGCCATGGCATTACCATATCTGCTGAACTTTTGAAGAAAGCCCCAAAAGCGAAGTAATCTTGGGCAGAGCATTTAATTAACTAGGGGGTCTCACTCCTAACTCAACAAACTACAAAAAAAATTAAACAAATGCTGATTTGCAAAAACTATATTACAAACCATTGCAGTCTGGGCAGTCTGGTGCTCACCATTTCTTTCTCTCTCTAGCTCCCCACAATGCCAGGACTGTTTACTGCACAAACAGTAACTTGGTAGAAAATTGCTATGAATAGACAAACGAACAGGGAGTAATCCCACCAGGGAGCAGGTGTTCTCTGTGCTGTCCCTGGCCTTTTCCTGCCATAGCCCAGAGCTTTACTGGACATGAATTGTAAATCTGCACTGGTATTCTCCTACACACCTCCAGGACTATTTGGAAAGCCATATAATCTAAGTCACAGTCAATCTTAAAATGTTAACTCAGAAGCAAAAATGTGCTAGAAATGAATTTGATCTGCTTGCAAAAACACAAGCATAAGATACGCTTGGGACATTAGTCAAGGGAGCAGACAGGCAACTCCCCAACTCCCAGGCTCCTGTCTATGACATCCCTTATCTTCTAAATAGCTAAACACATTTTTGTTCTTTTACAGGATTTTCTTCCCTACACAGCCATGCTAATAGGTTTTATGATTTCCTGTCTTTATAAATGTAGGCAATTTACATGGTCTATTTATTTACAATAATATATTTTTATATTAATGCCAATTTAGAGTATAAGGAAATACTATATTTTCATATTAACTAATATAGAAAGTGCTCAGAAGAAAATTTATTGGGGAGGTTGATGTAAGTTTGGCTCTAGAGGAATAAATGTTGAAGTCAGCTGAAATGTGATTCATTATCTTCTTTAAATATTTCAGATGTGTTTTCACCTCTCTTTGCTAAAGCTGACTTCAACATTACCTTATAAACATATTTCTGAACTCCCAAAGTGCTGCATTGATTACCTTACTCTGATGCTATAGTATAAGAAAAATGTGCTTTTAGCTCAAACCCTGCAAGAAAACAAAAATACCAGACCACTAGGCTTAGGTATTTGTTGCCAGGAGTCTAATATCATGTGGGATACATCTTAGCAGCACTTTGTCACATGTGCTCTCTGTGTGAACACTGTATGTGCCACTTCACACATGTTATTCCATATAATGTACGACTTAGCAAAGCAGATACCAGCCTTCCTATTTTGCAGGTGAGGAAACCAAGGCAGTGGTGTTAGTATGACTTCAGTGTTGTCCACCTAATAACTGACTTAGTTTGTTGTTTTATTTTTATGAAGTCATAAGTTTAACTTTTAATAAAGTATTAATGAGCTGAAAAATACTGCATTAGCTATCAAAGCTCCTAAGAAAATGTATCTTAAAAAAAATCACTGCTCCACAAAGTCACCCACCTACCAAAGCACTGAATGTTAAGCTAGGAAAGAGGTGAACGACTTTGCTTCACAGCTCTGGCTCAGAGAGCAGCATAACTTATTCAAGCTTGCACATTTGTTTTATGCTAAATTAATGTTGACAACAAGTCAATGTAAAGTTATGTTTAGATAATATTTTCTTAGTTTGGATATACTTTCTAAGCTGCTTCCTGGTTTGCTTAATCATTTGAATGTTAACCCAGCATTTCACTAAGAAGCAGAGAAAGGAATTACCATTGGGTATATGTTTTTTTCACCAATGTCTTCTGTAAAGTATAAATGTAGAAGGGACATTGTTGATTATTTTCTCTCTCTGTTAAGGCCTCTGCTTCTTTCTAATGCTCTTGTCCCCTCCATAAGTAAGCGAAGGAATCTATTCAGGAAACCATCCATACAGATGTTCAGCAGTTTCACTTTTTGCACAAGCATTGGCTATTCTTGCTGAGAGGCTCAAAGAATCAACACGGCACCATAAAGGAACAGAGTTGTAAAGAGTGCAGGCCACTAAGACCACAGATGAGCACTTCAAATCCCACTGCCCCCCCCACCCCACCCCACACACCACTTCCAGCCGTGTGAATTTAGGTTATGCATCTTTGCTATTATCTTGGTGCCATCTCTGAAAAATTCAGATGATGGATCTAATAGGATATAGAGAGATTTAAATGGAATAATTTAGATAAAGCAGTGATCACAGTGCTGGGCACATAATGTTGACAATAACTATTTAGTGAATATGTATTAGATGTGACATGCCATCTGACATGTTTTCACTCTGTACTTCATTTAATTTCAAATGCTGGAGCCAGTATTTTTTTACCACTGTGTTCACCTGTCCTGTTACTCTCAAATGTAGCTCTAGAGTCTGATATATTGTTTACATCATTGTTCTGGGCCGCGACCACCGCAGGGAAGTGAAGACCTGAGTGGGGGCGAGGGAGGAGGAAAGAAAACACAGAGACATAGATCAAGTTTGGGCCAGGTGGGCCGAAGTGCTCTGATAGAGACACAATGACACTGAGCGTGGAAAACTCGTTTACTATATATGCTTAAACAAAAGGGTATTGTGCTGGGGGGCGGAGGCAATGACCTCAAATCTAAAAGCCCTTGATGCTCTGTCCCACAAACCTATCAGGACGTCCTGAGCTTGCAGTAGCACTGCGTACTTGCCGCCCTGCTTTTGGCATCAATGCCACGAACAGCTTTCAAGTTCGGAACGGCCGAAGAGAGCCCTTCCTCTGCTCTCAGCTGCACGCAGGCTGGATGCATGCAGACGCAGGGGCCTCTACAGTTCCGTTTCTTAGGAGCACTCTGGAAAGGGTAAACTTTGGTTTATATGTAGAGACAGAGGGTGTGAAGTCCTAATCCTTACATCTGCAAGATATACATATTTATACCTCCAAGAGTTCTTCTGAATTTACTGCCTATCATAAGGCAAGTATATAACGAGCATTGAATGTAAGTGATGTCATTATTTCATGTTCCACTGAAATAAATAAAGCCCAATTAAAATATTATACAACACTTCCTTTTCCCTTTGACCATAAGGTGCATGGCTACTTCAGAGATGTTAGAATGTGAGAAGGAAGTATGTACTTCGAATCAATGAAATGCAGTAATAATCACTAATTTTCTTTCTAGGAAATAAAAGTCATGCTTATTTCCCATGAAAGATTTGTCCACATTCTCTAAAACAAATGTTTAACTTATTATACACTGATAAGTTAGATCAAATTATCCACCCCTTTCCTCATGCCCTGTGGCACTCTTCTGTATCTGCATCTTAACCCTACTCTGGGTGGGTCTTTACTAACCCTTGACATTGGGCTTCTCCACAGGACTTGACTAGGTTAATGCAGTTTTTTTTGTGTGTGTGGAGGGCTGATGTTTAGTAGTATCCATAGACTTTGCCCACCAGAAGCCAACAGCACCCCTGGCTCCTTTTAAGTTGTGACAACCAAAAATGTCTCCAGGTTTTGTAAAATGTCTGCTGGGTAGGGGATAAAATTGACCCTGTGGAGAACCGTTGGGTTAACAGGATGTTAGAGGACCTGACTTGAACTTGTTTCTTGATGGGGTTTTTCTTCTTGCACAACAGTGTTCAAATGTGGGAGATCTTTCCCTGGTTTCCTCTCCCTGCAACCTGCTCTCCCTTCACCCTCAACTCCATGGTGATGCCCAACCCGCAGCCTGAAGCAGAGCCAGCCTGCTGAGCCCAGCCCTGGTCAGCCAATCCTATCTCTTTCCTTTTCTTGGGTATTCCATTTCTTTGGCAAGAATATATTCTCTGAGCAATGTTTTGAGAAAGAACATGTTCCTATTTTCATCACCATTTTTTTTCTTAATTCTAATTCTAGGTTGGAAAACATTTTCACCTAGCATTTTGATATTTTGAAGGTATTACACTTACACTATTATGTCCCTTCCAGGGTTCCAGAAAATTCATGCAGCCTCAAAGTCCTCTGAGAAGTCTGCTTCCTTTTCTTTCCAATGTGGGACTTCTTGAGGACTTCTCGTTATGGCCAGGCTGCTGAAATATCTTGATCATATGCCTTAAGGGGCTACTTTTATATTTATTGAGCTGGGCAGTTTATGAGTCTTTTCACAATAATCTTAAATTTCTTATTAATGGAAATTTTCCCAGTGTTATTATTTATTTAATCCCTTACCCCTTTTTTGTCTCCTTTTTGTGTAACTCCTGTTAGTTAATTGTGGGACATATTTTGTTTTTGATCTGCTTTTTATGGGATTTTTTTCTTATCAATCTTTTCACTGAATTTAATAATTACATATATGTATATATTTGCAATAACTTTTTATTACTTTTTTCGTATCCTGTAGTTCCTTGTTTCATGAATTCAATATAGTTTATCATCTCTCTAGTGACATATATATATATATTAGACATAGTTATACTTAAACTTCTATTGTTATGTTAGTATTTTCTGCTTTCTTTGAGTTGCTTTTATTTTATTTATGAAAATCTTTAAAATATTAACTTGAGATGTGTGCTTTTCTGAATTATATTCCACACCTTTCACTGCCGTACCTCTTTTATAAATGACTGCCTAGCTCTGTATGGCATGATATGGTTAAACGTCCAAATCCCTGGTTCTCATGGCATAAGGATAATTAAAAATCTGACATAAGAAAGGCTCTTAAATTCAATGACAACTTCCAGGTGGCAGGTCAGTTAGAGTTTCTGTCCACTGAAAACTAGAGCAGCTCAAATGAACATGACAGCCACACAGCAGAAGAAAAGCAAAAAGGCTCATCTAGTCTCAGCTGCCTCAGAAGATTGTTCTTTTCTCACTGAACTAGAATATACACTTCTTGTAGGATGCCTCATTGGCACTGATTCTCGTCCTACTGGGAAAGGGCACTGTTAGAGGTACTGAAGTACAGGCTGGTGTGACAAAAACATCTCGCTTTATACACACCACTGAGGCCCTGACGTGCATACAAATTTGGAAAGGCCAGACTGGCATGAAGGGGTGGGTGTGGGAACAGTGGCATAAGCAGAGGATGAAGCCAGATGGAAAAGGCTTTGGATGCGGGGGCTATTGCACGGTGTATAACATGCTTAGTGTTTGCATCTTGAAAGCATCACTCTGGCTTTCTAACGCCCCATATTGTGGACTTTCGAGCCTTCATGTAATTGATTTGAAAATGATTATTCACAAAGACCCTCAAGAGTTCCTTCAGTTAACTTCATCCCAGTAAGAATTCTGTTTGACTGTTAGAGGAGGCATTGCTTTGTGATTGTGGGGTCATTATGAGCAATAGCTCTGTCACAGTCTCAAAGTGCAGAGGGATAAGCAGGTGTTTTTACTGCCACACCTCAATATGTGTCTTTCATTAGCAATTTAGCCATGTTCTTGGGTCATTCAAATATCAGCAGAAAGTGAAACTGAGTGGTGAAAACAATCTTGATGCCTAATTACACTGTTCAACTTCCCATTCCTCCTCCAAAGAAGAAGGACTTTGACACTTGTCTTGTTAGGACCATTTTTCCAGAAGACAGTTTCAATCAATAATTCCTCTGGGAAATTTTCTTGGCTTAACTCAAAAAAATGGTATTTGCAAAACTACTTTAGATTTTATTTCATATGCATTATCTTGTTTCTATTTTAAACCAACTATTTGTTATGTGTTATTATTATTCCTATTTTATAAAAGGTGTGGATACAATGATCAGAGAGGTAAATTTCATTTAATAGGAGAAATATAATTAGTTAACAGAAATTAGATTTGAACAAAGTTTTCTACTGACCCCAGGGCTCAAACATTTTCTTCTACAGATCAGTAAGCAAAAAGTATAGTTTATATACCAGGTGTTTAGATTTTTACACACACACACACACACAAAGGATGCCTCATGTTAATTGAAAAATTTATGTTTTCTGAGATACCAAAGCCTTTCTGTTGTTCTCATTGGCTTACTTTCTACCTTTCATTTGATGGAACTTTGGCAGTAGTTTAAAGACACAGAGGTCTCCAAAAGTAGCAGATAAACAGGTACTTTCCCAAGGGCAGTGCATTTCCGTAATAGAAGGCAGGGTGTACCGGAGCCGAGCAAGGTATTCCGTGACCTTGTCAGGCCCCTGGTATGCTATTCCAATTTTCTCTGCCATCTTTGAACTCGCAGTGAGGATATAAATATATAACCCTTGCCAAAATGGAAGCAGGAGCCAAATGCACAAATGAGAACAAGACAGGAATTTGAAATACAAAATTACACAGACATAATTTACAGCAAAGAATGATTTCAGGAAGCACATAGGAAGATTTTTATTTACAATGTGGAACATTCTAAGGGCCACAAGACCTGTCACACACAGTATATTGTGATGTGGTCCTTGAACACTTAATGACATTCATTTAATTACCATTTTCCTTTGGAGTAGAATAGCATGTTAACCTGATCATTAGGAAGCTTTGACCTCCTAGAGATGTTTACAGAGATTGTTGAAATTGAATAGCATGAACTTATTTTTTTTTATTGTTACACACTAATTTCTGTGGTTGTTTTAACACTTTACCAGGTTTTCCTTCTTAGTCTGAACAAGAGCCATGAGGAGCAGCCTGTGGCCTGAGGAATAGGTTAATCATTTGTAGATCTGTACATGATGATAGACATTAAGTAAAGGTATGTAGTTATTCATAAAGAGGGAAATGAATGGGTTTTCAGGCAAGGAAATTTATCAAAAAACTTGCTTTTATACATGTTGGGCAAATGAGTTTGTAAAGTTTGTATTTTTTGAGTTTGCTCACTTTTATTGTTACAAAATGGCACTGGGAAGCACAGGTTATATGTGGTCTGTGAAATTGCAAATTACTTTCCTGCTTGGGAAGGGCCTTGTCAGGCCCCTGGTATGCTATTCCAATTTTCTCTGCCGTCTTTGAACTCACAGTGAGGTTATAAATATATAACCTATGTGCTAATGTTTGCTGGAGAAGGGGGCTTTTTGGCCCCAGGCAGTTTTGCATGGAAGCAGAGAGAATGCAGAATGCTGAAGAAGAAGCCATGTTGGCAGGGAAAGAGAAGGAGTGCAGATGGGGAACCAGAGCTGAGGAGCTTTGGGAGCCCTACTGAGGCTTGTGGGGCCTTTGGTTCTAGGAGGAACCGGAGAAGATTCTCCTGGTTGTGGAACCAGAGAATGCATTGGGGCTTTGGAAGCCCTGAATGGAAAGGGAAGTGTTTTCCCTGTGTGTTTGCTTGTTGGCCGGTGCGAGACTTTAATACAAGAATGGCCCACCCTTTTTTTTTTTTTGGCTCCCTGGCCATACACCAAATATATAATTTTTTTTCATTTTTTTTTTTTTCCTTTTTTACAGTGTAGGGACTGCTTGATTTAGGTGATTCTGTGTTGGATCCCAAACTAGAACACAGAGCAGATACCAGGCACATTGCTTGGTGTCTCTGGGATCTCAGGTTGCTATTTTTTTATGTGGTGGGTGGAGTGAAGTCGAGAGGTCCAGGTGGAAGGTAACTAATTTCTGAATGCTGTTCTGTCCTCTAATTACCCTCCCCACTCTGAGCAGAAATTTCCTCAGTGTGTCTCTGATGTCCTGGAAATGTCATTGTCATCGCACAGGAACACCTATATGCACATCCCCAGGGTCAGAGGCAAGTCTCAAACTCAGGTCCGATTTCAACTTGAGTGTTGTTATTACTCAGGACACTTTGATTTGGAAGCCACAAAAACACAACTCAAACCATTTTACAAAAAAGGGAACTGACTGGCTATCCAAGAGATGGGACTCAAGATAGAACTATGTATAACAGATCATAACAGGACATCTAAGTTTTACATTTCATACAAGACAATAGAAAAGTTCTATAGAATTCACCTGAACTTGCAGCTGGTTCTATGTGTGGCTTTCAGCGGTAGCTAGCTGCACATTAAAGTCTCCCAAGAATGAAAAGCTAAATTATGCTTAGTGAAATAAACCAGTCAGAGAAAGACAAGTACCATATGGTTTCACTCATAGTGAAATTTAATGAACAAAATGAACTAAGAAAATAGAGATAGACTCATAGACAGTGAGCAGACTGGCAGCTGTTGTGGGGTGCTGGACAGATTGAGCAAAGAAGAAGAAGAACTTCCTGGACACAAACAACATGTGGTGACTGTACAGAGGAGAGTGGGGAGGTGGCAGAGGTCTATGGGAGATAAACAGTGATAGGAAGGGACTTGACCTTGGCTGGTGAACACACAGTACAGTGGACAATGATGTGCCTGAAACCTGTTTAATTTTGTTGACCAGTGTCTTACCAATAAATTCAATAAAAAGGAAAAGAAAAATCTCCTAGGAAGTTTTTGAAGTTCCCACTGCCTAGGCCACATCAATGAAATCAGAATCTTTAGAGCAGAGTCGCCGCCTTAGTGCTACCTGTAAGGCCCTCCAATTCCACTGTGCAGTCACGGTTGAGAACCATTGCCCTAAATAAACTCTAGGTGAACAAATTTCTTCTTCTGCAGGAATAATCAGAGCAAGGAAAATCCCCAGAATTAAAAGGCTCCTGCAATCCCAAACCATAGGCACACTTGAAGGAAACAGAACAAAACTAGCAGGGGGTTATTGACTTAAAAAAAAGATATATTTAACTTTTATGTATGACATTCTCTAGAAAAACCATGTACTGTTTGCTCTGAAATACCTTTCTCAGCTCAGTTATGGTTTTCATTCTTCATCTGCTGAATAAAGACATTGAAATATTTCAAGGTGAAATTGCTTATTCAACACATGTAACTTGTAGCAGCAGCACCATTGTCTTTCTCTGAGAAATAGTGTTTTTCCAGCTATTTGAGAACCTAACTCATTTGAATCAAATTATTTTTATTAAAACAGATTGAAAAAGAAAAATAGAAAAATGAAGCCACCAGTCATAAGCAGCCCAAATATAATGTTAGAATAAAACTCAAAGATAGAAACTATTAAGTGTGTCTTTACCCTCAATTAGTGCATAAACAGTCACTTGAGAGGAATTGTTGTAAAGCCAGTAGCCAGGGCCGCCATCACAGCAGCCCGGCCCATGCAGGTTCGCATTGGATTCGGACAGTCAGTAAAGAAACAACGGAGCCACAAACTGGTGGGCCATAGTCTTAATCCTAGCTTGCACCCGGCGGGCAAGTAAAAACACAGACTGGGCTCCAAAACCCACTTACATTCAGTGCTCACAAAGCCACTGACTTATCTGAGTTTCCTAGAATCAAAGGTTTCTAGCTCACCAGCCGTATTCTTCTCAGTTCCCCATCTCCTTCCTTGTCCCAGATACAAACTCTACACAAACTGGCATCTCACTCAGTACTCCGCCATCTTGGCTGCTTCTCCTGGCCTACTCCACGTGGCCTCCTTCTGCTCTCTGCTCTGCTCTCTCCTTTAATGATAATCTCAGGAACCAAGAACAAGCTCCCGCTCTGTCCCCATTTTATAGTGTAGAAATCCAAACCCTTAATCCAATATACAAAATAGGGAAGTCTCTAATACAAAGTCACTTCTCTGAGGCATGATTGGATTGTACCACCCCACATCAAAACGAGTGGGAGAGGCTTAATCCCAAAACCAAGCCCTAGGCTACAATGATCCTGCCTGCCCCCAATACACATTAATATCACCTGGGCAACGGCCTCCACGTGGGCAGCGCCACTTTAACAAAGTGAGCAAAATACATTTTATCTGCCCAACAATCCACCCCTATGCTCACTTTACTACCCACAATCTATACCACCGGCATCCCTGTGCAAGGAAATTAGAACATTACACAAATTACAACAGCAAAACTCATACAGTTTCAACAATTACAAAGGTACATTTCACCAATATCTGAGCACTTTGCCAAAAGCGCAAAATGTCCTCGGCCTTCTTTCTAGCCATGGGAAAAGCTTCCCAGGGCAGGGGAGTGCTTCCAGCAAAGCCACCCCCCACCCCCATCAAGGTATTTCACATTGTCCAAAATCCGTAATCCATAAGTCCATCCAACAAAGGAGCCAATGCCCACTCTGGTCGTAGTCCAGGAAATCAGTCCGTGCACATGGGGCGTCAGCCACCCCCCTCATTCCTGCCATCCTGGCAGGTCTTACACTGTCCCGAAGAGGGCCACATGGCAATGGCAGTCAGCATTTCCATCTCTGCTCTGGATAGCATGTCCAGCCCTATGTACCAAAATCACAGACCTACCAGGGCCGTAGTAGGTGCTCCTTCCAGCTGGGCTTCCATCTTCTGGAGACTGCGGATTGCAACTCCAGCCCAATTCTGCTCATCCTCCAAAAAGTAACTGGAAACATCAGCTCCTGTTGCCGGTCTTGAGCCCTGGGCTGCTGCAGCCTTCTGCTCCGCAGACCTTGCAGCTCCGGACTCGGCTTTAGCCTCAGCCCCGGCCTCCTGCCCCTGCTGGCTTTCCACAGCATCCAGGGCAATCTGCAACTCACGAACCTGTGAATCTTTCTCCATCAGCTGTTCCATTTCCAGGTGAATCTTGCAAACCTGGCCGGCCTCCTCCTCCAGCGCTTCCTCCAGCTCCAGGGTCAGCATCTGTTTCTCTCGCATTTGCTCTAGCTCCTTCCACTGATCGGTTTGCAGGTCCCAGGCAGCCTCTTCCACAGATTTCTCGGTTTCCTCACGCATGGCTGTAAAAGTCAGCCAGCCTACAATCCCCAAAAGGACAGCCATGGGGAACTGTTGGGCAGATAAAATGTATTATGCTCACTTTGTTGAAGATGACGCTGCCCACGGGGAGGCCGTCGCCCAGGTGATATTAATGTGTGTTGGGGTGGGCTAAGGGCAGGCAGAATCCTTGTAGCCTGGGGCTTGGTTTTGGGATTGGGCCTTTCCCACCCTTTTTGATGTGGGGTGATACAATCCAATCATGCCTCAGAGAAGTGACTTTGTATTAGAGACTTCCCTATTTTGTATATTGGATTAAGGGTTTGGATTTCTACACTATAAAATGGGGACGGAGCGGGAGCTTGCGTTCTTGGTTCCTGAGATTATCATTAGAGAAGAGAGCAGAGCAGAGAGCAGAAGGAGGCCACGTGGAGAAGGCCAGGAAAAGCAGCCAAGATGGCAGAGTGTTGAGTGAGATGCCAGTTTGTGTAGAGTTTGTATCTGGGATAAGGAAGGAGATGGGGAACTGAGGAGAATAAGGCTGGTGAGCTAGAAACCTTTGATTCTAGGAAACTCGGATAAGTCAGTGGCTTTGTGAGCACTGAACGTGAGTGGGTTTTGGAGCCCAGAGTGTATGTTTTTACTTGCCCACCGGGTACAAGCTAGAATTAAGACTATGGCCCACCAGTTTTTGGCTCCATTGTTTCTTTACCGACTGTCCGAATCCAATGCGAACCTGCAAGGGCCAGGCAGCTGCTGTGATAGTGGCCTTGGCCGTGGCTTCTGGCTTTACAGGAACCCTAACACTAGCCAGTCCTCTACTCCACCACTCAAAGGCTCCATGCTGATCTGTATGGAATCCTGCCGACTATGCCAAATGTAAAGCCAGTAGCCAGGGCCACCATCACAGCAGCCCGGCCCATGCAGGTTCGCAATGGATTTGGACAGACGATAAAGAAATGGCGGAGTCAGAGGATGGTGGGCCATCCTATTTATTGGTGTCTCACCAAGACAGGCAAACCACAAAAGAAGACAAGGGAAAAGCAGAAAACCAGCTTTTCCCATGAAGGGCAAGGGATCGGGGAAGCCCCTGCAATTGTGATAGCAGGAACTGTGTGAGTCAGCTCCTGGTCTGTCCCACTTTATAGTGTAGAAATCCAAACCCTTAATCCAATATACAAAATAGGGAAGTCTCTAATACAAAGTCAGTTCTCTGAGGCATGATTGGATTGTACCACCCCACAGCAAAATGGGTGGGAAAGGCTTAATCCCAAAACCAAGCCCCAGGCTACAGGGATTCTGCCTGCCCACAGAGACACACATTAATATCACCTGGGCAACGGCCTCCACGTGGGCAGCGCCACTTTAACAAAGTGAGCAAAATACATTTTATCTGCCCAACAGTTGTGAAGAAAATTACATTTAAAAATTATTTCTAAACTATTTTAAATGTGCCTTTAAAATTTGGGACTAAAGGCTAATGCCAGGAGAAATTTTAAATGATATATTTGGCTCTCAGAGAACTTATAAAATGTAAGTCTGCCTTTGCAAAATATACATATTTATCATGTACATGTTCTTAGGAATTCATTATGTATGAAATTAAGGAACTGGGAAAAATTCAAGGAAGCAGAAAAAATAGAAGATGGTATTCTAAAGACTATTTTAGGCAATGGGCCATGAATTGAGTATAAGTAATTTGTTTGGGACATAACACCAGGAGATACTGAGAGGGTGTGAGGAGTGGAGGCAGGGAACAGAAGAAAGCCACAGAATGGATAGTATCAAGCATGTCACTGCTCTGGTCAGCTGGCATTCTATCACGATGGGGACTCAGCACACTAATTTAGAATGCATGTGTTCTTAGCTTTCCAACTAAGGAGCCAGTGGGTGGATGTTGAGCCACTAGTGAGGACTGCCGCCAGGGGGCACTAATGCCTTGGCACTTCCAGCTACCTTTAGCCACAGTCCATAGAAAACGGAACCCCATCTCCCTAAATTAGAACTAGAGTGTCACACGTTCCAGCTAATGGATAAACACAGAAAGAGCAGGAATGTGGCCATGACAGCTTCTGCTTGAAGTATGTTTTCATATAAAACTGAACGGGGTCAGTAAACTTTTATTTTTAATTACAGGTGGTAGATAACTTAAGCTTTGTGTGCCACATACGATCATTCTCACATATATTTTTTTCTATTTAAAAATGTAAAGACATTCTAGCTTATATAAAAATAGGTGCTCAACCACATTTGGTCCACAGTTATAGATGGCAGATCCTGAAATAGAGAATATTTTTTTTAAAAAGAAACTTAAAATTAAATTTATCTGTTAATATGACCAATCAAAATGAGTAAAATCTTTCAAGATAAAGTCAATCTTTCTATGAAAAGCACTTATATTATATTGTGTCTATAATAAACTTAAATACAGTGATTGATTTAATAAAACAATTGTGCAGACATTTTGGATGTTACACAGTATGGACAGGCGAGAACGAACCAGATGGACAAGAAAGCGTCAGAGAAGATGGTTATTTTATACTAGTCAACAGAGTAAACTGTGACGTTCACAGTGAGGACACTGTGACCACAGTCTTTTATTCCACACGTAAGATAAGAAATAATTAGAGCCAAAACAAAAATAAAAAGATTAAAGATAAAGATGAACGGAAATGCCATTGAAGTAGTAGGATTTAGTATGTTAATCCAAATCTTTGACGTATCAACAATTAATAAAATTCAAAGGATATAAATGAACAGGTTTATTAAATTATAAAAAATATGGTTATTAGTTTCAGTGCATAATTCAAATATTCAAGAAATATCCTTTTTTTTTTTTTTTTTTTTTTAAGTGAATTAACATAGCTGTGATTCCTAGTCCTGCTCTGCATGGTGAAGAAAACATTCGACCTCTAACTCCCATCAGGCTTCTAGCTTTCAGGGTATGGTATTCTGGATACTCACCAACTCTCAATAAATTGGGAAGACTTTTCTGGCCCTTAGGCATCAGTCAGCCTAGCAACCATGGGATGTGATATTTTTCTAGTTCTAATTTTACTTAAACCCATAGATTCTCTGCTTGAGGCAAGAGGATATGTAGTAAACACCAGAAAATAACTCACAGCTATCCCCTCCCTTTTTTTTTTGGTATTTTCATTTTCTTCAGTATTAACAGATAGCAAGGTACATTCCATCTTGTTTGAAAAGTTCACAAGCCTCTTTTTCCCTCTTCTCCTGGGTTCCAATTATGTCTTTCATCAAAAGCAGTCTCAGCCCTGGCTGGGTAGCTCAGTTGATAGAGCATTGTTCTGATATGCCACAGTAGCAGGTTTGAGCCTTGGTCAGAGTACATACAAGAATCAACCAATGAATGCATAAATAATAAATCAATGTTCTTCTCTCTCATTCTTCTCTCTCTAAAATCAATTAAAAAAAAAAAAGAGTAGTCTCTTTCAGTCTCTTTAGAGACTCTGTCCTGAATCATACCTAGACATTCAATATAATCTCTAAGCAGAGTTATTAAGAATTTGAAACAAAAACAGAGAAAGTATTTATTTATTTATATTATTATTAAGTGAGAGATGGGGAGGCAGAGAGACAGACTCCTGCATGCACTCTGACCAGGATCCACCTGGCAAGCCCCTACATAGGGATGCCCTGCCCATCTGGGGCTGCTGCTCTGTTGCTCAGCAACTGAGCTATTTTAACACCTGAGGTCAAGCCAAGGAGCCATCCTCAGTGCCCTGGGGCCAACTTTGCTTGATCGAGCCATGACTGCAGGAGGGACAGAGAGAGAGAGAGAGAGAGAGAGAGAGAGAGAGAGAGAAATGGGGGGGGGGATGGAGAAGCAGATGGTCACTTCTCCTGTGTTACCTCACCTGAAACTGAACCTGAGACTTCCATATGCCAGGCTGATGCTCTACTGCTAAGCCAACTGGCCAGGGCTGAGAAAGAATTCTTGTAGGCAAATTTTGCTTTCTGTCCCACATTGTTCTGGCTATGTATATGCAAAAACCCATTCCAGTAATTTGTTCTGGATTTTGGATCTTTATAGAAAAAAATACATCAAGCTAAATCCAATGAATGTGAGACCAAGGTCAAAGATCATTTGTTTTCTCTACATCCAGTGATTTTCATTATCATTTTAACAATAATTAACATTTTTAAACATAATGTTTGTTCTTTATTGAGTTTTATGAACTAATGCAAGAAAGCAAATAAATTATTCTAATGACTACACAAACACTCTCATCCAAAGAGGTTGGGGTTGCTAGAGTTGATAAAAGAGATAACTCGTCTCTTTTCACCACCAAGAATGATGTGGGCATTTCTTCTATCTAGATTCTGGTGCTCTAGGCTGGTGCACTGTCCTGGGGCTTAGGACCTTCACTTCTCAGGACAAACCTCTGCATCTGAGAGTCCCTCTGGATCCTCAGCTGGAGGGAGCAGGGCAGCTCTTTCCGCATCTCTGTCCTTCCTAGCCTTGAGTTGGTTTTTCAGGATGATTGTTCTTAATTTAGTTATAACTCCAGTTTGGTCCTGGGAGGAGGCAAGTGGAATGTTCGCCTTCTCCACCACCATCTTCTTTAAATACTGGCTTCAGATCTTCAGATTTGTCTGTAGAAATCTGTTCATTTAATTTAAAATTTTAAGATACAAAGATAAAAATGTCAACATTTATTAATATTTGGAGTATAAGCATGAGAGTATATGTTATTATCTATAATTTACTGTAGTTTCTAATTTAAAAATTCTAGGTGATTTTAATATTATTACAACATTATTTTAGATTGTCAGATTATATTTTTAAAAACTATACTACTTAAAATTATTACATTTCTATGTTAAAATTTTACTTATCAGTATTAATATAAATGTTTGTGCTTATTATTTTAATTTTATAACAATAAGTCACAGAAATATTCAGAAATTATAGAAATTTTTCTACAAAGCACATTGATAATACAACTTTGTTAAATCATGTGAAATTAAGTACACCATGTTCATTAAAGAGAATTTTTTCATAGCTTTTACTACACTGCCAAGCTTTCTAGTTTTTTCTGAGAAAATTTTGGGCTATTATACATTTCAAATTTACATAGTATTCTAATATTATTTTCATTTAATTTCAATCTTGTATTAAGATACAGTTTCCAAGTAATTAATTTTTTTATTAAAGGTATCCAAAGGATGCAGGAGAGAATCTAAAGTGTTGTAAGGTTCATAAGCCTTTATAAATTTAATAATTGATGGATTAATACATAGAATTTTAGAAGCAACTTCTTTCTTGCTATTTGGGTTTTTAAGTACATAGCGAAATTAAGCCCTTCAATGTATTCTCCCTGTCTGTTACCTTCCGGTCATGCTTGCCTTTGTGCCTTCCCCTTTTAACTTAGGCATTGTGTCTTAAGATTGTTCTTTCAGGGTGGTCTCTACTTACGTCCCCAGTGCTGCTGCTTCATACAGAGAGGAACCTGCATGAGCTTTGGGCTGACATCACATTGCCTCAATAGGGCACCTTTCTGCAAAAAAAAAAAAAAAAAAAAAAAAAAAAAAAAAAATTGATGTTTGTGGCATACAGGTCTTTTAAAAGTGATACAATGCAAGAAATTATTTTCATAGCACCTAGCATGTAATAAACAATCAATGAAAGCTTTTTGCTGTTGCTCTACTAGTTCCTTGAGAGGAGATCAGGAAGAGAGAAAGAAATTCTATGTAACTTAGGTTCTGACAGAGAACTCAATATGTTACTTGAATGAAACATAGTAACATTCCATAATATTTGTTATGTGTGCTTGTTTGAGTTTTAACTCTTCACAATTTTATTCCTTTTTAAAATGTAGATAATGCAATATCTATTTTATATACTTGATCAAAGATTAAATACATATGGGTGTGAATTAAACACTGAACTTTCCACAACATTGGGAGGAAAATGTACACCCTACTGCTATGTTTGATTATGTCCAGGTTAGAACTGGTCCCTAAATCTAAGATTTATGGATAATGTAAGCAGTTGTTTTTTATACAGAAATTTAGTGTTTCAACAATGCCTACGTGTATTTAAGATTGAGTATACAGAATGTAAATGAGCACCTTCCATGATATCTCATTGGCTCCAAATCTAATTTCTTTCTCTTTTATTCTCTAAAAGAACCTAAAATGATCCTCTAGATCAGCGGTTCTCAACCTGTGGGTCGCGACCCCGGTGGGGGTTGAATGACCAAAACACAGGGGTCGCCTAAAGCCATCGGAAAATACATACTTATTATACAATACATTTTTAAATAAAATATGCATTTCCGATGGCTCTAGGCGACCCGTGTTTTGGTCGTTCGACCCCCGCTGGGGTCGTGACCCACAGGTTGAGAACTGCTGCTCTAGATTCTAGAAAGACTCCTGCTCCATTGTGTCTCCTGTTTTGTATTTGCCACCAAAAGTAGTGTACTGTGAACACTTTTTAAATAAAATAATGATGAGATAAAATTTTACAAAGATTGCTACGTTTAAGGTTTAAATCCTTTTAAAATGGCAACTCTGTGTCCTGAAGAATGTTGCTGAAACATCTGTAGCTCAGCTAGGAGTTCTTGGGGAAGAGGTTTTAAAAAAAACTCTCAGATATGAGCAACCACATCCCATTCTATTGCCACTCAAAAGCTGAGCATTGAATATAAAATTATGCGCATTATTAACATATCTTAAAAACAAAGTAAGTTTGCATATATGTTGGGTATTTTGGATTCTACAGTCAAGTCATCTAAGAAAAGTCCCTGTTATTGCTGAGTTTTGTGGTTGAGGCTTTTTGAAAATCTTTATATAAAATTAACTAAATGTCTGAAGAAAGGTTGCCTATAAATAGAATTAAATTAAATGTCAAGAAAGGGAAGAAGTTTGATTATTCACTTTTTACAACTCAACTACCCAAATGCCTACCTAATATTTCTTAGATTCCTTCATGTTTTCATTTTTATCTCCAAATCCAAGATATATATTAAGGGAAGGTTTGTGATGCAGTATACAACAGAAGGAGATTGAGGTAAGACCCCTTCCTGTCTTCTCTTTATTAAATCTAAGCTCTTGCATAAGGGCAGGAAGAGACAGAAGTATTGAGGTAAAAGGTTAATCTTGACTGGAAAGGAGAAGTCCGACAGTTTTTACACAGGAGGTATCTGAGGCCCATGAATTGCACGGTGGTGGACACATATCTGTCCAGGTGAACGTGGGGTCGAGCTGCACATGCACACCGAGAGATAACAACCACCAGAGCAATACAGGAAGCAAGACAATGCTGTGCTCATAAGTTTTCTTCCGAATTATTTAAGCATAGAGTCTTTGTGTGTCTCTAAGATGGTTAAAAGGAAATCAGTCATTCATGTTAAGTTAAACCTAACAACTGTTGATAATAATTATTTTAAAAGTAAATTAAGTTTGTATTGGTGCAATGCAGCCATGGAAAAGATGCAGAAACCTGGCCCAAGGCCCAGCCAAACATCGGAGACTTGAGCTCCAGCAGGTATGTGTGTAAAGAGGACTGATTAGCCGGCATATCTTGCTGAGGTCTGATGGGTCATGGTGCAGGTGAGACTCCAGATCCCTGTGGACAGACATGGGCTGAATTGAAAAGGTTAAATGAAGTTTTCCCAAACCCCTTTTTTCATGTCAAACATTTAATGCACTTTTTATTTTTTGAACTATAAAGAGCCTGGGTGGCAGGTCCAAAAAAACCCAAAATTAGTATCATTAAATATTAAAAATGTGAAATCAAAAAAATCTCTCAAAGAATCATTTTACCCATATTCCTGTCCAAACATCCTTCTCAAATCATATGACACTCTCAACTCTTTGGAAACCTGTTCTGCCTCGCTGGGTGGGCTGGTTTCTCATTATCTCCTTGGGCCATATTTGATAAGGTGGTTAGCTATGGAATTAACTTAAGAGAAGTGTAAAAGAAGCTCTGGAGGCATTTCTCCTGTGGCTCAGAAAATACTCTCCATTAAACCTGTACATTGCCCAAATCAAATTGCCCTTCTCTCTTCTTCCCTGTCAAAGCCACCCCTTGTCAATGGGGTCAGTTGGGAACTGGCAGCTGAAAGTGGAAATGCACAAGCCTGTAAGTTGCATTAGCTAGAGCAGCCAGACCTTTAATGAATATTTGTCGTTTTTAACTTTGCTCTCTGGTTCTCAACATACCTGACTTAGGAAAAAACACGGTAGAATGGAATTTTAACATGCACAAGCATGATGTACAGACATACTGTGGAAGTACACTTAATTTGACATCTTTTGCAAAATTTTCGTTAATCTGGTAAAGTCTGGCCCAAAATGTATTTCAAACATCACCACCAACACAGCATCAAGAATGTCCCATTTCACATAGAACTTGAAAGCATAAAGACTTTAATTGCTTTTTCAGTTTGGTTTATACTGCTTAACATTTAATAAAAAAGATGACACTTATTAACTAAATTTTTAAAATGTTGAATAAAAATGCAGAACAATGAAGTTAAAAGAAAAGAAAGTAAAACAAATAATAATAATGTCTGTTGTCAAGAAAGTAGTGTGTTTTAAATTAATATTTTACAAATTGTTAAAGGAACTATGAACGCTTAAAGACTTAGTGTATTTTGTTATATGTAAAATTAAGATACAGAATTGCAAATATGTTATTGTTAAAATGTAAGTTGGTTTTACCATTCCTAAAATTTCTTTAGTAATACTTAATAACTAAAAATATTTATACCCATACCCACTATTTTCACTACCAAAAGCCATATATAAAGAAATAATCAGATTCACACAGAGATTTAACATTTAACAATAACATGATAACAAAACATTTATAAATATTTTTAAAATCCCAAGTTAAAATAGTACAAGTATGTTTTATAAACACATGAATATTGGAAATGCACAAAGGTTAATGGTAAATGTTGGACAGATAAAATGTATTATGCTCACTTTGTTAAAGATGACACGAGGAGGCTGTCGCCCAGGTGATATTAATGTGTGTTGGGGGTGGGCTGTGGGCAGGCAGAATCATTGTAGCCTGGGGCTTGGTTTTGGGATTAAGCCTTTCCTACCCTTTTTGATGTAGGGCGGTACAATCCAATCATGCCTCAGAGAAGTGACTTTGTATTAGAAACTTCCCTGTTTTGTATATTGGATTAAAGGTTTGGATTTCTACACTATAAAATAGGGGTAGAATAGGAGCTTGCGCTCTTGGTTCCTGAGGTTAGTATGAGAGAGCAGAGAGGGTAGAGCCAGCAGTGGAAGGAGGCCACGTGGAGGAGGCCAGGAAAAGCAGCCAAGATGGCGGAGTGCTGAGTGAGATGCCAGTTTGTACAGAGTTTGTATCTGGGATAAGGAAGGAGATGGGGAACTGAGGAGAATAAGGCTGGTGAGCTAGAAACCTTTGATTCTAGGAAACTCAGATAAGTCAGTGGCTTTGTGAGCACTGAATGTGAGTAGCTTTGGAGCCCAGTGTGTGTTTTTTACTTGCCCGCCGGGTGCAAGCTAGGATTAAAGCAGATGGCCCATCAGTTTTTGCTCCGTTGTTTCTTTACCGACTGTCCGAATCCAATGCGAACCTGTATGGGCCAGGCTGCTGTGATAGTGGCCGTGGCTTCTGGCTTTACATTTGGCGTAGTCTGTGTCAGGATTCGGAGATCAGTATGGAGCTGCACCTTTGATGTGCATAGTAGAGGACTGGCTGCTGTCACGGTTCCCCATGGCTGTCCTTTTGGGGACCGTAGGCTGACTTTACAGCCATGCGTGAGGAAACTGGGAGCTGTGTGGAAGAGGCTGCCCAGGACCTGCAAACCGAGCAGTGGAAGGAGCTGGAGCAAATGCAGGAGAAACTGATGCTGACCCTGGAGCTGGAGGAAGCGCTGGAGGAGGAGGCCGACCAGGTTTGCGAGATTCGCCTGGAAATGGAGCAGCTGATGGAGAAGGATTCACAGGTTCGTGAGTTGCAGATTTCCCTGGACGTTGTGGAGAGCCAGCAGCGGCGGGAGGCCGGGGCTGAGGCCAAGGCTGAGGCCAGGGCTGGAGCTGCAAGGTCTGCGGAGCAGAAGGCGACAGCGGCCCAGGACTCAAGCCTGGCAGTGGGAGCTGGTGTTTTCAGTTCCTCTTTGGAGGATGAGGAGAATTGGGCTGGAGTTGCAATCGCAGTCTTCAGAAGATGAAAGCCCAGCTGGAAGGAGCACCTACTACGGCCCTGGTAGGTCTGCGAGTTTGGGACATAGGGCTGGACATGTTCTCTGGAGCAGAGATGGAAATGCTGACTGCCATTGCCACATGCTCCTCTTTGGGACAGTGTAAGACCTGCCAGGATGGCAGGGATGAGGGAGGTGGCTGACGCCCCATGTGCTTGGACTGATTTCCTGGACTACGACCGGAGTGGGCATTGGCTCCTTTGTTGGATGGACTTATGAATTTGGGCAATGTGAAATACCCTGATGGGTGGGGGGCAGCTTTGCTGGAAGCACTCCCCTGCCCTGGGAAGCTTTTCCCATGGCTAGAAAGAAGGCCAAGGACATTTTGCGCTTTTGGCTAAGTGCTCAGAGACTGGTGAAGTGTACCTTTGTGATTGTTGAAACTGTATGATTTGTCATGTTGTAATTTGTGTAATGTGCCTAATTTCCTTGCACGGGGATGCTGGTGATGTAAATTGTGCGTAGTAAAGTGAGCATAGGGGTGGATTGTTGGGCAGATAAAATGTATTATGCTCACTTTATTAAAGATGGTGCTGCCCATGTGGAGGCCATTGCCCAGGTGATATTAATGTGTGTTGGGGGCAGGCTGTGGGTAGGCAGAATCCTTGTAGCCTGCAGCTTGGTTTTGGGATTAAGCCTTTCCCACCCTTTTTGATGTGGGGTGGTACAATCCCATCATGCCCCAGATAAGTGACTTTGTATTAGAGACTTCCCTATATTGTATATTGGATTAAAGTTTGGATTTCTACACTATAAAGTGGGGGCAGAACAGGAGCTTGCTCTCTCTTGGTTCCTGAGATTAATATTAGAGGAGAGAGCAGAGAGGAGAGCAGAGAAAGGCCATGTGGAGGAGGCCAGGAAAAGCAGTCAAGATGGTGGAGTGTTGAGTGAGAGGCCAGTTTGTGCAGAGTTTGCATCTGGGAGAAGGAAGGAGATGGGGAACAGAGTTGAATAAGTCTGGTGAACTAGAAACCTTTGATTCTAGGAAACTTGGATAAGTCAGTGGCTTTGTGAGCACTGAATGTGAGTGGGTTTTGGAGCCCAGTGTGTGTTTTTACTTGCCCGCCTGGTGCAAGCTAGGATTAAAGATGATGGTCCATCAGTTTCTGGCTCCATTGTTTCTTTACCGACTGTCTGAATCCAATGCAAATCTGCATGGGCCAGGCTGCTGTTAAGATGGCTTTGGCCACTGGCTTTACAATGATGAAACAACATTTGAATGAGCTTTAAAGGTAATATTATACTTATTAATTAGGTGATTTATACTTGGGTATTTGTTTTTATTATGATAATAATTATTTTTTTGCTTTACATGTATTACATAAAGTGTTTGAATCAATTTATAATATTTTTGAGAAAAGTCATTTCAAGAAAGTCATCACTTCTTATGTAAAAGTAAACCACCTACAAAAATTAAAAAAATGTATCTGTGTTTAAAAGTAATAGTATAATTAATACTTTTTTTTTAAGTGAGAAGCAAGGAGGCAGAGAGACAGACTCCTACAAGCGCCCCAAGTAGGATCCACCCGACTGGGATCCACCCAGCAAGCCCCCTACAGGGCGATGGCTCTGCTCATCTGGGGACTTGGTCCATTGATCTGCAACTGGGCCATTGTAGTACATGAGGAAGGCTATAGAGCCATTCTCAGTGCCTGAAGCCAACTTGCTCCCACCATTTGAGCCATGGTTGTGGGAGGAGAAGAGAGAGAGAGAGAAAGGAGAGAGAGAAAGGGGACGGGTGGGGAAGCAGATGGTCATTTCTCCTGTGTGCTCTGACTAGGAATCGAATTGGGGACATCCACATATTGGGCTGATGCTTTACTACTGAGCCAACCGGCCAGGGCCTGTAATTAATATATTTAAGTATGGTTTTTGAAATATTAAACATTGTGCATCTATACAATGTGGTGTTTAGATGTTATATCTAGACATGAAACCATGTAAACAAAATAAATTAAAAATAAAAATTTAAAAAAAGAAAGAATGTCATAAAACCATAACCCATTTGACATGAAATCCTTGCAAACTCACCTGCTTCTAAGATTTAAAATATAACTTTATCTCCAATTTCAAATAACTCCTGCCATCCAGAACTTCTTACTAGACAGATTTAAAGCAATTAATTTTAATAGTGCCTCCCTCTCCCAACATGCACACAAGCACATACATACAAACAAAGAAGTCATCATGTTTTATTTCTTATCTTGGGAAGCTTAACAAAAGGCAGTGTTGATATGCTGATCCGTAAAATATTCCACATGTATGCAATGAATATTAATATATATATAATATATATATGTAGTGCTATTGTTGAGGAATTCAATAAAAAAAACAAAATATTAAACATTGTTTAAAATTATAGATAATACTATATTACATATTTGAAAGTAGCTAAGAGAGTAAATCTTAAAAGTCCTCATACAAGGAAGAAAAAATTTGTTTTGAAACTATGTATGACATCTCAGATGCTATCTGGACTTATTGTGGTGATTATTTTGCAAATATACAAATACTGAATTATGTTGTACACCTGAAACTAATATATTGCTATATGTCAATTATACCTCAATAAGATTAAATTTTTTTAAATTATAAATTATATACTCTGCCAAACCAAAATTCAGTTATGAAGAACAAGCAGAAATGGCTACTGTCTTCACTATCATTTTACTTTGACCAAGAATCAATCAACATTTTAAACAGACACATGTTAAATATGAATGGTATACATCACTGAAAAAGATAAAGTTTTTAGTACTGCAGATGTTATTATATGCATCTTAGAAATTGAATATAATTGATTGAAAAATTCTTATAAAAGAAAACCAGTAAGAAAATTCAATGTTAGTTGGTTAAAATTTTAATATCATAACATTATTGGCTTTTTCTGTGTATCAACACTAACTTGTTAGAACCCTGGCTCAGTTAGTTAGAGTGTTGTCCTAATACACCAAGATTGCCAGTTGGATTTCTGGTCAGGGCACATAAAAGAATCAACCAATGGCCTGACCAGGTGATGGCACAGTGAATGGAGCATCGAACTGGGATGTGGAAGACCCAGGTTTGAGTTCCTGAGATCGCCAGCTTGAGCATGGGGTCACTGGCTTGAGTTTAGGATCATAGACATGACCCTATGGTCGCTAGCTTGAGCCCAAAGGTCACTGGCTTGAAGCTCAAGGTTGCTGGCTAGAGCCTAAGGTCGCTGGCTTGAGCAAGGGGTCACTTGGTCTGCTGTAGCCCCCCAATCAAGGTACAAATAAGAAAGCAATCAATGAACAACTAAGGTGCCATAACAAAGAATTGATGCTTCTCATCTCTCTTCCTTCCTGTCTCTCTGTCCCTATCTGTCCTTCTCTCTGACTCTCTCTCTGTTTCTGTCAAAAAAAAGCCAACCCCAAAACCCAGAATCAACCAATGAATGCATGAGTGGATGGAACAACAAATAGATTTTTCTCTCTTTCTCTCTTCTTCTCTCTCTAAAAAAAGAAATCAATCCATAACTAAAAATTACAAAAAATGATGCAAGACAGCAGGTTTCATCATATTTGAAATTGGTCTTGATAAGTACTATAATAATTTTTCTGTTTCTTGGTTCACCTGGATTTCTGAGAGAGGAATGACAGTATGATAAATGCCACTGAAATTCTGACTGCTGCGAAATTCCAGTGTCAGACAATTTTTATAAATATGTAGATTTCAAAAGAGCATTTTTTTTTCACTTTGAGGAAGACTAGTAGTGTTTTTTATTCTTTTACGGCCACCACTAAATTAGTATTCTAAGTTATAGTCATGTCATACATTTGTTGTTTATTTTTGTTTTTATTATAGAAAATTCCAATATTATACAAAATTAGACATACTAGTTTATTAAACTTTCATGTACTCGGGACATAGTTTTACAATTACTGACTTATGGCCAGTTTTGTTTTTTCTATACCTCTACCTACTTTTCTCCTACAAAATTATTTTAAAGCAAATTCCAGATATCTTGTTTTATCTGTACTTATTTCATTAAAAGATGAGAATTCTGTTTTTGACATAATGTCAGGCTATTATTTAACTAAAAATAAAAGATAATCACTTTATGTCACTAGATATTCAATTTGTCCAACTGATTTATATCTTATTTTGTTAATAGTTTGAATCAGAACCTAAATAATCTATATGTGTTTCTCTCTAATACTTCTCATTCTCTTGCAATTAAAAAAAATTTTTTTCTGTAGTGATTGTAAAGTGATTTTGTCATCAGTGTGGTTTGATGAGTTCCTCAGCATTTGTTTCCTCTAAATTAAAAGTTGTGTTGAGAAGTTTTACCTGACTCAGTTTTGATATTGTTGAGAGGGTAGGAATACTTTCGGATTCTATTCCTCCATCCAGCAAACTTTTGACCTAGTGGCCACACAGATTTACCTAAAATAAGTATTTAGCCATTTTGTTTTCTTCTATTAAACATTAATTGCCAAAAAGAGTTTCATGAAAGTCAAAGCTCTTCGTGACTTGTCCCCACCCTATCTTGGGTTTTCTTCTTTTTTAAGCTACTCTGACTGATTTCCTCTCATAAACTAAATTCCAATCTTATCTGACTATGTGATGTTTTTGAAGCCACTGACTCAGTTTTGTGGCTTTACCTACTTATGTTTTGCTGTGCTTGAAGCACTCTTTTCTCACTTATTTCCCATAAAATGTCCTACTTTTTCTTTTTCTTTTTCTTTTTTTTTTTTTACAGAGACAGAGAGTCAGAGAGAGGGACAGACAGGAATGGAGAGAGATGAGAAGCATCAATTATCAGTTTTTCGTTGAGACACCTTTGTTGTTCATTGATTGCTTTCTCATATGTGCCTTGACTATGGGCCTTCAGCAGACCAAGTAATCCCTTAATCAAGCCAGCAACCTTGGGTCCAAGCTGGTGAGCTTTGCTTGAACCAGATGAGCCCGCGCTCAGGCTGGCAACCTCGAGGTCTCAAACCTGGGTCTTCCGCATCCCAGTCCCACGCTCTATCCACTGCACCACTGCCTGGTCAGGCACTATTTCTTAATAGTATAGGTTAACTATAACCTCACTTCTCTTCTCCTCAACCGTCATTAGGCAGAGTGATGTTTTCCCCACTTTCATTAGACAGAGATAATTGATAAGATATTTGTGCTTTAATAACTCTAATTCAAATAGCACATATTGTGCAGCATTATATATATATACTATTTATATTAATAATATAGTTATATGATATATAATCATATAATTATGTTAAATATATAATACATATGTATGTGTGCATGTATGTATGTATATATATATATATATACACACACACATATACATACACATATAATCTCCCAGCTAAACTGAAATCTTTCTATTTCTGACATGTTGCTAATATAAAGTCCAGGCACTCAAAAAGTAGCTGTTGAGATGAATATATGATGTCTCAAGTTATACAGAAATCTTATTTTCACACTTTTCTTTGTGAAATTCTGCATTTAGTTACAGTATTTGAAGAGTCAATTCCTTAGGTTACCCAGCATCTCATAACCACACAGCTAATTCAAACAGACCAAAAGCTCTTATATTTATTTAAAATACAGTATTTTTTGAACAAAAATTCCACTGGTAAAATATATTGAAAAAGTACTAAGATACCACAGAATATATTAGGACTATTTTGTATTTATATAACATTGGAAATTAAACATGTAATTATATATATTTATAATTGAATTTGATTATGGCATAGCATCATATACGAGAAATGACAAGGCTTTTATGTCTCCCTTTTGTAAAAAAAAAAAAACAAAAAAACTGAAGAAGCAGAAAGGCTGAATAGCTTGCTCAAGGTCAAATATCTTCCAGTAAGCCAGGACAGAATGTTCATGGCGGAACCACCTTCTTTGATGAAGTTTCCGAATACAAAAGAAGAAATGTCAGCCTGATCAAGAGGTGGCACAGTGGACAGAGTGTCAGACTGGGAAGCAGAGGACCCAGGTTTGAAACCTCTGGCTTGAGCGTGAGCTCAACTGGTTTGAGCACGGGCTCTCTGGCTTGAGTGTGGGATCATAGACATGACCCCATGGTCGCTGGCTTGACCAAGGGGTCACTTGCTCTGGTGTAGCCTCCCCCCCCCCTTCCCTGTTAAGGCACATATGAGAAAGCAATCAATGAACAACTAAGGTGTTGCAACAAAGAATTGATTATTCTCATCTCTCTCCCTTCCTGTCTATCCCTGTCTGTCTCTCTTCCTGACTTTGTCCAAAAAAAAAAAAAGAAAATGTCAATAAAGAGACTACCCTGTCAAGGTCCTTGAGAAAAAGGCAAACTTTCTGACTTTAAAATTGGAATATCTGCATTAAACTTCTTATTTTCCTCCTAAAGTAGAATCAGCAAAGATGTTCAAGGCTGCCTGTGAAAGCTTCTTTCTGTCTTGAACAGATCACGAGTAAATGATCCTTTTCTGTATGAGAAACGCCATCCCACTAGCCTAAGGCAGTCAATGCATATCCTAAATGGGAGTGATTTGCTTTTTGCACGCTGACCAGCTTTGACTGGAGAAATGAATTGCTGCCAATTTTATGCACAAGAGAAATTGTTGCTCTTACTAGAATTACAGGACTGAATTGGAGATCTGCACATGCTAACTTCTCCATGATTGCAGCTACAAAATCTTTTTATGTTGACAACTTTTGTTATAGGAATGAAAGAATCTCAAGCTGGTACAAAAAGCAGGGAAGTTCTTTATAAATATCCACATGAAAAATGTGACCTGCCTGTAAATTTAAGAGCAGAAATATTACAGGAGGAATCTGCACACCTGGAAGTGGAAGAAGGGTCCAGACTTGGGGGAGCCACAACTGCCTCAGTCGCAGAAGTGGTCAGGGACTTTTTCTAGTAATAAAATTGGCCATAAACACAAGCCAGTTCTACTTTATATGTGTCTGTTTCTTTCTATTGTGCTAATAATTCACATGATTTTCATGTTTCTTAACTTAAATTCTCCAGAGAGTTAAACCTGATGGTATAGAGTTGTGCTTTTTTTTTTTGAAGTTTTACTTTTTAAAATTTAATATGAATATGAATCATCTGGTAATCTTGGTAAAATGTGGATTCAGGAAGTCTTAGAGCCTGAGATTTTGTATTTCTAACAAGCTACCTGGTGATGCCAAAGATCCTTGTCTATAAATTATGGTTTGGGTGGCAAGATAGAGAGTCTCTTATAAAGTCAAACAGTAGATGTATTAGACCAGTTAAAAGGCTTGTTTTTAGGTCATATGTCTATCATTTGTCCAGTTAATGGAGGACAGGATTTGGAGGTACGTTTCTTATTGTAGTAAATACACAGGGGCTGTGAGAGGGGAACTTTACCAAAGAAGGGATTAAGTAAGATGAGGTTTACACTTTAATATGCCTTCTATAAGCAGTTACTTTCCATTGAGAACTGGTTTTAGTTTAGTATCTTTGTCTACTGGTATTATCATTGAATATCAGAAGAGAATCACACATTCAGAGCATTGCTACTCACCTTCTTACCTCTTGCTTTAAAGTATGCCAAAATAACCTCATTTTCCTGTCATCTATTGGAAAGTGAGAACAATTATACTCACCAATAATTTCACTAAAAATGAGTAGATTTTAAAAGCAACAACCTGGATAATTAATATATGTTAGCAAAATCTATGGTCTCAAAAATTTTTTCTATATATTGTGGAAAAATCTAGAATCTGGGATTCTTCATACAAATTCTCCATCCCAAGTGACCATCCTAGATTACACTTCATCTGATTCACTTCAAGAAGAAAGAATAAGCTCTTCTACTCAACGTTCTTCAGAATCAGATTTCAACTTATTTTTCTGTATCATCTCCCATCACTTCTGCCACATGTCATATCTTATGTCACTCCTATGTCACCTCCAACTATTTGCCATTATCTATCTCAGAAACCTTCCAGACTCTGAGATTTTACTCTAGCCCTCTCTTCCAAGAATGTGTTTACACATCCACTGATTACTTTACCCATAATTAATTGTATCATATTCTATGTTCCAACAGCTATCACTAGATACCCTAACATAGAACTTATCCTAGTACCATATTTGTTCATGCATTTAATATAAATTACTTTAAATATCATCTCTCCATATACAAGTACAGTAGATAGCCATCTAGTAAATGTTTATTAAATGAATAAAGGAAGAGAATGAAAGAATCACTTGTTCTGTAAGGGCACAGTTGGATGTGCAGTGGTTGGAGGAGTTCTAGCTAAAGTAGAGAAGAAATAAGCAGATGACAAGAGATGAACCACAGATCAGCTAAACTACATACCCAGTGGGCTCACACAGGTATTTCTGCCATTTGCTATTCACTTGACTCTATGCTGTGTCTGTTTGTTTTCAGCAAATTAGAATATTTAAATCCTGAGTTCACAGCTGCTGAAATATTTACTTCTCCTAAGTAAAACCACTCTTTTTGTTCACAATTCAGGATTCTGGTGCTACATCAGCAGCTGAATTGAAAATCAATTCCAAAAGGTGACTCATCAAAATAGCACAGAAAGTAAATAAAATATCAAATAAAGCCAATTCCTTCTTTCTTCCTATCTGATTGTATTTTCTTGGAAGATAAAATATTTAATCTATCCTAGAGCTATGGAACCCAGGGGCTCTTACCACTGAACAGCCTCAGTGCAGCAGGTCAGATATGTTCATTTTAGCACTTTAGAGTGTTTGCCTGGAATACGATTATGCTCATAAGTTCATTTGGCTGAGTTTTATTGGCTTATATTATTCCAGAGACATTTTTGTTGTTGTTCAGAGGTAGCTCAGTGCTTTTCTGTCATCTCATGACATCCTTGATTTTAAGCGATTACAGTTTAAACCATCTGGCCCAGAGATTTCTGTATCTCTCTGCTTCCCTTCTGCACCAGAGGGCATGATGTGAATGCATTTACTATGTACCATGTCATTTATTATAAAGAATGGTTTAATCTCGTCAGCTCCAATGGTAATCGACATTATGAGCTCGTCTCAGCACAAGAGAGGAAGGGGGGGAGGGAGAGAGAGAGAGAGAGAGAGAGAGAGAAAGGTATATGTGTATTTCCATTTGGATGGTCTGTATTTTAATAGAACCATCTCCCTTCCCCAACAACAAAAAACAGAAGAAAAGGCAGAAAAGGTGGGTGGGGGGAGACATGCCCAAGGGGACACACACCAGTGCAGTCTGTGCAACTCACCACAGGTGGCTAGGGTCAGCTACTTCTCCTTTTGTCTCCCTGGTGGTTCCTGGCAGCCTTTCAGAGGTTGAGCTCCATGGTTATTTTAGAGGCAATGCTTTGAAAGCCACAGAAATGCTAGATACCCACGTACGTATAACACTGAGAGAGCTCAGGTGCACGGTGCATGTCTCAGTCCCCCCCCCCCACACACACACACACTGCGGGCAGTTCCACTGGCACCGGGGTGGTGCACAGCGCATGTCTGGCTCCTCCCCTGCACTGGCAGCGTCTTCCTCCGGGGCCTTGCAGGCAGCCCAATAGACTCACTGAGCGTATGCTTTCCATGCTCCGTGTCAAGCGTAGTGACCGCCACTTAGTCTTTCGGAATTCTTTTATCATTGCCTCTGCGGCCCACCATGTGACGTTTGTGTCACTAGGGCTTTGCTTTCAGGTTCACTCAGGATCCTTTTGGTAAACCTGAAACATAGATGATCTCTATGCACTTGAATCTGGCCCGCTGCTGGCCCTGACTGTTGTCAGAGGGAGAGGCCGGGGTCCTCTCATAGGACAGATTCTGCAGGTTATGCACTTTCTGGTGTGCAAGGCATTTTCTGTCTGGGCCTCCACCATTGCTGCTGATGCGGACAGAAGAGGAAGCCACAGGGATGAGCTGAGGCCCCTCACTATCACTATCTGTGGCTGTCCTAGGTTTCTTCTGTGGGCTGAGCAGGGCTTCCGCCAGTGCAGCAGAAGCAGAAGCCATGGACCGCAGGCCCTAACCTGGTGAGGCTCTTTGCTTTCTGGATGTAGGCCTGACCAGGGATGGCCTCTCCCAAACTCGGGAATATCTGCTTTCCACATGTAAATGTCCTTGGACAACTTGGAATTTGAACAACAAAAGGACAGGTAACTTTTGAACTGATGAGAAAGAAGAAGGGAGACTTGAAGACCATCCTTTCTTATGCTATTTATTTCATTCTAAATTGCATGATTTAATTATTGCTGCTTATTCTTTTATTACTTGATTTTAGAAAGACAAGAGGAAGAGGGAGACACAGGGGGTGGGGATGGAAGCATTCATTTCTTGTTCCACTTAGTTGTGCATTCATTGGTCACTTCCTGTTTGTAACATGAATGGAGATGGAACCCACAACCTTGGTGTTTGGAATGATGCTCTAACCTACTGAGCTAAATGGCCAAGGCTTATTGCTCTTATTCTTTTTTTTTTTTTTTTTTTTTTTTTGTATTTTTTGTATGTTTTGTATTTTTCTGAAGCTAGAATCGGGGAGAGACAGTCAGACAGACTCCGGCATGTGCCTGACCAGGATCCACCTGGCACGCCCACCAGGGGCGAAGCTCTGCCCACCAGGGGGCGATGCTCTGCTGAGACCAGAGCCACTCTAGCGCCTGGGGCAGAGGCCAAGGAGCCATCCCCAGCACCTGGGCCATCTTTGCTCCAATGGAGCCTTGGCTGCGGGAGGGGAAGAGAGAGACAGAGAGGAAGGAGCGGGGGGGGGGGGGTGTGTGGAGAAGCAAATGGGCGCTTCTCCTATGTGCCCTGGCCGGGAATCGAACCAGGGTCCCCCGCACGCCAGGCCGACGCTCTACTGCTGAGCCAACCGGCCAGGGCCTATTTCTCTTATTCTTGAGGGCAGAATTCAGAGGTGAGGAAGATGCATACAAGATAAGAGAAGAAATTAAAAAAAAAAACCTGCAATATAATTAATATATTTATTGTCTTATAAAATTCACTACCGTAGAGGAGATAGCCACATGAACACTAGAAAGAAATGTCTAAGCAAATAAGGTTGGTAGATGCTTATTGTGACACCCTGGTAAAACAACCAGCTGTAGGTTTCTGTAAGGGTTAAACTGATGTCAGGGGTTGCCTTTTAGCTTTGTTCTAGAAACTATTTCTAAGATATCCTGACATAAATCCATGTAGGTAAGGGGAAAAAATTAGTACAAAACAAAATGATTTGCAAAAGACATACATATTATTGATTATAATCTCTGGATATTGAGGTTATAGGTAATCTAATTTTTATTTTTATCTGAGTATTTTGTAATTTGCATCCAATATAAATTCTAACTGTAATTAAAAATAAATTTTCTATAAATCACAACTTATGTATACTTACATATCCTTGTATTAAAGAACATTTCTTTAATGTTTTGTGTTTCCCCGACTAGCTCACAAAGTCTTTGATAATAAATATGTGAAATTTTCCTTAAGTTGTATCCTTCATTTCAAACTCTCATACTATGTGACTTGACTTGGGTGTTCAGCTGTGACTAAGAAAAGGATGGATTTTGTTTGTTTGATTGTTTACCCACGTTGACCTGTGGTTGAATTGAAGAAGGAGAAACCAGAAGAATGCAGAGAAGAGGGGGGCCTGTGATGTTTGGTGTCTTATGCTCCAGCTTGTGACCTCAGTGTTCTTGACTGAAGGAACAAGGACAGACAGAAAAGTGTGAAAAATAATAAACTGTGGGTGTGGACCTTGCTTATTATCAGTTCCTTGAAATGAACTGCAGCTCCAATTAGAAGAATGAGTGATAGGATTATGAATGATGGGATTATCAAGACAGACCCTCCAGCTACCTCTCCCCTCCCCCTCCCTGAGACATGCAAGTCATGTAGGGCTGCAAACAAAAAAGTCATAGGAATCAGGCATTTGCCACGTGAAAGCTAAAGCTGTAAAGGTGTATAGGATGCAAGAAATTTAACTTTGGGGAGTATGTGTTTTGTTGCCTCTTTGGGGGTCAAGCAGCTTCACCAGCTAAATAAATCCTACTTCCTTCATCAAGTTGTCTGGGTGTTTTTGGCCTTCTTTGTTTCCTGAACACAATCATGGCTTTAAGATTTAAGAGTTGTGCAATCTTAGGTCAATAACTTGTCTGTGCAATGATATACTTATCAAAAGTTGCCATAATGATGCTTATATCTTAAATCCTTTCCTTTTATTACCTGGAAGCTAGTTTCACTATATAATGTGATCCACAGGCCAGCAACTCAGCATCTTAAGGGTGCTTGTAGGCAAGTAGACTCTTGGCCCCATTCCTAAACTACTGAACTGGAATTTACATTCTAACAAGATCTCTGGGAGAATCATTTTAAAAAATATGTTGGAAAAAACTTATGCTATAGTGTATGTGTTCAGAGTGTAATTGAGTCATCTAAGAAATTAAATATGGTGGTACCTTGAGATACAAGCAGACCAACACATGAATTTTTAAGATATGAGCTGCGACTTGGTTCATACTGTATATACTTTTAACTTGTACTTCAACTTCTATAAATCTATTCTACAGAAATGTTTATAGTAACTCCAAGACGTGTGCAAAATTGAGTATAAAAGCATTATTTATAATAATGAAGATATTTGTAATAATGAAAAACATGAGCTGAGTGCCTTCCATGCAGAGATGACAAATGATCTATAGTACATTCATACTTGGTTTTATTGGTTCCTATCATTTTGACTATCTAAATAACTTTATCTTTGCAGCACTTTTTTAGGTATATGGAGAGACCATCAATACTTCTAGAAACCACATTCAGTTCCTATCCTCAATTATGTTGTTCAGAATGGAAATTGGCATATTTACAATTATTCTGTCCATAGGCCAGAATGCTATGGACATTGCTGTTGAATGCTCCAGGTACCTGAACAAATACGTGATAGTCATAATTCCCCAATCTCTTATGTACAGTTGATAGATCCAGAAGTGGAAGCCTAACTAAGTGAAATCGATTTGAGCCATGGCATAGATTTTTTAAAATGGAACTGGGAGTTGTGAGGTGCCACTTTTCCTGTCCTGTAGAAATCATTTACTTTGCAATAAGAGAGAACAATCAAGCTGAAAGTCTGCAATAATCTGAGGTGAGAAGAGTGCACGAATTCTTGTTTCTAATTCTATCCTTCTGATCCTATCATTCAATCATTTCATTCTTCTTTGAAACATATGAACCAATAATTTTCCCTTTTAACTGAATTATACTGCTCAGAAAAATTAGGGGATATTTCAAAATGAATATAAAGCTATAAAATATCCCCTAATTTTTCTGAGCAGTGTAAATCAAATTTAGTTTCCATACTGATATATTGGTGATTAAAAAGGCAAACTTTATAACAATTGAATACTTCAATATCATTTTTGTAAAAATTAAAATGTATGTGTATAGAAATATAAAAATCATATAGAAGACACCTCAAAGTGGTAACAGTGATTTATCCTGGGAGTAGTGGAGAACAGGAGAAGGAAATTCTTTTCATTTTATATTATATACTTTTATATTGACTAAAATTTTCATAACAAAGTTTATTAATTTTGTATTTGAAAAATAATTTTATAAGCCCATAGACTAAATAAACACTGTGAAAAGAATATATAGCCTGACCTGCGGTGGCGCAGTGGATAAAGTGTCGACCTGGAATGCTGAGGTTGCCAGTTTGAAACCCTGGGCTTGCGCCTTGTTACTGCACATACAAAAAGCAGCTGCTGTGTGTTGATGCTTCCCTCTCCTCCCCTTTCCCCTTTCTCTCTCTCTCTTTTTCTCTCCTTTCACTAAAATCAATGAAAAAAAAAAGCATATATAAAGAAAAACAAAGGCTTTGCAACCATTCACTCTCAATGTCCTGATAGCAAGTGCACCTGCATTGATTGGTCCCTCAGTGAAGCCAGTAGAGAATTATGATTACTTCTGATAGAAAGCCAAAGATGCAGAATGACTCCCCAGCTCACAAATGCCTAATTTATAAACACCTGTCACAGAAAGAGAAAGGCTTCTGGCCCAATCTCACTGTCAGGAAACAGCACAGCAGAGTGGGAAATGCTTGAGCTTTGCAGTCAGACTGCTTCCTCTTGGGTTCTACCCTCCATTTCCTACCCACGGAGTATCCAGTGAGTTACTTAGCCTTTCCGCACCTCAGCTTTTCATCCCTGAGATATTCTGATAATGGTTCTGAACTCACATGATTGCTATAAAACTTATACAGATAATGAATCACAAAGTCTGGCACACATGATATATATTCTACCAAAGCAAGTGCTAGCTAGCCATTAGTGTTATTAAAGCCAGCTTGTGCTCTAAATGCTCAAGATTTCACTACATCACTGTATCCTTCTCTAATAACATAAACTGTGTGTCTCTTACCAGGTACAGACAGCAAATCCCTTAGAATAATGATTTTCCTGTCATGGCAATGAATTTCAACATGTTAGAATCAACTGCCTTAGAATTAATTCTTGTCCCACATATCTTCACATCATTTAATCAGAAGGGAGTTACCCTTAAGTTTATAGAGTTCATCACAATAAAAACAGAGGGTTTGTTCTCTTTCAAAAATTCTAATATGTATTTTTTTCCATGTAGCACAAATTCTTGCAATCTGATACCTCTTGGAGTTGAAGGAATGTTTCAACGTGCATCAACCAGGCAGCAGGCCAGGAGCTGCTTGTGTTGTAGGTGGTTACTGCCTGATATAGGCAGGCTTTGCCAAAACTGTACATAGGATATGGTTTTGATTGTATTATTTGCATTGTTGGTACGAGGTATGTTGAGTTTAGTTGCAATCTAAAATGTCCTTACAAATAATAAGCAATGAAAAGGATGATAGTGTGTATTCTGAAAGTTATAGACTACACCAGCATGGTATACATTAAAACTCTATATCTAAGATAAAATTTCTACATAAGAAAGCATTGCATCGAAAGTTAACTACATACTAAATAGAAACTTAGATTCAAATAAACATAGTAATTGACATCAAGAAACATGTGGCCTTTTTCACCCTTGGCCCATGGTACTCCAGTGCAATATCTACTGACCTCGTGTCATGTGCCAGGACTCCTGGTGAGCACTGTTTTCTTTCCACCAGAGATCAAAGCCTTTTCTACTGCACATCCAAAACAAAGACTTCTCTTCCACCATTATTTGCAGTGGCTGTAATTTTGCTTGTAATTCTTAGACTTTTACTGCACTTGTGAGTGAAAAGATGTATTGATTAATCTGATACAATGGCCTGTACAAGTGCATCCTGTCCCTGAGGTAGAGGAGTTAATTCATAAAAAACCAATATATATATTTACTGATAGAAAAGTTGCTACTTACTATGAATTATAAACTCCACCTAGTCCTCAGATATCTATTAAACTTGCAAGGTAGATGCAGTGCTAATATTAAATCTCTAGTATGGAGATAAATATGATTTGTATATGTATGGTCAAAGAAAGCACAGAGGAAAGAACTGGACAGTGCTGCCCGGCTGCTGTCACCAAGAGGGGGAACATGGCAGGGCCATTCAGAGAGTTGCCGTAGAATTCTGATCATCAAAAAAATATGAAGATGGGAGTTAGTCAGGAAATTTCCTTCAAAGTGGGAAATGAGAAGTTTCAAGAGGAAGCAAAGTAATGTTCTCACTGGAAAATCCATTGTGGTTAGAGAGAAAGCCAACAATTCTGAAGAGATAGAGCTTAAAAATGAAAGCAGCTCTATGCTTTCATTTGGAAGCATAGAGTTGGATATGGAACAACAGTTCTAACTCCCCTATACAGGACTCTCCTATACTCCTAACTCAAAGCCTCCTGTGTGTCTTTAACTCAGGCATCACTTTTAGCAGTGGAGACCCTCAGGTTAGGAAGGGTGGGTACATGGAGATGAAATCTACTGACGGCACCAGTCCCATGCCACCATCTCATTGAGTTCATGCTTGGACATAATCTCTTAGAAGGCAATTGAGACCCCATGGGTTCAGAGAAAATTCTACGCCTGCCTTAACTACCTAGAAGAATCTAAAGTGCTGTTTTTTCCAAAATGAGAAATATTATCAGAGATATATTTCATCCAAGTAGACTATCTGTTTGATGGGCAAACATCTGTTTAAGTTGGTAAAGGCAATTTACATGCCCTTCCCTACAGCTCCATGTTAGCTGTGATGAGGGTTTCTACTCTTCCATTCCCCATGTCCCTTGAAGAGACTAGAGGCAGTTTTCTTTTACCCTTTGTTTTGTGAAGTTAAGATGTTATGCATGGTGGAGGTTTTCTGCCCTGGGAAAATTCTTGGTTTGCCTCAGAAATGTGATTTTGTATCTGAGCTCTCTTTGATTTGCTAATGGCTTTGCTCTCTGCCCTATAAATAAAGCGTTTTGGGGGTGGAGACTCACTCTTGCAAGTCACCAGCTTGGCAATGGGTCCTCCTGATCCCATCCTTTTTCTTCCGTGTTTATTTTCTAATCCTCTACTGTTCCCACCCGAGACCTACGAAATTACAAACTGCACAGGTTTGCTACACTTATGCATATGATGGGTTCCTATATGAATAAAACTGAATTTTATTTTCTCATATTAATCTATCTCAGGTTGATTTTATTATCAGACCCCCCAAAAGAACCTTCGTAGGGTAGAGGAAAATTCTTCCTCCTCTGCAGAACCAATGACTGCTAGTTACAATGTTTCTCGTTATTTTTGCCCCATTCTCACTTTTTCCCTAGTGTTGTTTAGTTAAATTTCCACAGTAAAGTAAAACTTCACTGTAATCAAATTAAAGCAGAATTTTTAAACTGGAGCCCTCAAGATATCACAGGAAGATTCATTACATATTTGTAGTTCCACTGGTAGTTTTATTCACTGTTTCATTGGGATTGGGATTAATGAGTTATTATTTATGGAGAAAACATTGGAACTTCTTACCATGCATGACACTGTGTTTTTTAGAAAATAATATTTTTTTTTCAAAGACTTTATAATCAAACTTTAGAATTGACTCTTATCCTAAAGTGAGTTCTACCTGTTTTAGAATGGTATAATTGGTGAAGCTAATGTGAGCCTACTGACATCACATTCAAATAAATGTAAAGACAGGTTCAAGTTCTCATCTGTATTCCTGATATTCCTGTCAATCCATTCTTTTCACACTAAAACTTTTGTCTTTATCCCTTCCTGTTTTTTCTATTACCCAACATTTAACAAAATATTTCAAGTATATTTGACCTTGCATATAGAGATTTTCAAATTTTAATCAAATAAATTTATTTTAACCAACAAATAAATGCATATGTAAATGAAGGAATGAGTGAATGAGAATAAATTAAAAAGCCTAACCGGTGGTGTCACAGTGAAGGGAGCATCAAGCAGGGATGCTGACGGGCCAGGTTAAAAACCCCAAGGTCATGCGCTTGAGCACAGATTCACTTGATTGAGCACAAGATCATCAACATGATCACAAGGTCACTGGTTTGAGCCCAAAGGTCACAAGCTTGAAGCCCAAGATATCTGACTTGAGCAAGAGGTTATTGGCTTGGCTAGAGCCCCCTAGTCAAGGCATGTATAAGAAGCAATCTCTGAATAACTAAAGTGCCACAAATATGAGTTGATCTTTCTCATTTCTATCCCTTCCTGTCTCTCTCTTATTAAAAAATAAAAAAAAAAGAATTAAAAAGTTGATTATCTGACTTAATTTACAACTTACTGTTTTAGTTAAAAACACAGAGGAACACAGTTATAATGACAGTGCTGCGGTCGATATGTGGTATATCTTTCTTTAATTTTTTGAGATACACAATGACAATCCCACCACAACCTTCTAGGACCTCTCTTTCTTAGAGCTATGTTTTCAGAAAATTGAAGTCAGGCCATCCTCCTGATTAGCCAGTTCCCCCCCCCCTCCCCGCCTTTTAAAGGCTTTTGGATATACATGACTTTGCAGCTTTCCCTAGAAAAAGGAGACACTTTTTCTGCTTTTCACACACTGTCTGTCATCTTTCTCCTAATTCCTCAAAGTGGTACCTAATCCTGCTTCTGACTTTCTAACAATAGCCTCATTATTCCTCACTGATTAAATCACACCCCTCTTCATAATTCCTTCCTGAATTCTGTGAATGTCCTCCAGAGCACAGGTCGAGAACCTATGGCTCACGAGCCAGAAGTGGCTCTTTTGATGGCTCACAGACAAATCTTTAATAAAAAAATAATAACAATAAAATATAAAACATTCTCATGTATTAAAATCTATTCATTTCCTACCACTCATGTTCATGGTTGTGGTGGCTGGAGCCAATCACAGCTGTCCTCCGGGACAACACCAATTTTTTTTTTTTGGATAATGCGTAACATATACAGGTCGTTGTATGGCTCTCACGGAATTACATTTTTTTTTCGGATTACATTTTAAAATATATGGCGTTCATGGCTCTCTCAGCCAAAAACTTTCCCGACCCCTGCTCTAGAGCCTCCTAAATCTCTTTGCTGCATTGAAAAGCCTATTTACATAACATTTTGTGTTACAAGTGAAGTTTCTTTTATGCCACTAAAACACAGTAAATCTTTGCCATTTATTTAATTGCTGTTGTCATTCCACTAGTGAGATTCAATTCCCTTGTGAGATGCCTGAATGCCAAGAGAAGGTCAACGTTAGGGCAGAGCCGCTGGACAGTTACTGTCCAACACACACCACTACACTTCAGGCTTCGAGTACGGAGATCAGTAGTTGGAATAAGCTGACATGTATTAATGTCCATTTTGTGATGTTGCCCACACAGAGTAAGATTTTTTCATCACAACAGCCCTATACTTTTGATACTATTATGCCATTTTACAGAGTGTGAAATTAAGCCTTGAAAGATGCTTTATGGAGATCTTACTCTTGGAAACACGGGATGAAGTCTCAAGCCTTCCACTTCTACCTTACCTTACCTAAGACTAAACTTTGCTGAAAATACATATACTATTATCTAGTTCCAGATTTTTCCAAGTCAAATGGGAACCCTGTACTCATTTAGCAGTGACTTCCCATTGTAGGATCACTGTGAATATAATTAATGTCACTTTAAAATGATTAAAATATGAAATTTTATGTTTTTTGTATTTTGCCATAAACACACACACACACAACACACACACTCATTTAAACAGCTCATCACTTCCTACTTTTTCTTACAACTCCCTTTTCTTAAAAGTTATACCAATAATTAGAGAGTCCAGGATGAAATACTTAAGCTGGTTTCATTAAGTGAAAATATTGTATACTATTTTCTTTTTATTATCTCCATTATGACTTTACCTGGTTAAATATAGATTTTATGGCACAGGGATAGAAGTAGTGTTATCATTTAGCAAAAGCTGCACTTCACAGGGGGACAGCAATGAGTTTTAAAACACTAACTTTTTAAAAATAGAAATGACATCACCCAGAGAGAAATGTACCATTTGCACAAAACAAAAAATTTCTGCTATTTGTTTGGTCCATTGGATATAAAATGAACCTTGAAACGTTCACTTGAATTTCCACTTGACAAGATGTTGATGACTTCCAAATCTCTTTTCTGGTTTACACCTCCCTTCTGAGCTCTAGACCATATATCTAATTGCCCAGTGGACATCAGCCTGACATCCCTCAGACACCTGAAACTTAACTTGTCCAAAGCTATATTCATTTTGCATTCTCAGACCTCTGTATTTGATACTGCTGTACATATAACTATCCACTCAGATGTCTAAACAAGACATCTAAACATAATACTCAAATGTTCCTTCCCCACCCACATCTTATTAATCACATTTTTATAGTCTGTCTACAACTGACTCTCAAGGCCTAATTCAAAAAACCAGCCTCCACACAACTCCACTCGCATGCACAGCAAAGCCTTTCATTTTGCTTACTTCGTGTAACCCAGTCAGCTATCCATTTGCTCTAGCAAACCCACCTCCATAGTCACAGAATTCGCTTGGAGCTCAGTCAGAACACTGAGAAAGTTAAATCACTGAAAGATAAAGAAAAACGCATTATTTCCCTGGACCCTTTACTATGAGTTTTAATTCTTCCATGTTTTCTGTTCTAGTTATGCCAATGAATATTTAAATGGGAGCAGCCAATCTAAGACCCTCTCTGACTTCTATCAGGCCTAGGTGGATACCTTTGCCTCAACTCTTTTGCTCATGACTTCTTGGAGAAGCAATTGTAGACCATATGGAAAAGTTGTTTCAGAGTTTAAATGTGTTTATTTGAATGCATCTATTTGCATTAGCTTTTATCTATAGCTAAAGAACTATTTCCTTCCTGCTCTTAGCTTAAGCAGGATATTCAGAAAATCTAGAATACTATAATATCAAAATATTGGCTCTTACATAGTAAAACCTGCGTTCTAGGTATGTTTGTAAGAATACAAAGTAATTTTTCTCAGATTTGTAAATCATTTTTGAGAACTTTTAAAATTGGACACAAAAATATAGCTTTTCCTTCACTGTCTAATTATGCAAAACAACAAGATTAATGAGAAATAGCAAGTCAACATTATCATCCAAAAATTTTGACATTTGTGAAAAAGGTGTCAAGAGAAATGGATAAATAAAAAAGAGTGTACAATCAGTCCTTCAACTTCCTTCCTACCTCCATTTACTACTGAGATACAAAGCCAAAAGTATCTAGATGTAACATCTTTATTCTTAAGAAACACCCTTCTAGCCTTGACACAGAAGCCTGGTCTCTCCTTCAATTAACTTTTTAAAAATAATAGTTTCAGAAAAAAATTATAATACTTCAAAAATATTTAATCAAAAATGCAGAGCTACAAAATCAAAGATGACACAAGAAAAAAAAACAATTAATAAGTCAAAGGACATAAAAATAATATCCACCATGAAATAATAATAATAATAATAATAATAATGGAACAGAATACATATTGCTGAAGAAGGCCATAAAAGAAAGGATTGTTAAAGGCAAGAAAAAGAAAATGTATATAAATGAACGTTCCTAAAAGAATTTTGAGAAAATAAAAGGTAAGAAAAAAAAATTATTGTATAATTTAAGTAACAAAAGGAAAAAAAATTAGGCTAAAATCTATCTTTGAAGTTGTTAGCCAATAAAACTTTTCAGAAACAAAGTTTTTAAAAGGGAGACTAGAATTTATTCACTGTCCTAGGAAACCTGGCACCGATGGTCAACACAAATTGAGCTTTTGGCAGCCAGATAAATATCAGATCACTTAAAAGTAGAGAAATAAATTTGGTCTCCAATTTCTCCATAACCATGTTCAATGCCAGAAGACAACTGAACAATTAAAAAGTCTCAAGAAAATAAAAATGCCTGATTCAAAAATTATATACACAGCCTGACCTGTGGTGGCGCAGTGGATAAAGCGTCAACCTGGAAATGCTGAGGTTGCCGGTTCAAAACCCTGGGCTTGCCTGGTCAAGGCACATATGGGAGTTGATGCTTCCTGCTCCTCCCCCCCTTCTCTATAATAAATAAATAAAATCTTAAATATATATATATACACAGTCATTCACACATAAAAGAAACAAATACCATTTTTGGAATGTACAAACATTCTAGAAATATTACTATTTTCAGCCCCTCCTCTTTATTCATTTAGAGAGAGAGGCACAGACAGGAACAGACAGACAGACAGGAAGGGAGAGAGATGAGAAGCATAAATTTGTCGTTTGTGGCACTTTAGTCGCTCATGGATACTTTCAGCCCTTTTTAATGAAAACACAAGAGGATGTATACTATTTGCCAACCAAGAAAACAAAACAAAACAAAAAAACAAGTAGAGAGCATTAATGCATTTAGTTACAGATATAGTATGTTTAAAATGAGGAAGTAATGTTTACAAAACATAATGAAATGTTATACATATTGACAATGTAAAGATAATAAAACTAACCTTATTTTAAAATTTTTCACTATTTTTTTTTAAATATGTTTTCCTGTTCTTTCCTTCAGGGAGTCCTATAATGCATATATCAAGACATTTGAAGTTGTATTAAAAAAACTCATACTCTCTTTATTTTAAATTTTATTCTCATATTTAATTTTAAACTGTTTCTGTATTTTTTCCCATTGCTGTTGATTTTGCTTTTAATCCCATTCATTCTATATTCCTGAATCAGCTGGGTACATTAGTAATATACCCAAGCCATAATCTTTGATGCACACAATTTAACATTTTGCCCTTGTCATAATTTAATATTGAATTGCTTTTTACTTTTTGTGGTGTACATTGTCAGTAAATTTTAGAATCCTAGAGGGGCAAGATAATACTTAGAAGTCATATATTGTCATCTATTAATTTACCTTTCATCTCTAGCTCAAAAATGAACTACATTTTGTATCTGTGTCTGTGTGTATGTGTGTGTGTGTATTCATTCTGCACAATTTTATCGCATGTGGACTCATGTATCTACCATAACAATCAAGGGAATGATTTTGTTACTACAAAGATCTGCTGCATTGACCTTTCATGACTACAACCATGTGTCTTTCTCCATTCTCTCTGTAAACCCTGCCCAACTTTAATATGCTCCACTTAAAAAATCTCCATGTAAGGAGCTTGGATGTCAACACTGTACCTTAATAACAAGTAAAAAGCTAAATGGACTGAAAAATCCACAACTCTTTTAGTATCCATAAAAGTGCTAAGTACAAAGGACAAACTGTTGCTCCCAAAATTGGACAGACAGACAGGTGAATACATTGGGTCATGACTACTAAAGAAGAGATTCATTAGCAGAAGCTGCTGTAGGAACCAGTGTCAGGATAGGAAAATCTGAACTGTAATTCAGAAATTGCTGCAGGCTCAATGTGGACAAGTCTGAAAGTTAAAAACTCTAGAGGGACCCATTCATAGTAGGGCCTCCACAATATTTTAAGATTTACTTCTAGGAGCCTGACCAGATCCCTGCAATAAATATATGAGAAAAAAAATCTCTTTCTGCTTCTGAGAAAACGGGGGAAATAAACTATTTTGAAATACAGTCATGTGCCAATGACGAACCATATATACAATGGCAGTGCCATAAGGTTATAATGAAGATGAAAAATTCTTATCACCTAGTGACATCATAGCCATGGAAACGGCCTAGTGTAATGCATCACTCATATGTTTGTGGTGATGTCGATGCAAACAAATCTACTATATTATCAGTTGTATAAAACTATAGCAGATACAGTTATGTACAGTATATAAAAAACTTGATAATAATAATAAATATATTACTGGTTTATGTATTTACTATAATTTTTAATGTTATATTAGAGTATGCTATTTCTACCTAAAAATATTTTTGCTGTGAAACAGTATGCTGGGTTATGCTGGCAGCAGCCTCATACATCTCCCGTTTATAGTGTCTCTTGACTGAATCATCTTCTCTTGTACTTGATTTAATTCTGAGTTGTTGTATAAATTTAGTGTAGCCTAAGTGTAGTGTTTATAAAGTCTACTTTAATGCACAATGATGTCCTAGGCCTTCTCATTTACTCATCACCCTCTCCATGACTTACCCAGAGGAACTTCTACTCCTACAAATTTCATTCATAGTTATGTACCCCATTAAAGGTGTGCCATTTTTTTATCTTTTACACCATATTTGTATTGTACCTTCTCTATGTTTAGATACACAGATACTTATTATTGTGTTCCTAATGCCTATAGTATTCAGTACAGTAACATGTTGTATAGGTTTATAACCTAAGAACAATAGGCTATACCATATAGTTTAGGTGTACTGTAGACTATACCACCTAGATTAGTACAACTGCACTGTATGATACTTGCACAATAAAAAAAATATGATACTTGCACAATATCATACTTGTATGATATTGCTTAGTGATGCTTTCTCTGCACATTCTAGTCATTAAGCAGCATATGAATGTATGTGAGAGCTCTCTCTTCTTCATAAGTAGGTTTGGCATGAGAGCAAACTAGTTAGCCAGAGCATAACTGGATGGGGAATTATCAGAGCCTAACTGACCTGAAGAAGGGAAATACCCAACTCCAATCCACTAGCACAACTTTCTCAAATAAAGGAGAAAAAAACCTGAGAAATAATTGTAAAATTTACTGTCCACACATCACAGAACTACAGAACACACCCCCTGACACCTTATTACCACAATAGTAAATGCATATTTGCAATAGGCATTTTTGTGTGTTTTTTTTTTATCCAGAACATTACATCCAGCTAGCTAAAAAAATTCCAAGTATATCAAAAAGCACAACTTAAAGAGACAGAGCTTACATCAAAACCAGACATGGTAGGGGTGGCAGAATGATCAGACTGGGAATTTAAAACAACTAAAATTAATATCCTAAGGATGCTAATGGATAATATAAAGAGCATTCAAGAACAGAAACAATATAAGGAAAGGAGTGAAGTTCTTAATGAAGAACCAAACAAGTATCTAGAAACAAAAAGCTCTGTAACATAAATAAAATATGACTTTGATGGGCTTATTAGTAGACTGCACATGGCTTAAGGAAGTTTCTCTGAGCTAGCAGCTATATCAATAGAATCTTTAAAAACCATAAAGCCAGGAGAACAAAGACTATAAAACAAAAACAGAGTAGAATATCTAAGAACAGTGGGAAAAATACAAAAAGTGTTACCATGTGTTGAATGAGAATACCAGAAGAAAAGAGAAAAAAACAGAAAAAAATATTTGAAATAATAATTACTGAGAATTTCTCTAAATTAATATTAGACACTAAACCACAGATCCAGAAAAGTAAGAGAACATTGGGTAAGATAAAAATTAGTTAGACACATCATTTTAAACTATATAAAATCAAAGACAAAAAAATGTGGAAAGAAACTGTGGGGGAAATACATCTTATTTATAGAGGAACAAAGATAAGAATTACATCTGACTTCTCCCCAGAAACCATGGAAGCAAGAAGAGAGCACAGGGAAATAATAATGTTTTAAGAGAAAAGCATCCCACCAACCTCGAGTTTTATACCCTGCAAAACTACCTCTCAAAAGTGATGGCAAAAGGGGGCTTTTTCAGAAAATCAATAAATAGTTGGGGAAATTTGTTGCCAATAGGCTTGTCTTGCAAGACATTTTAAAAGAAGTTCTTTAGAGAAAATGAAAATGATAGACATCTGAAACTTGGATGGATTAAATAAAAAATGAGTAAAGGGACAATAAAAACTTTATTTTTTATTGTTAATTTATCTAACAGATAACAGTTTGTTTAAAATAATACCAATGGTTTATTTAATTATATGTTACATAAATATCTGTCAATTTAATCTATGTACTTATAAATGCTTATATGTAAGTGAAATGAATGACCATATTAAGGTTACTCAAAGAAAACAGGAGTAGCTATATTAATTCATAAAATGCAGTCTTCATACAATAGGATGTAATCCAGAATAAAGAAGGGCATTAAATAATAATATAGGGTCAACTCTCCAAGAAGGCACAATTGTCCTTAACATGTATGTACTTAACAAGAAAGCATTAAACCATGTGAGGTAAAAACTAATAGAACTGCAAAGAGAAAAAGATGTATATGATATCACACTTGGAAACTTTAACATCACATTATCAGAAATGGACAGATCCAATAGGCAGAAAATCAATAAGAATGTAGTTGAACTCAATGATGTCACCAACCAAATAGATCTAATTGGCATTAGACTATTTCATCCAACAGCAGCAAAATACACATTTTTATCAAACTCATATGAAATATTGGGTCATAAAATTCAACTTAAAAATTTTAAAGAATAGAAATTATACAATGTCTACTCTCAGACTAGAAAGGAATTAAACTAGAAATTAACAACAGAAAGATAGCTAAAAAAATCAAATTACATAAAGATTAAACAAGACACATTTAAATAACACATAAGTCAAAGAAGAAATCACAAGATGAATTTTTAAAAATTTAGAACTAAATAAAAATGAAAACTCAAGTTATAAATATTTGTGTGATACAGTAAAAACAGTGTTTAGGGCAAAATTTATAGCAAAATGCATATATTAGAAAGGAAAAAAGACCTAAAACCAATCATCTAAGTTGTCACCTTAAGAAACTAAAAAGTGAAGAGCAAATTAAATGCAAAGTAAACAGAAGAAAAGAAATGGTAAGAATTAGAGAATAAACCAATAAAATTAAAAACAATATGAATATGAAAATGACATCAAATATTATAATAATCTTAAAAAAGAATAAATTAGAGAACTTATACTAACTTCAAGCTTTTCTATAAATCTACACTAATTCAAAGTGTGTGATAGTTAAATAAGGATAGACATAGAGAACAATAGTGAACCCCAAAATAGACATAAAATCATGTGATTTTCAATAAAGATGTCATGGCAATCTAATGGGAAAATCAAAGTCTTTTTAACCAATGGTGTTAAAACATTTGGATATATATGAAAAATGTAAATCTCAACCTTTACTTCAAAGTATACATAAAAATAAATATAAGATATATATAAGATATAAATGCATTAGCTAAATTTATAAAATTATTTGAATAAAAATAGGAAGTTACATTCATAAATTGAAGGCATGCAAATATTTTTTAGGGCATAAGTAGAAAAAAAATCCCTCATAAACTATATTTCATTAAAATATGAAACTTCTGTCTTACCAGATGGTGGCACAGTGGATAGAGCATTGGACTGGGATGAGAAGGACCCAGGTTCGAAATCCCATCATTGCTGGCTTGAGCGCGGGCTCATCCTCATCTGGTTTGAGCAAGGCTCACCAGTTCGAGTCCAAGGTCACTGGCTTGAGCAAGGGATCACTCACTCTGCTGTAGCACCCCAGTCAAGGCACATATGAGAAAGCAATCAATGAACAAGTAAGGTGCCTCAACGAAGAATTGGCTTCTCATTTCTCTCCCTTCCCATCTGTCTGTCCATATCTGTCCCTCTCTCTGTCTCTGTCACACAAAAAAGAAAACATGAAACTTCTGCTTATAAAATGATCCTTAAGACAATGAGTAAATAAACCAGAAATGAAAAATATTACAAAAGTATATCTGAGAAGAGACTAGCATCCCACACTTATAAATAATCCATGTAACTACATATTGTATCGATAAAATCCTGTAAAGCCAGTAGCCGCGGCCACCATCACAGCCACCTGGCCCATGCAGGTTCGCATTTGATTAGGACAGACGGTAATGAAACAATGAAGCCAAAAACTGGTGGGCCATCATCTTTATCCTAGCTCACACCCAGTGGACAAGAAATACACACAGTGGGAAAACACTTCCCTTTCCATTCAGGGCTCCCAAAGACACTGACTTATTTGAGTTTCCTAGAATCAAAGTTTTTGACCTCACCAGCCTATTCACCTCTGTTCCCCATCTCCTTCTCTCTGCACAAACTCTGTACAAACTGGCTTTTCCTTCAGCACTCTGCCATCTTGGCTGCTTCTCCTCTCCTTTCCTCCACATGGCCTTTCTCTGCTCTCCTTTAGCATGGGCTCCTCCTACAATGTAATCACTCTTCCCCGAAACAATGTGATCTCTCTTGCTTTTAAAATCTTTTGGCGCGAAAACCCTCCCCCAACACAAATTATTATAATCACACCCATCCCAAGCAAGAAAGGCAACTAATATTATCACCTGGGTGACGGGCTTCCACATGGGCAGCACCATCTTTAACAAAGTGAGCATAATATATTTTATCTGCCCAACAAATCCTCAGTGAAATAATGAGCAAAATATTTAAAGAGGTCACAAAGCAAGATACATGAATAGCCAATAATCATATGAAAAAAATTTTCCTGTTATTATTTATCATGGAAATGTAAATTAAAAGTATAATAAATCTATAACAGTTTCACCAGAACACTTAAAACTAAACAGGCTGAGACTATGAAAGGATGACGAGAATGTGGAGGAACCAGAACTCTCATACTTTTCTCACATACCAGAAAGGTCAAAGAGAGCAGAACACAGGTTCTAGCAAAGGTTAATAAGAATGTGTGATACACCACAGCTTTCATCTGTTTTGGGTCTGCTCGTCACTCAGTATAACCAGTGTGAAAACCCGAAGCTGAACTAACATGTGCTCTATAACATATATTTCCTCCCAAGCATAGACACATATATCTAGGCAAAAATGTATACCGTAATGCATGTACTAGTAAAATGGATAACAGTCAACAAATGCATATGCAAAAATGACCATTAACAAGAGAAAAAGAAAAGCTGAAAATATTGTTTGGAAATGAAAATTAGTGAATTACAACTACATACAATATTTTATGAATAAATCTCAAAAATATAACATTAAATAAAGTATGTGAGAAAACATAATACATATAATATAATTTCACTTATACAGTTTTGAAAAGCATATAAACCAATCTACATTGCTAGAAATTAGAGCGGTCATACTTGAGAGTTGGCGAAAATGAGCATAAGAGTGATCATTGGAGAACAGTGATATCTTATTTCTTGATCTGATTGCTTATTAAACAGATATAACCAGGTGAGAAGTCATCAAGCTCTATACTTACACTTTTCTGAATGCATATTTAACTTAGTAAAATTTTACCTAAAAAAAAGCATGTCAGCAAAATCATCAACTAAAGACAGCCTCAAGGTCTCATCCCCCTTCCTCCTTGAACCATTACTAAACAAGCAGAAACTGTCAGAAGCAACTCTGTCAGAACTCCAAGCAAAAATGCTGAATAACAAAAAAGCAACATAAAATGGTATGAAAGCAGAGTGTGTGTGTGTGTGTGTGTGTGTGTGTGTGTGTGTGTTTTTAACTTGCCCTTGCCCCACACCCTCTCTCATGTAGCAGAATTTGAAGCAGCAGCAGCCCTGTGTGGGACCCAGGCCTGGATCTAGAGGCAGCAGAGCAGATCGTTTTGTCAAATTATTATGTATATCTGTTCAAACTTGGGGGCTTCCTAAAGACTGATGTGAGCTGTTCACATTTGTTTAATCTAACTTAGAACTTAGAACCCAAAATAGAAAACTGGTCAGAATTGCTCAAAAACACTGCAAAGTGAACTACAACCCGCAAGTGCCTAGGGCAAAAGATTATGGTTTTAAAATATATTTGACTGTCTAAAGCCCTGGAGGAAATGCTGGAAAAAATATATATATATATTTTGTAAATTAGGACATTCAAAAACACCCATGAATACGTTAGAATTTAAAAGCTATATGCACGCTGAGGGAAGGCGTACATTCACAAAAGACCTGAGAAGACGCTAAACTTTCACCTTGAGCCGATACCTCGAGTTAGTGCAAACCTAGCTGAGTGTTGGAGTCTCCAACATAGAGGCAATCCACAATTTCTCTCTTTCTCTCTCTTTCTATCTCTCTCATCTCCTGGTGTTCAAAAAGTTCTCTGTCAAAACATTAGCTGAACACAAGCTAAACAGAGAATTCAGTGACCACACACAAGAAGGCATAACATCTCTGCAAAAACGTTTTGAAAATTCACTAGACAAATGGACTATTACAGTCTTCAACAATAAGTAAAACATCAAAATATGGGGTTGGGGGTGAAGGGGAATCTGACTTCTGGAGATACCATGTTATAATATTCAAAAGTCCAGTTTTCAGCATTTCAGTCTGTGGACAGAGGAGGTGGAAGGTTTCCTAGGAAACACTGTCCTGTTGACCCTATAGGACCCAGATGTGGGCTTGGCCCAAGCTCAGGCTTCAGACACAGTTTGGTGGTGATGGCCAAGGTGTGGGTGCTGAACATGGTGGTGCTGGAGAATCCAAATCCTTTCTGTTGTTGGTGGAAATGATGTTCTTTTATGAAGTCCCAGGAAACACATTTCACAGGACTCATGTTTAGATGAATGTGGTTTGGTAAGGTTTAACTGAAATAGAAGGCTGCCCCCAGGTTCCCAATACCTTGTCTCCATCTGTCCTGCCATGGGAAAACATCCAATCTTATCTTCATTAAGCCTGGTACAAAAATCAGTGTCCAAATATTCTGTGCCATGATTCAGTCCACATTAAAGCTTATTCCAATCTAGGCACTGTGTTGCTTTCCCCGAAGACTGTACTTGGGTGAATAGGTGGCTGCCAGCCTGCAGGCAGATTTTAAGACTGCGTGGCTACTTGGAGAAGTCATGAGTAAATGGGTTGTGTGTTTTTTACAAGCAGGAAGAAGAACCAACAGCTTCTTTGTTAGGCCTGTGTTTATATTTTGGGCTGGAAAGCACTAACTTTTCTTTAAACCAACCAATCGGTTTCTCAACATTGCCTGGGCTTCTCAGGGTCCATCCCACTAACTAATCAGATCATTATCGTAGGCTAGATTGACAGGCCTCTATGGCTGCTATCTTGATTTCCACTGCCCTTGCCTTAAAGTAGAAGCATAGAAGCACCTCTCCCCATAGTCTAGGGTTGAACCAGTTGTAGCCTGGGGGACTTTCTAACTGGCTCAGGGATTTAGTCCTGAGAGCACAGTGATCTCCTAGAGTGTGTAAATGAGCTTGTAAATGCTATACCTTCCTAGTAAATTAAGTTCAGTAGAATGCTGTAACTTCCAACTGATGAAGGCTTTCCAGTTTTATTAACTTAATATTTGATCCCCTTTTCCCTCATTATGTTCAATATCTGATTCCCTACACTTCCTTTCCTCATTAATATTTAGCAACCAAAGCTAACATTTTCACAGCCCCTTCCAGTTCTAGGTCATCTTCGAGTGCAACGAGGCTCTGGTGGACAACATGGAGTTAAAGATAATTTATGTTGGCTCAGCTAAGAGTGAGGAATTTGATCAAATTCTAGACTCAGTACTGATTGACCCTGTCCTAGCAGGGAGACACATATTTGTCTTTCAGGTCAATGACCCAACCCATCCCTCATCCATGAGAGCAATGCCTTCAATGTGACTGTGGACATCATCACCTGTACCAACTATGAATAGGAGGAGTTCATCCACATGGGCTTTTAAAGTAATAATGAGTACCCCAACTCAGATCTGTTGGAGAATCCACTCCCAAAGCCAGATTTCTCTTAGTTCCAAAAGAAAATCTTGGCCTCAAATCCCTGGGTGACTCATTTCCACATCAATTGGGACAACAACATGGACAAGCTAGAGGCCATAGAGACCCAGGACCCTGCCCTAAGCTACAGCCTCCCCATCAACTGCATCCTCTTTCAAGGGCTTGCAGCACCATGGCTGTATTCCTGTCCTTTTCTGAAAACTCCATGAACTGCATCTAACTGGGGCTATCCATGCCCTAACTGGGCCCAGCCAAGACTATAGTCAGTCTCCCAATGCATCTGAATGGGGTAGTCAGCCTTTTAAGGAGTTCTGTAGTGGCCATATATAGATTTTGGGGCCATCAGCTACAGTCACACCTGTCAAACTTGTCCCTGAAGAAATAATGGGCCTCAGGTCTTTATCAGCCTCAACCCAAAAGGGTTATCTTACTTCTACTGCCCAGGCCTATAAAAAGAAGGTACTCCAGTTCCAGTTCTTAATTTTCCCAAAATTGTGTGTCTTTTCTATCTTTTACACACAGGCTATTGTGTCAGCCATGCTCCCATATGAGTACCATTGACCTAGAACTCTTCCCACAGATCTCCCTAGCCTGCCTGGGGGATTTCTTGGTCAGTGATTGGCAAGGCCCTTCCCCCAAATTTGAGTATATCCACCCAGTTTTTTGTAGTCACAAAGAATCTGGGTTAGATGGAGGACTTGCACACAGTTCCTGGTTGTCCCCCCCAGGACAATTTTTAGGTCTTTTTAATCACACAGTCCCTGGAAAAGTCTATTCCCAAAAGTATAATCAGCAGGATGCTGAGAAATGATGGTTGATTCTCCTTTGAGTCACAACTCTTCTCATTGCCTCCTAACTGGATCTGGGTTTCCCTGGAGGCAGCCACTGTGGGGAGATGTCATGGTGGAGCAGACTGCCATGCTCTGTCTGTCTCGGTGTTGGCATCTGTTCTGCCCTGTGCTAAGACATTCTGCTGTCACAGCCTACAGAACGATTGCAGGCACAGGAAGCCGCAGGGAACCTAGAAACCTCACTCCTCCTATATACCTTCTGCCACATTTCCCATCCCTTCACTGCTACATGGATGTTGTTGTGATTATAGTTTGTACATTAAAAGTTTTTTATATATTTCCCAAAAAGTCACAATATATACAAAGAAACAGAAAAGCATGGCCCATTAAATAAAACAACAACAAAAAAATTGAACTATCTCTGGAAGCCCCAAAGTTGGGCTTATCAGGTAAATCAACTGTCTTAAAAATATTCACAGAAACAAAGAAAAATATGGACAAAAAAAACTTAAGAAAATCAGAAATTTACAGAAACAAAATGAAAATATCAATCAAGAGATAGATATAAAAAGTAATCAAACAAATTCTGAAATTGTAAAGTATCATATAAAAACTAAAACAAAAAAATTCACTAGATTTCAACAGCTGATTGAATCAGGAAGAGAGAAGGAACACTAAATTTGTAGATAGGACAATTAAAATTACTGAATCTAAGGAACACAAGGAAAAAGAATGCAGAAAAACAAACAGAGCCTAAGGACTCTGTAAACAGCATAAAGTGGACCAAACTATGTATTATTAGAGAGATAAAAGCAGAGAGAATATTTTTTAAATATATTTAAAATAAACAATGACCAGAAACATCAAAATTTGATGAAATACATAGACTTAAACATCAAAGAAATACAATAAAGTCTGAATACAATAAACTCAGAGTCTCATATCAAGACACATTATGATCAAATTTAACTAATGCCAAAGATGACTACTACTACTAATAATAATAATAATAATAATTACCCTCCAAAAGCTGTCAAGAAATATAAATTTATATCTGGAAATACTCTATTCCAAAACTGAAAGACAAATTAAGACATTCCTAGACCAAAAAAAGAAAAGATAAAAGAAGTTGAAGGAGTTTATTATCTACAAGCCTGCCTTTTAAGACATCCTAAATGTATCTTTCAGATAGAAATGAAAGGAAAAGAAATAGTCACTTGAAGCCATCTGAAGAAATGTAAATATACATGGGAAAATATAAGAGTCTGAATTACTGTATTTTTTTGTAACTCTACATTTTCTCACATGATTTATAACACAAACATAAAAATGATTATAAATCTATATTATTGAGCATATAATGTACAAATAGGCATTTATCCAAAGAAGATATACAAATGGACAAATAATTACAGGAAATGACATTAGACATCAATAGTCTTTAGGGAAATGCAAATAAAATAGAGAGATAAGTGGTGATGGAAGGAAACTTGACTTGGGGTGGTGAACACACAATACAATCTACCAGTGATGTATTAAAGAATAGTATACCTGAAACCTACATGGTTATATTAACCAATGTCATCCCAATAAATTCAATGAAAAAGAAAAAACAAATAAACATGAGATATTACTTCGCATGTACTAGGATAGCTGTGATTTAAAAAATCATAAGTGCTGGTGAAGATGTGGAGAAATGGGACCCCTTGGGCTGTGCTGTGGTATATAAAACACTGTACCAGCTGTATAAAGAATGGGCATTTCTTTGTATAGCTGCATATATGATTACTTTGGCCCATGGTTCATAGCAATTTTATGATAGTGTTCTAAGACTACCACATTCTGGCACTCATTTCTGCTTGGCCATATACATTTTCTATTACTTAAAATGTAACACGTATTCTTTTCCTATTAGTAATTGGGTTTTTTATTTTCTTTTTATCATATTTGGCAAATACACAAAGAGAGAAAGGCCAAACCCCATGGAGTGGAAATAAAGGACTAGTCAGATACTAAGAATCAGCTGTAAATGATCAAGAAATGAAGCCTGAGCTGATCAGTCTATGAACAGACACCCACAGTTCTATTATCTCATTAGTTCTTTTCCCCTCTACCCCACAGATGCATTTAAGCCATTATCATCTCGTGCCTGGAGTGCTGCCCACATCCTCTGTTCTTCCTGCTGCCCGGGCACCTCCCTCCATTTTACTTTTAGCATTGTATCAAGAAGAATCTCTCTGAGTAACAAACCTTCTATGTCCCTGCCTCATAGCTATTCACATCTCCCCTGAAACATGAGTAACACTCACTGTTTTAGCATGACGGGAAAAGCTTCCCATGACCTGGACCATCACAAAACTATACTCATTGTTGGTACTTAGTAAAAAATAATAATTATAATAATAATAATTATTATTATTATAATAAATAAAAAGGACTTACTCAAAACATGATCAGTGTTTTCTATCAAGTCAAAGAAATTTAAGCATAACAATGGGAGTAAATTCCTTTACTTTATATGTATTTTCTGAGCACAATCTCTGTGTAGGAGATTGAGAGGGTTAAGGAGAAGATTTTCAGCCTCAAATATGTGCTTCTTCTGCCTTATTGCTGCCCCAACCTTTAAGGATCTGAGCACCTAGCAGGGAGTATATAGTCTTCTATAAAACCTGCCCTGTGGTTAAAACCTGATTAATATGCTGAGGGAATTCAATGACAGGATATTCATTTTTCATGTTGGAGATTCAGAACAAGCTACAGTTTGATTGGGGCCTTGATGAAGAGAATGGGGCAGGTGGGAAGGGGACTCTGGCACTTGGGGGAAGGCCCTTTGGTGTGTGAAGGTCAGTAAAGAGATAACATGCCTTTAGTGCTGGTGGCCCAGGACAGGCAGGTTCTCATTGAATTCAGACAAACAGTAGAGCAGTGTTTTCCAACCTTTTTTGTGCCATGCCCCACCTTAACCTTTCTAAAATTTTTATGTCCCCCTCTATGTAACATACATAATTTCTAACATTAAAAAATTGATTTGTTCACTTAATAAACATAAATGATAGGTTCTAGGAAGAAATCACTATGAAATTGTTAACAAAACACAGTAAGTAAAATTTCAAAACATATAATGAAAAACAGAAATTTAAATTCCAAATAATTTTAATACAGATTTTTCTATATTAATTTATTATTTTAATTTAGTGTGATCCTTGTGCTTGATGCTTGCTGCACAGAGATTTTATATTAAGTTCCAATTTGGTTAGCTTTAGTCTCAAGTCTCCACATTGTGTTATATCCAGCTGATTTCTTTTTTTTTTTTACCAGTAAATCATTTACAGCACTAAATCCACATTCAGCTAAAAATGAAGATGGGAACAGTAGTAATAGTTTTCTTGCACATTTGGTTAAATTTGGGTATTTGATTTCTGTTTCCTCACAAAGCCATGCCATCGCTCCTTTGATATTAAATAAAGCTTTAACTGACTCATCATTTTGCAATTCTGCGAGTTCTTCTTGATACTTCATATTTGATATATCAGACAAATCCACTAACATTGGCTGCATCATCCATGTTGGGAAATCAATTTGTTTTAAATCAGAAAATCTTTCTTTTAAATCAGCAGATAGAATATTCAAATGATTGACAATAACAAGTAAAGTGGTATCAGTTACTTCACATTTTTGGAGCCAATGAAACTGTTTAAAGTTTTTGTTGTTAATATGTTTCTGACATAACTCAATATTGGTAATGAAACCAAATACTTTTGCTTTTTCATCGACAAGAGTTTTATTTGTTCCTTGAAGTTGCTTATTTAATATATCTAGTTTTTCAAAGATATCGGCTAAATAACTCACAAATGCTCTACCATCTATTGTTAGCAGATACTTCATTTCAGGTTTGTCGCTTAAAAAATCACTAAGAGTATCAAACAGTTCCATAAATCTTTTCAAACAGTTTCCTTTAGATAGCCATCTTACTTCAGTATGAAGTAAAAGTCTCACATGGTCTTCATTTTGTTCTTCACAAAATAGCTTGAAAAAATGCTCACATTTGGCACTAGCTTTAATAGCATTAACACACTTTATTACTGTATGTAATACTTCATTCAGAACAGGTGAGATGTTTTTAGCTACCAAGTTTTCCCTATGAATAACACAATGCACAAGAATCATTTCTGGATTCGCATCTTTCATCAATTTTAAGCAGCCATTTTTCTTGCCCATCATATTGGGAGCACCATCTGCAGCACAAGATGTTATATTTTTCATTGGTATATCATTGACATCTAGGTAGTTTTTTAGCTTATTATATATATCTTTGGAGGTAGTGGTGCTTTCTAATCTTTTACAGAACAACATTTCTTCAGCAAAATGTCTTTTATCAATATATCTTACGTAAGTTATCAATACTGCCTCACTGTCTCTCAAAGTTGATTCATCCATTTGCAAGGAGAATTTTCTTGTTATCGGCTTTTCAATAAGTTGTTTTTCAATATCCTCACTCATTTCGTCTATTCTTCTGCTAACAGAATTGTTACAGAGTGGCATAGCTTTTACATCTTTGTCATCTTTTTCAAGAACTGTTTTAAGAAATGCTGATATTGACGGTTTTATTAAATTCTCTCCTATAGTGTGATTTTCTCCAGTTTCAGCGATGAATAGAGAAATTTAATAACTAGCCTCAAGAACATGATTATTAGTTGAAGTATGAGCAGTAAATAGAGACTTTAATGTTGTTCTTTTTTCAAAATTTTTCTTTAAAGTTTTAAAGTAACTCAAATCTGAATTAATATGAGCACTATGTTTCACCTTCAAATGCACCTCAAGATGACCTCGTTTCATTGATTCATTGGTCAAGCATTGCTGGCATAAAAGACAAAAAGAAATCCGCTCATCGTGAATAGCGGGTATGAACCCAAATTTTAAATATTCCTCCGAATATTGACGAGTTCTTTTCTTGCTTGCACCACTCATTTTACTATGGACTATAATAAAAATAAGATCAGGGGAGACAAGATGGCGCTGGAGTAGGCGGACGTGCCAACATCTACCTCCCAGAACCAAAGTGGATTACAAACTAATTTTATGAACTATCATCTGGAAAAACAAACTTTGAACTAAACTAAGAGGACTCTTCAACCAAGGAACACTGAAGAAGCCACACAGAGACTGGTAGAAAAAGCGGAAACGGGGAAACGTGGAGAGGTATGCCCAGCTCCCCAGAGTGAATGGCAGCAGGGAGAAACTCACTTGGCGGAAAGTGAGTTTAGCAGAGGGGGAAGGGTCCTGAGCCCCAGGAACAAAGCCCCAGCCTGCAGCCCCAGAGCCCAGAAGAGGTGTAAGGACAGCATTTAGATGGAAACAAGTCAGGATACTGTTTTTGAGAAAGAGTCTGATTTCTCAGACCCAAGATCCTTCTTAAAGGGACCGCACAGAACATCTCTCTCATAACCACCCACCCGGGGCTCCTGGGGATGGGGGGAGAGAGGAGAGGACCAGAGTAAGAGGAAGAGAGTGTAATCTAGGAGGAACAGGGAGAAGCATTTTGGGAGATAGTCACCCTAACCCCTGGGACGAGTCACCCCCAAAACTGAAGTGAATATTTCCCCCGGAAACAGCAATACCAGCAAAGGGAAGCAGGAAAGCAGCCAAACAAGCTCCCCTGCGGCACGCAGAGCAGAGCTGCATAGAAGGAGGGAGCTTTTGGGTCTACAGTAGTGAGTCTTAGGGTCCGAGCTGCAACGCCCCCACCCACGCGGCTGAGGGCACGACGGAGGGCAGGCGGCAGTGGGAGACAAAAGCGCGGTTCTGCTTGCAGGGGCAGAAGCCAGCTGGCCACCACTGGGCTCAGGTGTGAGCTCAATCTTGCCCAGCTGGGGAGAAGGGGGTGTGCAAAAGTGGTCAAGCTCAGCTGCCAGCAGCCTATAATCCAGCCTGCGGGGGAAAAGGGCGGGTACCCCGAAAGGGTGGAGACCAGCCCCTGAGCAAGGGCAGAGGAGCACAGCCTTGCTCCGCCCATGCATTCCAGGCTTGCAGTCTGACTTGGTAGCTGGCTCCTCCTGCGGGGGTGGAGCCAAAAGCCCAGTAGAGGCAGAGTTCCGCTACTGAGCTGAGCTTGGAAACGCAGTCCTGCCCGGCGGTAGAGCCAAGGCTAGCAGCCGTTCCTTGAGTGGGCTCCTCCTGCAAGGGCAGGGCGAAAGCCCAGAAACAGACGGAGACCCGCAGCTGAGCAAAGGTGCTCGCCAGTGCCCTCAGGACTGAGCATAACGTCACACATGGGGGTGGGGCAAAGGCCAAGGCCACCAACGCTTGTGCACCTGAGCGTGTGATCACAGCCACTCCCATGAAGAGAAAATGCAGAGGCAGAGAAATACAATACAAATAAACCAAGAGAAATCTCCAGAAAAGGACCTAAGTGAATCAGATATAACCAATTACCAGATGCAGAGTTTAAAATAACAATTGTTAGGATGCTCAAAGATATCAGAACAACCATAGATGGACATTACAAAAACCTAAATAAAGAGATAACAAATATAAAAAAGGACATTGAAATAATAAAAAGGAATCAGTCAGAAAAGACAAATACAATATCTGAAATAAAAAATACAATGGAAGGAATTAAAAGCAGGATGGATGAAGCAGAGAATTGAATCAGTGAGTTAGAGGACACAATAAATAAAGGCACGGAAGCAGAGCAGAAAAAAGAAAAGAGACTCAAAAAGTCTGAGGAAACTCTAAGAGAGCTCTGTGACAACATGAAGAGAAATAACATCCGCATCATAGGGGTTCCTGAAGAAGAAGAGAAAGAACAAGGGATAGAGACTTTGTTCAAACATATTATAGCAGAAAACTTCCCCCAGTTAAGGCAGGAAAACATTACACTAGTTCAGGAAGCACAGAGAACTCCATTAAAGAGAAACCCAAAGAAAGCAACACCAAGACACATCATAATTAAAATACCAAAGCTAAATGATAAAGAGAAAATAATAAAAGCTGCTAAAAAAAAAAGACTATCACCTACAAAGGAACCCCCATAAAAATTACTTCTGACTTCTCAACAGAAACACTTGAGGCCAGAAGGGAATGGCAAGAAATATTCAAAGTAATGCAGAACAAGAGACTACAACCAAGACTACTTTATGCAGCAAGGCTATCATTTAAAATTGAAGGAGAAATTAAAAGCTTTACACTCAAGGAATTCACTGCAACCAAACCAAGGCTGCAAGAAATGCTAAGGGACCTGTTGTAAACAGATCAAAGGAAAAAAAGAATATAGCAAAAGAGGAATACAATTTCAAAGAAAAAAAAATGGCAATGAACAATTACACATCAGTAATAACCTTAAATGTTAATGGATTAAATGATCCGATCAAGAGACATAGGGTAGCTGCGTGGATAAGAAAACAGGACCCATACATATGCTGTCTACAAGAGACACACCTTAAATCAAAAGATGCACACAGACTGAAGATAAAAGGATGGAAAAAAATATTTCACACAAATGGAAATGAAAAAAAAGTTGGGGTAGCAATACTTATATCAGACAAAATGGACTTTAAAACAAAGACCATAGTTAGAGATAAAGAAGGTCACTACATAATGATAAAGGGAGCAATCCAAAAGGAAGATATAACCATTATAAATATCTATGCACCTAATACAGGAGCACCTAAATATATAAAGCAGACTTTGATGGACTTAAACGGCGAGATCAACAGCAATACTATAATAGTAGGGGATTTCAATACCCAATTAACATCATTAGATAGATCCTCAAGAAAGAAAATCAACAAAGAAACAGCAGACTTAAAGGATAGATTAGATCAACTCAATTTAATAGATATCTTCAGAACCTTTCACCCTAAAACAGCAGAATATACATTCTTTTCAAGTACTCATGGTATATTCTCTAGAATAGACCACATGTTAGGGCACAAAAGCAGTCTCAACAAATTTAAGAAGATTGAAATCATATCGAGCACTTTCTCTGATCACAATGGCATTAAACTAGAAATCAACCACAATAAAAAAATTGAAAAACATTCAAACACTTGGAAACTAAATAGCACATTATTAAATAATGAATGGGTTAACATTGAGATCAAATAAGAAATTAAAAAATTCCTAGAAACAAACGATAATGAGCATACATCAACTCAAAATTTATGGGACACAGCAAAAGCAGTCCTGAGAGAGAAGTTTATAGCATTACAGGCATACCTCAAGAAGCTAGAAAAAGCTCAAATAAACAACTTAACCCTGCATCTAAAAGAACTAGAAAAAGAACAGAAGTAAAGCCCAGAGCTAGTAGAAGGAAGGAAATAATAAAGGTCAGAGCAGAAATAAATGACATAGAGGCTAAAGAAACAATACAGAGGATCAATAAAACCAGGAGCTGGTTCTTTGAAAAAGTAAACAAGATCCATGAACCTTTAACGAGACTCACCAAGAAAAAAAGAGAGAGGACTCAAATAAATAAAATTAGAAACGAAAGGGGAGAAATAACAACTGACACAACAGAAATACAAAATATTGTAAGAAAATACTATGAAGAATTGTATGCCAAAAAACTAGACAACCTGGATGAAATGGACAAAATCCTTGAATCATAAAATATTCCAAAAATCAATCTGGAAGAATCAGAAAACCTTAACAGACCAATTACAACAAATGAGATTGAAACAGCTATCAAAAAACTCCCAACAAAGAAAAGTCCTGGGCCTGATGGCTTCACAAGTGAATTCTACCAAATATTCAGAGAAGAACTAACTCCTATCCTTCTCAAGCTATTTCAAAAAATTCAAGAGGAAGGAAAACTTCCAAACTCCTTTTATGAGGTAAGCATAATTCTGATTCCAAAACCAGGCAAAGACAACACAAAGAAAGAAAATTATAGGCCAATATCCCTGATGAACTTAGATGCAAAAATCCTCAACAAAATATTAGCAAACCGGATCCAGCAATATATGAAAAAAATCATACACCATGATCAAGTGGGATTTATTCTTGGGAGGCAAGGCTGGTACAATATTCGCAAATCAATCAATGTGATTCATCACATAAACAAAAGAAAGGAGAAAAAACACATGATAATTTCAATAGATGCAGAAAAAGCATTTGATAAAGTCCAGCACCCATTCATGATCAAAACTCTCAGCAAAGTGGGAATACAGGAAACATATCTCAACATGATAAAGGCCATCTATGACAAACGCACAGCCAACATCATACTCAATGGGCAAAAATTAAAAGCAACACCCTTAAGATCAGGAACAAGGCAGGGGTGCCCCCTTTCACCACTCTTATTCAACATAGTTCTGGAAGTCCTAGCCACAGCAATCAGACAAGAAAAAGAAATAAAAGGCATCCGAATTGGAAAAGAAGAAGTAAGACTATCATTATTTGCAGATGATATAATATTGTATATAGAAAACCCTAAAGTCTCAGTCAAAAAACTACTAGACCTGATAAATGTATTCGGCAAGGAGGCAGGATATAAAATCAATACTCAGAAATCAGAGGCATTTTTATACACTAATAATGAACTGTCAGAAAGAGAAATCAAGGAATCAATCCCCTTTACCATTGCAACCAAAAAAATAAAGTACCTAGGAATAAATCTAACCAAGGAGATTAAAGACTTGTACTCGGAAAATTATAAAACATTAATAAAAGAAATCAGGGAAGATACAAATAAGTGGAGGCATATACCGTGCTCATAATTAGGAAGAATAAACATCATTAAAATGTCTATATTACCCAAAGCAATTTATAAGTTCAATGCAATACTGATTAAAATACCGATGACTTACTTCAAAGATTTAGAACATATATTCCAAAAATTTATATGGAACCAAAAGAGAACACGAATAGCCTCAGCAATCTTGAAAAAGAAGAATATAAAGCGGGAGGTATCACACTTCTGGATATCAAGTTATATTATAAGGCCATTGTACTCAAAACAGCATGGTACTGGCATAAGAACAGGCACATAGATCAATGGAACAGAACAGAGAACCCAGAAATAAACCCACAGCTCTATGGACAACTGATATTTGACAAAGGAGGTAAGGAAATACAATGGAGTAAAAACAGCCTCTTCAACAAATGGTGTTGGGAAAATTGGACAGCTACCTGCAAAAAAATGAAACTAGACCACCGACTTACACCACTCACAAAAATAAACTCGAAATGGGTAAAAGACTTAAATGTAATTTGTGAAACCATAAGCATCTTAGAAGAAAAAATAGGCAGTAAGCTCTCTGACATCTCTCGCAGCAATATATTTGCTGATTGTTTCCACAGGCAAGTGAAATAAAAGGCAGGATAAACAAACGGGACTTTATCAAAGTAAAAAGCTTCTGCACAGGTAAAGACAATAAGAACAGAATAAAAAGACAAACTACACAATGGGAGAATATATTTGACATTGCGTCTGATAAGGGGTTAATAACCAACATTTATAAGGAACTTGTAAAACTTAATACCAGGAAGACAAACAATCCAATCCAAAAATGGGGAAAAAAAATGAATAGACACTTCTCCAAAGAGGACACACAGATGGCCAATAGGCATATGAAAAAATGTTCAACATCACTAATGATTAGAAAAATGCAAATTAATACCACAATGAGATATCACCTCACACCAGTCAGAATGGCACTCATCAATAAAACAACACAGAATAAGTGCTGGCGAGGATGTGGAGAAAAGGGAACCCTCCCGCACTGCTGGTGGGAATGCAGACTGGTGCAGCCACTGTGGAAATACAGTATAGAGATTCTTCAAGAAATTAAAAATTGAACTGCCTTTTGACCCAGCTATACCACTGTTAGGAATATACCCCAAGAACACCATAGCACTGTTTGAAAAGAAGAAATGCACCCCCATGTTTATGGCAGCATTGTTCACAAAAGCAAAGATCTGGAAACAGCCCAAGTGTCCATCAGAGGACGAGTGGATTAAAAAGCTTTGGTATATATATACTATGGAATACTACTCAGCCATAAGAAATGATGACATATTATTTTTTACAACAACATGGATGGGTCTTGATAACATTATACTGAGTGAAAGAAGTAAATCAGAAAAAACTAAGAACTATATGATTCCATACATAGGTGGGACATAAAGATGAAGCTCAGAGACATGGACAACAGTGTTGGGGGGACAGGGTGGGGTTAGGAGGGGGAGGGGGTTGGGCAAGGAGAGGGGCACAAAGAGCATGGCTTTTCAGCATTTGCCATATTCCCCCTTTAATCTATAGACAGACAGCAAATATTTACGTATGGTGTTCCCACTATAAAGACTGCTGTCTTAGGGACAAATGCTGATGAACTATTTCAGCAGTTCCTCCTTCTTCAAAGACTTATATGTCAACATAGAGCTCCATGTTTCATAGGACATACTCAAGCTCACTCCATGCTCCCTGGAGCTTTAACACAAGGGAATGCTTTTTTTTTTTTTTTTTTTGGTATTTTTTCTTTTATTTATTTATTTTTTGTATTTTTCTGAGGATGGAAATGGGGAGGCAGTCAGGCAGACTCCCACATGCGCCTGACCGGGATCCACCTGGCATGCCTACCTGGGGGGGATGCTATGCCCATCTGGGGTGTGGCTCTGTTACAACCAGAGCCATTCTAGTGACTGGGTCAGAGGCCATGGGGCCATCCTTAGTGCCCGGTGTGGCTTTGCTCCAGTGGAGCCTTGGCTGTGGGAGGGGAGGTGAGAGACGGAGAGGAGGTAGGGGAGGGAGAGGAGGAGGGGTGGATGAGCACTTCTCCTGTGTGCTCTGGCCAGAAATCGAACCCGGGAATCTTGCACACCAGGCCAATGACTCCTATGGGTCTACCATATCATGCTTTTTACTTAAAAAGAAAAATTTTACATTTCTTTTGAATGCTTATGAACAGGAGACACCAAATCTTTTTTGCCTACAAACTACTACCTTCTTTATTAGATCCAGCTAATTACACTGTTTTGTCTTTTTCCAAATAGCTCCAGATATCTGGAAAAGATTTATGTAGGCGGATGGGGATCCTCAAACCCCTCAGCAAGATCTTCTGAGCATGGCTTTTAAGATTCCTAGAGGCAGAAAAAACCCAATAGAGATCAGGGGAACTACCAGCTTTTAGGATACACCCTTAAAGGCTCCAACGCCCCAAAGGGGTCTCATTGGATACCATCTGGATCCTGCTTCAATAGTGGAAAGGAAGGTCATTGAGCTAAAGCCTGCCAGGCTTACATGCCTCTGCTGTGAGGAAACAGGGACATTGGTAGGCTTCCACCTCGCTCCTCTAAGGGAGGGTTCAGTCTCTTCCAGCCCTCCTCCAGCCACCTATGACCTAACCTTGCCCAGAAAGCTGGGGTTTGCCACTGAAGGCCGTCAGCCCCATCTATGACACTGTGGACAAGCCTAGGGTATTTCTTCCAAGAAGCAGGTAAACTGATCTCATTTGCACAAGGGCCACTTAACTATGTTTTGCCTGAATAGTCAGGTTTTTTATTCTTCCCTCAAAGATCTCTGTTGTGGGTGTTGATAGTCCTCTTTTCTGCTGCTTTGCTTAGTATATAGTGTTCCTTTTATCCCTCCTACCTCAATGCCCCACTCATATTTCAGGCTGGGATCTACTCCTAATGGAGAGCTCTCCTTCCCCCTTTTGCCAACTTGTATTATGAGTTTACCTTCGCCACCCAGCTTAGTGTATCCCAAGGTTCTCTTTACCATGCCACAGTTGCAGAGCACCAGGGAAAAGCAACCTGGTCTCAACTCTCCAGGCAGAGGAGAACAGAAGCTCCATATCCATGCATGCTGCAAATGGCTTTTCCAGTCTACCGGAATCATTACCAGCTAGAAGCAGCTGTCATTGGGACTTGGACATGAGCTGCAATGTATAGAATGGTGACAACAATTCCAGCGCCATGCGGACTTTTCCTGTGTGGACTTTTCCTGGACTCCTGCTCCCTGTGACAGCTCCTAACAGACTGAACTGTGGTTGGGTTGCATTTCTCAGGGATTTGGCATGGTGATGGGGCCAACTTGGACTTGGTGAACATGTTAAGGACACTACTCTTTTATGGATTCTTGCTGTATTGGCCAAGAGTTTGCTTAAAGGCCTTTAATCACTGTAAAAAAAATAGAAGACTGGATAAAGAGGATGGGGCACATATACACTGTGGTATGCTATTCAGCTAGAATAAATGATGACATCGGATCACTTACAGCAGAATGGTGGAATCTTGATAACATTATGCAGAGTGAAATAAGCGAATCAGAAAAAAAACAAGAACTGCAGGATTCCATACATTGGTGGGACATAAAAGCGAGACTAAGAGACATGGACAGGAGTGTGGTGGTTACGGGAGGTGGGGATAGGGAAGAAGGGAGAGAGGGAAGGGGAGGGGGAGGGGTACAAAAAAAACTGGATAGAGAGTGACAGAGGACGATCTCTCTTTTGGTGATGGGTATGTAGCAGAACTGAATGACAAGATAACCTGGAAATGTTTTCTTTGAATATATGTACCCTGGTTTATTGATGTCACCCCATTAAAATAAAAATTTATTTATAAAAAAAATAAGATCAATTAAAAACTAATATTAAAATATGTGTTAAAATATATTCAATGTGACATAGAGTAAACGTATACTAAAAATTCATATTTATTTAAATGTATATAACACATTTACTACACTACCACTGCAAATCAAAAGGTATCTATATTTTTTCCACTTGACAACATTTTCTGGAAAGTTATGCTTCTAAAATTAAAATTGTCGTGCATGCACTATTATAGCCCCAATAATATTTATAAAATATTATTGCTTTCTAGCCCCGATGCAAGAAGTACTTAATAAAGAGTTTAATATTGATAAAAATAAAATCAAATACTTACCAGTTATATCTATACAATATATATGTATATTTATTAAATCAACGAGCTTTTACAACAGTTTCGACTGACACTTATTTCAAATTAACACTAACTGAATTATGTGAAACACTACAGAAGTTGTGATGGGCCAATTAGGTGAGAATAACTGCGTTGTTTAGCGAGTTTTTAAAACGTCCGGGGTTCCCCTCGGCAGACGGCATGCTCCGCGGTGAACCCAGGACAAAGTTTACTTGACGATGCCAATAACCCGGTTGATATTTTGGTCTCGTCAAATGAAATTATACTTAATAATTATTTACCGCAATTATTTAAGAATTGCATTTTTTGTTAAATTTGGCACTGATATCTAGCATTGCATTTAAATGGCCCGGGGCGAAAGAGTTAAAGTCGTGTCGAGTCCATTTTCAAATGCCCCCCTTAACTATCGAATTGCCCCCCTGTGGGATGTGGGCCCCACGTTGGGAAACACTGGTCTAGAGCCTGTGGCAATTCAAGAATTAGGAAAGGTGGTTGGTGTGGCTCTGCCCTTGCCCCAGGCATCAGTCTGTCCAGAAGTTTTTTACAGACCTCAGCAGGTTATGGCCCCAGGAGTCCATTGGGTGTGGCCTCTGAAACCCAGAGATGTGGTCTGCCCACCCTCTGGACACTCTCCACGGAGTCTCCCGTGAGGTGGAATTATCAGTCTTAGACTCCGGAGCATAGAGGCAGGGGGAAGCTCTGGCCTCAAAACCTGAAAACTGAGTCACTGATGCACCCCCTGCTTCCTAGCCTCTCAGTATGACATAGTCGCCATGACTGGAGCAGGAGATACTCCCAGGGGTGAGGAGTTCCTTCTTCCCTGAAAGGTGCCACTCAGAGGGGACTGCTCTACCCAAGAAAGGTGGTGACTGCAGTACTGGAGAATGACTCAGCACAGGGGTTTCAGTGCCCACCCCGCACAGTGTCTCTCCCTGGGCCTTCAACTTTACAGTCTGCTCATTCAACTCTAGTCTTCTCAGCTCTCCCCTGCCAGAGCCCCGGGTAAATGGCTGTGAATAAGATTTCTGTGCTGGCCCTTTAAGACAGAGCTTGCATCTCCAAGAGTTCCGTCTCTTTCTTGCAGACAGAAACCTGGCTCTTTTCACCACCAAATGCTGTGTGGGCATGTTGGGCAGATAAAATATATTATGCTCACTTTGTTAAAGATGGCACTGGCCACTTGGAAGCCCATCACCCAGGTGATATTAATGTGTGTTGAGGGCGGGCTGTGGGCAAGCAGGTTCCTTGTATCCTGACTCTTGGTTTTAGGACTAAGCCTTTCCCACCCTTTTTGATGTGGGTGGTACAATCCCATCATGCCTCAGATAAGTGACTTTGTATTAGAGACTTCCCTATTTTGTATATTGGATTAAAGGTTTTGATTTCTGCACTATAAAGTGGGGCAGACAGGGAGCTTGCTCTCTCAGTTCCTGAGATTAGCATTAGAGAGGAGAGCAGAGAAAGGCCATGTGGAGGAGGCCAGGAGAAGCAGTCAAGATGGTGGAGTGCTGAAGGAAAAGCCAGTTTGTGCAGGGAGAAGAAAGGAGATGGAAAACAGAGGTGAATAAGTCTGGTGAGCTAGAAACCTTTGATTCTAGGAAACTTGAATAAGTCAGAAGCTTTGTGAACATTGAATGAGTAGGTTTTGGAGCCCAGTGTGTGTTTTACTTGCCCGTTGGGTGCAAGCTAGGATTAAAGATGATGGCCCACCAGTTTTTTGTTCCGATGTTTCATTACCATCTGTCCGAATCCAATGCGAACCTGCATGGACCAGGCAGCTGTGATGGTGGCCATGTATACTGGCTTCACATTTGGCATAGTCTGTGGCAGAATTCGATACAGATGAGTATGGAGCCACCACCACCTTTGAGTGGTGGAATACAGGACTGGCTGCTGTTATGGTTCCCCATGGCTGTCCTTTTGGGGACTGTAGGCTGGCTGACTTTTACAGCCATGTGTGAGGAAACTGAGAGCTCTGTGGAAGAGACTCCAGGGACCTGCAAACTGAGCAGTGGAAGGAGCTGGAGCAAATGTGGGAGAAACAGATGCTGACTCTGGAGCTGGAGGAAGCACTGGAGGAGGAGGCCGGCCAGGTTTGAGCGATTTGCCTGGAAATAGAGCAGCTGCTGGAGGAGGATTCACAGGTTTGTGAGTTGCAGATTGCCTTGAACATTTTGGAAAGCCAGCAGTGGCGGGAGGCCGGGGCTGAGGCCAGAGCTGGGGCTGCAAGGTCTGCGGAGCAGAAGGCAGGAGCCTGGCAGCGCAAGCTGCTCTTTTCAGTTCATCTTTGGAGGATGAGGAGAATTGGGCCGGAGTTGTGATTCACAGACTCCAGCAGGTAAACAGTGGCAGCTGCGGCGGGAGAATAAACAGGCATCCTGGAAGCCAGGCTTGCATCACCGAGTGGTCGCTGGAACGGCAGGGAGTGCCTGCTAAGCCACTGGTGGGTTCGCTGACATTTTGGGACAAAGGGGAGAATGCCATCATGCTTTCCAGAGCAGAGATGGAAATGCTGACTGCCATTGCCATGTGCTCCTCTTTGAAACAATGTAAGACCTGCCAGGACAGCAGGAATGAGGGGGGTGGCTGATGCCCCATGTGTACGAACTGATTTCCTGGACCACAACTGGAGTGGACATTGGCTCCTTTGTTGGATGGACTTATGGATTTTGGACAATGTGAAATACCCTGATGGGGGTGGGGGACGACTTTGCTGGAAGCACTCCCTTGCACCAGGAAGCTTTTCCCATGGCTAGAAAGAAGGCCGAGGACATTTTGCGCTTTTGGCTAAGTGCTCAGAGACTGGTAAAATGTGACTTTATAATTGTTGAAACTGTATGATTTGTCATGTTGTTGTAATTTGTGTAATGTGCCTAATTTCCTTGCACAGGAATGCTGGTGATATAAATTGTATATCACCAATGGGTAGTAAAGTGAGCATAGGGGTAGATTGTTGGGCAGATAAAATATATTATGCTCACTTTGTTAAAGATGGCACTGCCCACCTGGAAGCCCACCACCCAGGTAATACTAATGTGTGTTGGGGGCGGGCTGTGGGCAGGCAGGATCCTTGTAGCCTGGGGCTTGATTTTCGGACTAAACCTTTCCCACCCTTTTTGATGTGGGTGGTACAATCCCCTCATGTCCCAGATAAATGACTTTGTATTAGAGACTTCCCTATTTTGTATATTGGATTAAAGGTTTTGATTTCTGCACTATAAAGTGGGGCAAATAGGGAGCTTGCTCTCTCGGTTCCTGAGATTAGCATTAAAGAGGAGAGCAGAGAAAGGCCACGTGGAGGAGGCCAGGAGAAGCAGCCAAGATGGCGGAGTGCTGAAGAAAAAGCCAGTTTGTGCAGAGTTTGTGCAGGGAGAAGGAAGGAGATGGGGAACAGAGGTGAATAAGTCTGGTGAGCTAGAAACATTTGATTCTAGGAAACTTGGATAAGTCAGTAGCTTTGTGAGCACTGAATGAATGGGTTTTGGAGCCGCATGTGTGTTTTACTTGCCCACCAGGTGCAAGCTAAGAATAAAGATGATGGCCCACCAGTTTTTGGCTTTGTTGTTTCATTACCATCTGTCCGAATCCAATGTGAACCTGCATGGGCCAGGTGGCTGTGATGGTGGCTGTGTATACTGGCTTCACAGGGTACCTATTCTAGGCTCTGGGGCTCTAGACTAGGGCTCCAGGCCTGAGGCTGAGGACCCACACCTCTCAGGGTGACCCTCCTTGCAGTGAGAGTCCCTCTGAACCCTCAGCCACCACTTACTCCTGGGAACACAGCAGTCCTTTCTGCATCTCTGCCCTTCCTACCAGTCTTGATGTGCTTTTTTCTGTGATCCTTGGTTATAGACTCCTCTTTGTTTAGTCCAAAGTTGGTTTTTCAAGATGATTGTTCTTAAATTGAATTGTAATCTAATTTGGTCCTGGGAGGTGGCAATTGGAATGTCTGCCTACTCTGTCGCCATCTTTTCAATACAATCTAAACTATTAGTTTTTTCAAAGAACTTGTGCTTGAGTATTTTTATTTTTTTACTAAATATCGATTTTTTAACTCATTATGCTCTGCTGTTATCTTTATTGATCCCTCTCTTGTTTTCATAAAATTATTTATTTTTGTTTTACAAAAGTTTTGTATCAAATTCCTTATCCATTTAACTTTATTTTTCTTGTTAGTCATAAATGATTTATAGATATGGAATATTCACCTCAGAAAACTTTACCTATTATATTATAGCAACAAAGTTTATTTAAATTATAGTCATTTTTGGCTTTATTACATTTTGCCCATTGAATACCATGACTCTAAAAGTTCCATTTAATTAATAGCGATTGAGATTTTCTTCATATCCTAACATCGAGTTAGTGTTATTATATATGCAAGTGGACAATGAAATATGTGTATATAAAAATGTTGATTCATGAACAACATAGTAAATTTAGAAAGGATCTTATCTTACCTGAAAAGGTAAAAAAAAATCCAGAATTGAGACAGGGGAAATTGGCCCTGTTTGTAATCATACTGTAGCAGACATAGACAGGGCCGCAGGCAAAGCCAAGGTAAAACAGTGTTTTTAAGGACACACTATAGCTGCAGAATTCCGTATTGAATGTACTGATTTCACAGCTGGTTTCACTTCCCTTTGTTCAGAATCACCCAGCAGAACCCCAAACCCCGTAGAGATCCTTCCTGCTCCTTCCTGGTGAGCGGCGCCATGGCTCCTCTGGCCCAGCTCCCTTGTTACTGCCCCGTTATAAACCTGACTCTGTTTGACTGCAAGTGTGTTCCAGTGCCTTCTTTGGTGGCTTCACCTCCCCTAATTCCATATGATAACTTAAATTACATGTATTGAAATTACTACAATATGTAGAAATTTGAGAAAACCTGTATAGGCACTAAATGTGATGATGCATACCAGGGATGCCCCTATGTCTTAGGAATATTCCAATATGTAAAGTCTTGGAGGAAAAAATCAGAAGGAAGGCAATGATGGCAAATTAGGAACTTTCCTTGGTGTTTCCTCCTGATTTCTTTTTGAGCCCCATAGAAAGTCTGTGTCGTGTGAGAGGCGGTGCTGCACTGGTGGGCTCTGAGTTCTGTCTCTACCTCTCCATGTCTATGTCTCTTGTCATTGATTCTATGCCTGCGTCATCTACCTAGTGACCTAGGGAGTTCATTTCAATTTCCTCAGAATTAAGGAACAATACCTACATCTCAAGTGGATTTTGAAATCAAGTTATTTTAACTCTTTTGAAGGAAATGGAAATGTTTAAATAGCTATGCAACAGTGTCCATTTTTATTATTTCTATTACTCTTATCTAAACTACACAGGTAAAAGAGCTGGGGTCTAGGAAGGATGAGCGACTTTCCTGTTTCCATTATTCATCAGCAGTGTGACCCTGGGAAAGTAACACAATCTCTCTGAAAATGTTTCCTCACCTTTGAAATGAGGACCATGATACAGGCAGTCCCTGGGTTACGAACGTGATAGGTTCTATAGGTTTGTTCTTTAGTTGAATTTGTATGTAAGTTGGAAAAGTTACATTTACCTATTAAATGCAACTTCATATTTATGTTTACCTGTCTGTGCATATAACTACTTAAACATTTTCAGATACAACCTTAAACAATATTTGCTGGTGCAGGTGATGATGGACTTGTTGGAGTGACTGAAACTGGTGTCAGAGACTCGGGTTTGATTCTGCTTCTGGAGTCAGTTTGTAAAAGTAGGTATCAGGGAGGTTTAAAGAGAGTTTTTCTTTTTCTCATCATAAACGGCCCTGGAGCATCTCAGGCCTTCAGTAACTATATGGTAAACTTTGTTGAACCTCTCTTTATCATATCTTTGTCGTTCCTGCTTGAAAAACACAAAAAGCATCAGCTAACTCTTTTGTAGGAAACTTGTCTGGTTCTGGAGTTTCTAGGTCCCTGTTTTTTTCCCTAAATGCTGTCATCTGCTGTTCTAGTTCCATAAGGTCTTCACTGCTCAGTTCTTTGCCATGGGAGTCAGTAACTCTATGATATCATTTTTACTGATGTTCAACTGCAGCTGATGTGCAACCACTAGCCCTTATGGAGCTCTGTTTATAAGCATGAGGTGTCTGTAAGTAAGATGTTTGTAACTCTGGGACTACTGTAGTGCTTAACTCTTAGGACCATGAGAGGGGCTAAATTACTGAAGTCATGTGCAACACAGAGGGGCTGCCTGGCCACTGAACAAGCGCTCAATTACCTAACTGTTGTCACCGGGAGGGGAACCTTAGAACCAAAACTCTAGATTCAGATCCCAAATCTGGTTCTCTCCTACTAACCTCTCCCTAACTTTAGAAGTAAATGTAAATAGATGACATTTTAAATTTGCTTTGTAAATTGTGATGTGTGCTTCTCTGGTAAGTGCTGAATCATTGTGCAAGAGGCGGCATCCTTACTGTAACTACAACGTTTGTTTGACTCCTACCCTGTATGCATAAGTTTAAAAAGTTTTCTTGTAGAGTTCATTTTCAAGTTAAAAATATTATTTTTCATGTAAATCAGACAACAAAACCTTTAGACAGTCTCTGATCTAGCTGTCTCTGCTGTTGTGAGGCATCTACAGAACTCCTGGTGGGGTTTCTCAGTGAATTTCCTAAAAGTTATTCTCCAGTGGTTTTAAGACTGTTGCTGACAGGTAGAAGTCAAATTGCAGTAATGCCAGAAGCAGCAAAACAAATACCAATTTTGCTCCCAACAGACGAGATGTTAGCCACATAATTGTTCTTATTCACAATATTTATTTTGGCTTTGTCCTTTATTATATTTCTTAAACATTCACATAAGCTGATGTCATCCAAATATAAATTTTGCTTTTAGAAAATCTCACCATGAAAAATAATTTAGGTCCCCAAATCTCCCATTCCTGGCATACATGTCAAGTTCCATCTGAGTATTAAGCATACATCACATAAGAGCCCCTCTGCCTGGGCCTTCCTGACTGAGCAGAGAGCAGGGGAGATGCATAGTGTACACACCAGAGAGGGACACACACTGTTCAGGCACATTCTGTAAAGAAAATCCATTACCTGCTTCGCCAACTTGGCAAAATATCAATAATTTTGGCTTCAGTGGCCTTACAAGCTGCAGGTAGCCCAGACTCCTTTCCTCAGCAATCCCTGAAGACATCCTCTCACCTGGAAATTCCAGAATAACAGCCCCGGCATCAGCTGCCTCCTCCCCAGTCAAAAGTAATGAATGAAGTAATGCAGTCAATGTCAGATAACTGATGCATCAGCGAGGAACAATGACCACACAGGGTGGCCTTACTACTAACTCCAGTCCCACCTCTCCTGGAGATTGTGGAAACTCTAAGCTGGGGACACCTGAGGTAAATTCTTCCAGAAAAACCATAGTTGGATTTTTTGTGGAAACTGACTCCATCTCAGGGCTAAATGACAAGCTAACTTTTTCTTATAACCCCACCTTCTGTGTTCACTTCACTCCAGGCACGTTCCAGGCTCTGTCCCTAAATGTCCTACCCCAGTGGGAGGTCCCATTCTTGCTCTCTGCTGTCCTCTCCATCCGATGGGTCAAGCTTGGCCATGCTGCCCAGCCAACTTAACACCTGGATGCAGCCTCCAGCCTCTCTCTCTGCCACACTCCTCAGTGTGTGTCCCATGCTTCTCCTTAATGTCTTTCCTGAAGCCACCACACAGGGCTCTGCCTCCTCGTTCATTCTATCTACTGTGGTCCCTGTCGTTCGGCATTCTGGAGTGATCTTTGGGAGTTTTTTCACTCTGTGCAGAGGTTTCCCAATCTGCCCTAGATTTAGATAAACTATAACAGGGCTTCCCAATCAAGTCAAAATGCTCAGGGCTATGGACTGATTGTCTGTGTCATCCTAAAATTCATATGTTCAACCCTACCCCCTATTGTGGTTGTATTTGGAAATATAGCCTTTGAGAGGTAATTAGATCATGAGGGCGGTGCTCTCACGATGGGATTAGTGTTCTCATGAAAAGGCTTCTCTCTGCCCTTGGCCATGTGAAGACACAAGAAAGTGGCCATTTGCTACCTGATCAGGTGATGGCGCAATGGAGCCTGGGATGCTGAGGACCCATGTTCAAAACCCCGAGGTTGCTGGCTTGAGTGCAGGGTCACTGCCTTGAACCCAAAGATGGCTGGCTTGAGCCCAAGGTTGCTGGCTTGAGCAAGGGATCACTGGCATGGCTGGAGGCCCTCCACACCTCCCACCCCCATCAAGGTACTTATGAGAAAGCAATCAATGAAAAACTAAAGTGCCACAACTACAAGTTGATGTTTCTCATCTCTCTCCCTTCTTGTCTGTCTGTCTCTCTCTCTCACTAAAAATAAATAAATAAACAAATAAGAATGTGTCCATTTGCAAACTAGGAAAAGAGGCCTCATAAGAAGGAACCAATGGCACATTAATTACAGACTTTCCAGCCTCCAGAATTGTGAGAAATAAATTTCTTTTGTCAAGCTACCTAGTCTGTGATATTTTTCGATACAAGCCAAAACTGACCAAAACACCCATTTATATTTTAACATCATATTAAAAAATAATAAAAATAGGCCTGACTTGTGGTGGCGCAGTGGATAAAGCGTAGACCTGGAAATGCTGAGGTCGCCGGTTCGAAACCCTGGGCTTGCCTGGTTAAGGCACATATGGGAGTTAATGCTTCCAGCTCCTCCCCCCTTCTCTCTCTCTGTCTCTCCTCTCTCTCTCTCTCTCTCTCTCTCTCTCTCTCTCTCTCTCCCTCTCCTCTCTAAAATGAATAAATAAAAAATAAATAAAAATTAAAAAAAATAATAAAAATAAAATATCTTGCTCTAAAATTATTAGATGTTCATCTGAATTTCAAATTTAATTGTATTTTTTATTTGCAAATCTGGCCACCTGAACTAGAAAATGTCCCCCTTTTTGTAGTACTTCACTACTGCTCTCCCGAATTGCTTCAGAGATCTGGAGACTAAGGAAATGCAAGTGTCAGTTCCCACAGCAGATCACGGCCATGGCCAGAATTGTGTCCCTGTCTGTGGGCTCTAACACTGGATTGACCAGTGTTCTCATAGAGCTTCTGCTGTCTTTCAGGAGGAAAGTGTTTGTGTTTGACAGCTACCTGAGAACATGATCATCACTGCTTACTGTGCAATGTCCGCCTCCCTGATGCATCTTAGAATGTGGCTGTTGACTGTGCATGTTTGGTACCTTAGGGCTGCAGACGGGGCAGGGGCAGGGACTAGAGCATGCACCTGCTAGCTCACTCACTGGCCAGCCACTTCCATTCCGGACCTCTGTGAAATGGAAGGTTTCTTTCATCCTCTCTCCTCACAGCTCAAAGGATTTTTTGTTTTGTTTTTATTTCCCAGAATAAGAATGTTATATTATGAGTTTCTGGATGTCTACACATTGGGCAGAGAGACTAACACAAATTTACTACCTTGCTGCTTCTTAACTTTATGTTTAATTTTGCTTAAAGGATAGGCTCTTTCAAGCTAATGGCAGGATTTCTCAGCCTCACTAATGAGAACCACTACTGTATGTTTTCTTCCCTCTCTTCCTTTGTTCTCCCCTCCTCCTCTTTCTTCTTTATATTCTTATTTATCTCTGTCATCTATTCCTCCTAATACTGTAACTGAGAATACATATGCTATATTACTGATTTACTGATATTAGTCTGACTAACCATAAAATAGAGCTAAATAAGAATGTACTAACAAAGTAAGCTGATAAAAGAAATCCTGTAAAATGTTAAATCCAGTTTGTTGCTCTTATAACCATGATCCAATATTACTAGCTTTGCTAGTTAGTTAAATATTCTGTAACAAATCTTCTGTATATAATCAGCCTCACTGGTGGTAGCACAGTGGGTAGACAATTGATCCAGAATGCTGAGATTGCCAGTTTGAAATCCAAGGTCTCAGGCTTGAGTGGGCTCATTAGCTTGAGCATGGGGTCACTGGCTTGAGCGTGGGGTCATCAACACAATCCCAAAGGTCTCCAGCTTGAGCCCATAAGTCGCTGGCTTGAGCAGGGGGTTACTGGCTTGACTTGAGATTCAGGTCCAATCTCCAGTCAGCAGACACATGAGAAGAATTAATGCACAACTAAAGTGGAGGAACTATGATTGCTGCGTCTTTCTCTCTCTTAAAAAAAAGTGTATAACCAATCCTGCACTTTCACCTCTGGCCAAGTTCTCATTACAGTTAGAAGGACTGTTTTTCTCCAGCTGACACACATAAAGGGTTAACATCTGAGTGAGAAGAACAACTGCTTCTCCTCACTCCCATCACGCTGGGCGTGCAGCTCTGACTCTCCCTCCCTCAAAGCCAAAGAGGACAGTTTGACTGTGGGGATCTGTAGACACCTGTTATAAGTTACTTCCTAACTTCAATTCCTGCAACAACCATGGAAGGACTGCAACTTTAAGAAATGCCAGCTCTGGGAGATATATGGCTTGCAATCAGTATCTGAGCACTGGAAGCTAGCTTGCATGTAGTACACTACCTAGCAAAGAACTTCCAACCCCCTCCTTTTCATTCCTTTGCTCTAGTTTTACTTATTCCCACCCTCCAGCTCCCTCCTTATACAACCCTCTGCCTGAACCAGAGAAGGAGGTGGGTTTCTGAGGACAGGAGTCCCTCATCTTCTCAGGTGGCCAGCACTTGAATACACCTCTGTCCTTCTCACCATCACCTGTGTCAATGTAAGACTCGTGGCAACAGGTAGCTGGACCTGTGTCTCATTTTTCTGGTTTCAGAGCTAGATATGGCAGAAAATGCATGAATTTCACCACCAAATAGATATGTAAGTTCCATCACTTACTAGACAAGACCATGAGAACCTGGCCAGAACTATGATATCCCACGTAGAAATGAAGATAATATTGCACGCTACTCCCCTCATGCTGTGAAGATTAAATGAAGTGATGTACATCAAGTCCCAGGCATGTCGTAGTTGTTTAATAAAGGCTGCATTCATTCCCTTTCTTCTGACCAACCACATGCATTATTTATAAGTATATAAAACTGCTTTGCACACTAATATGTCAACATAGCTAGTCTGCACCTAGGATGTAGTACAGGTAGATAAGGACATTTTCTCGAATCTCTAGTTTTTGACTCTCAAACCACTTCCCTTTGAAGTGAATAGTCTGTTTGCCTACCGATATTGTCTCCAGGCACTTTAATTACTGTTACAGTCAAGCCTTGCCTGGTGTCCTTAGTCCATTAATTTCTGTGGGCTCTCCGATTCCTTCTGGGTTTATTATCTCAGAGTTTAATCTCTTCTCAGTATGTGACTCCAACCATATCACGACTTTGATAACTCTACCTGTTCAGATTCATCAGTGTGCCTGACACCTCAAAAATCCAGTGATGCAAAAAGCATTATTTGCCTTTGAATACTAGCCTGCTTAGTAAGATAGCTGTACTTTTTTTAAAAAGTGCTCAGGATACATACTGAATACGTTAATGTCGTATGCTATCCGCCATCCATTTCCATAGAGTCTTTTAGCAGCATCCCATCCCATCATTCTGAGTGTATAAACAAGTCCATAACTGGGCCTAAAAGACCCTGCCTCCTTGGGGTCCTGGGACCTCCCAGCATCACCTTGTTCTATTCACTCATTCAGTCAGTCAAAAAATACTTGTCAGGCACATACATATGACAGAAGATGTTCTAGGAATGGGGTGTATGTAGGGCCAGTTGCCACGGCCACCATCACAGCCACCTGGCCCATGCAGATTCGCATTAGATTCGGACAGTCGGTAAAGAAACAACAGAGCCAAAAGCTGATGGGCCATCATCTTTAATCCTAGGTTGCACCCAGCGGGCAAGTAAAAACACTCACTGAGCTCCAAAACCCACTCATTCAGTGCTCACAAAGCTACTGACTTATCCAAGGTTCCTAGAATCAAATGTTTCTAGCTCACCAGTCTTATTCACCTCTGTTCCCCAACTCCTTCTTTCTCCCTGCACAAACTCTGCACAAACTTTCTTTATCTTCAGCACTCCACCATCCTGGCTGCTTCTCCTGGCCTCCTCTATGTGGCCTTTCTCTGCTCTCTCCTCTAATGCTAATTTCAGGCACTGAGAGTGCAAGCTCCTGGTCTGCCCCACTTTATAGTGCAGAAATCAAAACCTTTAATCCAATATACAAAATAGGTAAGTCTCTGATAGAAAGTCACTTATCTGGGGCATGTTGGGACTGCACCATCCCACATCAAAAAGGGTGGGAAAGGCTTAGTCCGAAAACCAAGCCCCAGGCTACAGGGATCCTGCCTGCCCACAGCCCACCCCCAACACACATTAATATCACCTGAGTGATATTATTTCACTGAGGATTTGTTGGGCAGATAAAATATATTATGCTCACTTTGTTAAAGATGGCACTACCCATATGGAAGCCCGTCACCCAGGTGATATTAATGTGTGTTGGGGTAAGGCTGTGGGCAGGCAGGATCCTTGTAACCTGGGGCTTGGTTTTAGGACTAAGCCTTTCCCACCCTTTTTGATGTGGGGTGGACTTTGTATCAGAGACTTCCCTATTTTGAATATTGGATTAAAGGTTTGGGTTTCTACACTATAAAGTGGGGCAGACCAGGAGCTTGCTCTTTCTTGGTTCCTGAGATTAACATTAGAGAGGAGAGCAGAGAAAGGCCATGTGGAGGAGGCCAGGAGAAGCAGCCAAGATGGTGGAGTGCTGAGTGAGAAGCCAGTTTGTGCAGAGTTTATATAGAGAGAAGGAGATGGGGAACAGAGGTGAATAAGGCTGGTAAGCTAGAAACCTTTGATTCTAGGAACCTTGGATAAGTCAGTAGCTTTGTGAGCACTGAATGAGTGGGTTTAGGAGCCCAGTGTGTGTTTTCACTTGCCTACCAGGTGCAAGCTAGGATTAAAGACTATGGCCCATCAGCTTTTGGCTCTGTTGTTTCTTTACCGACTGTCCGAATCCAATGCGAACCTGCATGTGAATGGCCACAATGGTGGTTACTGACTTTACAGTGTAAAAGTGTATAAAGCAGAGAAATCCATTTTTTCATAGACCTTAAGTACAGTGAGGAGAGACTGGTGCCATATATTCTAAACTAAAATCAAGCAGAAGAGGAGGAATTTGTAGTTGTTATTCTCCGTAGTTGGGGCAATGAACGTGCTTGCACAGTCTACTTTTCTCAGTGGTCCTCTGGAGATGTCATTCTCTTTCTGATAGGGGGAACTCAAGAGTTAAAGTTTTAGCTTGAGTAAACATTGGCTTTATTTATAATGAATAGGCTCACTGGTTAATGTAAAGAAAAGCTTTGTTCCAGGAAGTGGGATACCCTAACAGGCCTACATCACTTCACAAGATCTGCAAGTAGTCTACCGTTGTGCCCCAGGGGACTGCTAATAGTCCACTCTGTGCCCCAGGAGATCTGTGAGCAAAGCCTTTGTTCCCCAAGGACAGAACTCCCACTGACTATGATCCAATTAACCTTGACTATGATCTAATTAATCTCCCTTGAAACTCAAGAACCCTTACCTACCCTTTTCTTCCCCTTATAAAAAGGTTGGCTGGGGATAGGAGGTTGAGCCAACTTGTTAGGATATATCACCCCCTCTCTTTAGATTGCTGGCCATGTGAATAAAGCACCCATAAAGAGTCAGTCCGTCTCTACTTATTTGGCTGGTGATGAACAGGCAGCATGAACACTAGTATTTCTGGCTTCACTTGGAATGGTGTTTACTGCAAAGCTTTGCCTAGTTTTTCTTTTATTTATCTGGCATTATTTCAGCTCACCTGCCTCTCTCTCATTTCCTTAGGTTCGCCTTCCCCAACCATCCTCTTCCTGCCCCCCACCCCTACCCTCCCGGTCAATAGTGGGCAATGTCCAGTGTTCTAGGCTTTTCCTGAGCATCAGTTCTTTTCAGAGGGCTATTTTTAGTTTGGAACAATCAGTTATTTAATATGTGTCCTCACACTAGAATGTGTTTTCCAAGATGAGGGACAGTGTCTGAATTTCATCCTCAGAACCCAGAACAGTGCCTGGCATGCAGCAGGCACTCACCAATGTTGATGCAGGAAGGGAGGGCTCAGAAAAGTGCCATGCGATCACCATGACATCTGCATGCTGAATCAGACACACCTCAGCAAGGAGGCAGCTGCACAGGAACTATGAACAGCTCTCCACCCAGCTTTATTTACTTCAGAACTGGGCCTGAAGTCAGAACTATTCCAAAAATTGCTGAAGATTTCACAGTACTTTTCTGAAATTCCTGAGTAATGATCAATACTGGAAATCAGGAAATGCCCTGTACTTATTTCATAGAACCAGGAAAAGAGATAAAGTAAATATGATGTAGGTGTTGTAGTCAAGAACTGAAATTCCCTACACAAATGAAATGTTCCTACACAGGGTAAATAAGTCCCTGATCTTTTAATTTTATCTGAATGCATAAAAAGCATCTGGAATTCTTAACTAGTTGATAAAATATTATTTTGTTTTACCAAAAAAAAAACCATTTCTGCCCTTGTCTGTGCCCTCTGTGTCCTGCTAAAGTAGAAGGATATATTGCACCTTCTGCTACCTTCATTTTCCAGCTCGCAAATACAGTCTCCGGAATCAACTCTATTTGATGCAAGACACTGGGCACCTGAGTGGGGCTGGCAGCTCTGTAATTAATGTGGTGGAGGGGAATGCCACGTTGCCCAAGTAAGGCCACAGCTGACCACAATGCAGAATTGCTCTGGCACCATCTGCTTGGCTGACCCACTAATCTGCCTGCCACTTTTTGTGAACATCAGACTTGTCTCCCATTGGAGATTTCTTGAAACATCTCTTCCATCAATTAAAGACTAAAGAACAGATGGTGGTTTCTTGAGACAAAGAAGGATTTAACGAATCCATCACTGGTGTAGGGAAGAGTGATCACAACTAATTCAGTATCATGTGCTTTGGCTTACTTTTCCTGTAGGCTGTCAATTTCCACTAAATTAGGAGATTTCAGGTTTTAAGAATGAACATATGCTTCTCAGCTTCCAATGATGGAGGCTTATAAGGATGCCCCAGGAAGTCAGCAAGCATGGCCTCTGTGCCAATAATGTCAAGGTCGGGCCTTATATCAATGGAAATGACGCTCATCACATTCAGGTACCAGAACAACTCCAAGGACACTCAGCAAAACTGGTGACTGTGATTTATTTGAGACTATATGCCAGAGCAAAGCACTGTGGCTGGCACATGGAAAACTCAGCAAAATAATACCTGGCATTATACTACCAACAACAAAAATTCTAAAAGATTTAACAGCAGTGTTGACCTCATCATTCTTTTTGGCATGCAATTGAAAGAATCCGCTTACATTTCTCTAATAAGTTTACCATATCCACAACTCTCTTTTCCCCAACTCCACCTTACTTTCTACTGGTTCTCCCTCCCTCTCTCTCTCTATCACATTCTCTCCCTCCCTCTCTCTCTCTCTTTTTCTCTCTCTCTTTTGCTCTCAGTTACAATCCAAATTCCTCCAGACAGAGAATCTGATGAGACATGTTACTAATGACTCATTGTCAGAGCATACCCACTGGTCATCCTGGTGCCAAATTACTCCTTAAACTGCCCCTTAAAACTGATCCATCACAACTCCTCTTTGACCCAAATGTAGAGTCCTAATGCACTCTGGCCTAGTCAGGGTAACAGGGTCAAATGACAGAAAATATGAGAAATGACATGTAAACATCACTGGAGGGACTCTGCTTAGAGGAGACTGGTTGTACAGGGTACATTGAGTTTCATAGATGGTCATATACACCAGGAATTCAGTTTTCTTTTCCTCTGGAAACCGGTAATTTTTATAGTAAGTTCAACTTTTATAAAATTCGGTCAATGAGCACAAAACACTTTGCTCAGGAAGTAGCTGAGTGATAACCTCTTTACAGCTAGGGAGCCGTCTGAAAATTCTGTAATAGTACACAAAGATTTCTCACTGCTCATGTCTCCAGGTCCTTGGAGCTTGGCTGAAGCAGGACAGTCCTTTTAGAAGCAATCTTATGTCCAAATAAACCACCCCTCCCACCCTCATTCCTGGTAGGGTAAGATAAGGTATCAGGAAGATTAGAAGGTAAATAGATTTTAGCTCAAATCAATGTTCTGTCAGCAACTACCTGACATGTCCATCGGCCTCTTTGGGGCACAGTTTATTCATCTGTAAAAAGTAAGCTGTTTTTTGGTTTATGAGATAATATATACAAACCACCTGGCATAGAACTTGGAACAATAAATCTAGACATACCTATTTTGAGCTTACTCATTAGCTCTTTTAGCCTCTGTTTACTGCATAGGCACTGGTGTTCAAGTTTAGCCAATACTTTGTGGAGATATATCTATGGCACCACATTTCACAATGAGATGCCAGCAATGCAGCTTCTGCTGGTAAGATGTTGGTACAAAGAGCTGCAGAAGAGCCAATTCTGAATGAGTTGTGTGATGTATGGATGGAACCCAGGTGGAGCCTGGGCCAGGACTGGTGGGATCAGGGCCTAGGCCAGACACGATGCCTTGTGATGAGGAGGATGTGGTGAAACCCCACCTAGAAATCACAACATGAGTAGAAACTGTGGTCTTGGTTATGAATTGCTTTCTATACCTGTTCAGAGGGCTTGATGCCTCCTTAACCCTGATACTCCAGTCAAAGACTTTGCTGATTGAAAGCCTTACATCCTGCCTCTGCACCTTCCCCCTTTAAAGGCATGGGAGCACCCTCCTTTATTCAAATGATCCCAAAGAAAAGGTGCATGCACAAATCTTTTATGCTTACTACTGACACCATCAACCTCTAAGTAGTATACTTTGGGAGATCAAAAGTTCATACAGCATTCCCAAATATCACTGCCAGATGTTAAGGTTTTGTTATTTAAACAGAGACAGACTGCTGAGACCACAGTGGATGCAGGCACCAACCCCTACTAGAATGCAAGCTGTACACATTCCATGCTAGATTGTATCTGTCTACAAGTGGAATACAAATTTCCAGAAACATGTGTGACTCTGTAACTTAAGTTTTCATATCAAAATACATATATTTCGTGAAAAAGAAAACTGCTTTTTATTTATCTTGGAATTTTTTTCATTGGTGCTATTACAAAGACTAAAACATATTAAGTCCTTGACACATATTGGTTTAATGAGTATACATCGATCATTTTATTAATGTGTTTGGCTGTTCTTGGCAAAATATTACTTCTATGACACACCATCTGCTTAGATTATAGGGTATTTTGATTGTTCATCACTGGGTTATCTACTTTCCTCTGTTCATGAAGATTTTAAGGTGCTTGTTCTGCCCCAAATGTCAGACCTTCCTACGCACTTTCTCCATCTGAGTTCAACATTGCAACACATCCTCATAAATTTGAGAAAAGTAAGACTAACTTAAGCAAAATAGAAAAGAAAAAATAATGCTTTTTTCTGTATTTTTCTAAAGCAAGGAGTGGGGAGGCAGAGAAACAGACTCTCTCATGTGCCCCAAGTGGGATCCACCCGGCAAGGCCACTAGGGGGTGATGCTCTGCCTATCTGGGGTGTTGCTTCATTGCAATCAGAGCCATTCTAGCACCTGAGGCAAAGGCCATGGAGCTATCCTCTGTGCTGGGGCCAACTTTGCTCTAATAGAGCCTTGGCTGCAGGAAGAGAAGAGAGAGGTAGAGAGAAAGGAGAGGAAGAAGAGTGGAGAAGCAGATAGGTACTTCTCCTGTGTGCCCTGGCTGGGAATTGAACCCAGGACTCCCACACTCTGGGCCGATGCTCTACTGCTGAGCCAACCAGCCAGGGCCAAAAAATAGTACACTTTAAAGGCAGAATATCATAAAAGAAAACTATAAAAAGAAGTTCTAGGTAAATATAAGTACTACTCATTTGCAAAACTGAATAAACTAGATCTATGGCAATTATTTTATAGCAAAAACAACACAACAACAAATAGAGAAACACAGATGTCTTAAGGAGGAATGAATAAGTAGCATAAAATAAAGACATAATATTTCTCAGTTCCTTTCTAAAAACACAAAAGTCCAAAATGAGATAAAGATAGCAAAAAATGAGAGAACTAAAGACCAGCATTCTTCAATGTCAAGACCCTAAAATTTAAATAACAATATATCGAACATTATCCAATACTATATTAAAAGATTAATGGCAAATGTAGTTCATTCAGAGAATGTATATATGGTAGGACATTGGTTATTCTATTTGTATAATTCAAAATAGTTGAGGGTTAAAGACACTAAAGTTATTTATATAAATTTAATGTTAGAAAAAAATAAGCATTTCTTTCAAAAATAAATCACACCTGAAGATACTAATTAACTTGCCTAAATACAAATTGAAAATACTCATATGTTATCATGAGGTAGCCACTGACATCAACTTTCTGTGCATATTTTTAATTAATTTTTCGTGCATTTGCTATCTACCCACATATATATAGGCACCTATAGCAATATATAGTTATAATTACTTAGCTTTTATTGTGTAAAAGAATCCCAGAGTTATTTGTTTAAAATAATACTCATTTCTTATAGCTCAGGAGATTAGTGGGCCCAAGATCAGCAGAGCAGGGAGCAGTGCTGAATTGGGTGGAACTTTCTTGCCTGTTTGGGCGTTGCCTGGCTCTAGGTTTCTCCATGACTCTTTTCCTGTCCTCTACAAAGTTACATTGAAAGAGGGGTCCACATAGAAGAAGGGGAATCATTGCAGCTATTTTTTTTACAAGCGTCTATCCCAAGAGCCAAGAAAGAATGTTGTAGTATATCCATGCATACTAATAAAATTTTGATGAAATTTAATGATTCTATGAAGAGGGAAAAAATTGTTTAGTAAGCTAGAAAGAGAAGCATTTTCTTAAAATGATAAAAATAAAATAGAATTCATCCAAGTAGTCAATAACAAAAGTAATGCTAAAATATTTTACTACTGGGATCAACTTAAAAGAGCATGCCCTCTATCGTTGCTAGGAAGAACTGAGCAGGCTCAGAGACCGCCAGCACCTTCTCCTTTTGCCTCTCCTACCCACACACCAAGGGCAGATGGACCACAAGTCAAACAGATTACCTCCAACGCTTCCTAGATTGAAGAGTTTAAAGGAACTTTCTAAGAAGTGAGTTGTTAATAAGATGTGCATAAACCACGGTGGTTCCTGTAAGTTGGATCTCACAGAAGAGCGGTGCCAGTTTTACTGCACTGTCAGCAGTGGCTTTAAATAGGAAATTAGTTGACTGACCTGTGCTGGCTCAGTGGATAAAATATCGACCTGGTACACTAAGGTCACCAGTTTAAAACTGCAGGCTTGCCTGGTCAAGGCACTTATGGGAGTTGATGCTTCCTGCTCCTTCTCCACCCCTTCTTTTTCTCTTTCTCTCTTTCTCTGTTTCTCTCTCCCCTTTAAAAATGAATAAATAAAATCTTTTAAAATAGGAAATCAGTTAATTCTAATGATGGTTTGATTTTTCAGTTGGCACACTGTATCAAATGAAAGTTTGGTATTTCATTCTGTTAAATATGAACATCTGATATTATTGTTCACACTATTGCAAATTAAAGTTTAAAAGTCCTGCATTTATCATAAGATAACTATTTTTTGTGTTGATTGAGATAAGCACAAGTGTTGGTGGAGCACGGCATTAGGGCACAAGAAAAGCTCATAACTTATTAACAAACCTCTGGAGCTAAAACATTTTTAGAATTTGCTATGGCACACATGTAATTCATAGTTGCATCCAAACAATCTTCAAATTATACCATTCCAAACAGAGTTTATAATTGTAAAAATTTACATGTATTTTACAAACATACATTTAGAGTAACCTAAAATTTTCATGATGGTGCAAATGATGATGGATACAAAAACATTCAATAACATGGCAGGCAGTACACAAATTCTGTCTTTGCTGCCAATTATGATGAGGATATTAAAATCACTTGAACCTTCAAAAATGAACTCTGTAAAACAACCTAAACTTTTTTTTTTTAGGTTTTGTTTTGTTTTGTTTTGCATTTTTCTGAAGCTGGAAACGGGAGAGACAGTCAGACAGACTCCCGCATGTGCCCAACCGGGATCCACCCGGCATGCCCACCAGGGGCTACGCTCTGCCCACCAGGGGGCGATGCTCTGCCCCTCTGGGGCGTCACTCTGCTGTGACCAGAGCCACTCTAGCGCCTGGGGCAGAGGCCAAGGAGCCATCCCCAGCGCCCGGGCCATCTTTGCTCCAATGGAGCCTTGGCTGCGGGAGGGGAAGAGAGAGACAGAGAGGAAGGGGGGGGGTGGAGAAGCAAATGGGCGCTTCTCCTGTGTGCCCTGGCTGGGATTCGAACCCAGGTCCCCCGCACTCCAGGCCGACGCTCTACCGCTGAGCCAACCGGCCAGGGCTAACCTAAACTTTCTTAAATGGTGTTAAACTACTTTTTGTATATAACTCCCTATTCTTTGGTTGTAAATTCTTTAAAATATGTGGAAATGTTTACTTTAAATATAATAATTTATATGGTCATCCTACTTAGAATGCCAAACAGTATAAATTTTAAAAATCCAAATCTCAATAAATTGCAGTAAAATTTAAATATCCAGAATTCTACATTTAAAAAAACTTCCATTTAAATATGGGGACACTTCCCTGGCTGGTTAGCTCAATTGGTTAAGATTGTCATCCCAAAATGACAAGGTTGTGGGTTCAATCTTTGGTCAGGGCACATATGGGAAGCAGCCAAGTAATGCGTAACTGAGTGGAACAACAAATGAATGCTTCCTTTTCTTCTACCCTCTCTTTCCCTTCTTCTCTCTGTCTCGCTAAAATAATAATAATTTTTTTTTAAATCAATAAAAATTAAACCCTGGTCAGGTAGCTTGGTTGGTTGGAGAGCATCATTCCAGAGTGCGAAAGTTGCCGGTTTGATCCCTGGTCAGGACACATGCAGGAACAGCTCTATGTTCCTCTCTCTCTCTCTCTTCCTGCTTCTCTCTCTCTCTCTCAAAAAAAAAAAAAGTGTGTGTGTGTGTGTGTGTGTATGTGTGTGTATGGAGACACAGTAAAGAAAATGAATATTCTTAAGGCAAATATTGATCTATGGGAGACTGACAATAATTTTTTACTTTCCTGTTTCAAAGCAGCAAGAAGCAAGAGCTTTAAAATGCCTAAAGGATATTACTCAGCAGTAGAAAGAGCTGTATTATATTATTATTATTATTATTATTATTATTATTATTGTAAAATGAGCTTGTATTGCTTTTTGTTGCTCAGATGCCTGCAGAGGTTTTGACTATCACAAGATAAGCAGGCAACTAAAGCCTGAGAAATTTATCAATTTCCTCAAATTGTTAAATAAAATTTTATATTAAAGAATGATCAAAAGTACTGTCATAGATTGTCAGTACTCACTTTTTACAATATTTAAAAGATAAAGTAATGATATGTCTTGTGATTTGTATAGATTTAATGTAAAGTGCATCCATAACAAACCAAGCCAAACTCTAGTAACAACAAAGGTAGAATGGTGATATTGCTGATTGTGGGAACTTGGGGAAAATGTATAATATAATAGTAATTGTCTTATGGAGAGATCTGACTATTGATAAGTTTAATATGTAAATTTTACCTATGTAAGAAAAATCAAGATTTGGAGTAGTTCCAATTTTATTAAATTCTAAATATTTTCAAATTTAAAAATTTTTTCTCCATGACCCCTGAAATTTTAAGAATGGGGGATTTCAGTGCAGAAATAGATGAAGTTGAATTGGCCAAGGTCCTGACTTCAACAGGAGTACAGATAAAGGGTAATTGGTGAAAAGATTTACAATCTGTACTTTGAAAGTAGGTCCCACACCATTTACTGATAAATTGGATTTAAGTTTTGAGATAAAGAATTAAAGATAAATTTCATGTTATACTTTCTTGAGCAAGCACACATATAGAGCTGCCAGGATATGAGACAATGACAAATAAAAGAGCAAGTTGTGGGAGAAGAGCAGCATTTCCATTTTACATCTGCTTAGTTTCGGATGTCTACTGGATGGCTGAGTAGGTAATAAAAACTTTGGATATAGGAATCTCAAGTTCATTCCAGTATGTTGACATGGTGACATAAACTTTGGAATCATCACCGTAAAAAATCATATTGAAAGCCCTGATAGTAGATGAAATGACCTCAGAAAGACTGTTATATAGAAAAGACGTCTCATGTTGAAAGCCTGCACCATGACAGCATTTACAAGTCAGACAGAAGAGAAAGAAGCAGCAAAGAAGATTGAGAAGAGGTGGCCCGTGGGGCAGAAGGCAGACAGGGCAGTTTGGGAAGGGACGTGAAGGGGTGGAAGCCAAATGAAGAAAGTGTTTGAAAGCACAGGAAGTCATGAACTGTGCCAAATGCTGCTGCTAAGGTAAGTGAGATGAGGACAGAAATAACTGATAATGCGAACCATGACCATTTTAGAAGAGAAGTGGTCATAAAAGGCCAACCAGGGTAGATTTTAGAGAGAAGGGAAGAAGAATTTAATGTAATACAGATAGACATTTTTACAAGGGTTTTATTCTAAAGGACAGAAAACACAGTGGGACAGCAGCTAAAGAGATAGGACAAAAAAAGAAACTGTTTTGCTATTTCAAAAAATATGAGACAAAAGTCATGTATGTATGCTGGTGGGAAATAAAGAGTAGAGCAGAAATAAATGGTGGTGCAAAAAAATGAAGAAATCTGAGAGGAATGGAATTCAATGTTCAAGTGGAGCAGCTGCTTTTTGGAAAGATAATGTAGAGATTATTGTTAGTAACAGGAAGGAAAGCCAGTGTTTGAGCACAGACCCCTGTGGGTGTGCAGAAAAAGAGGCTGAGATTTCTGGAACTTCTAAGACTTCTTGGGCCTGACTGATCTTTTCTTTTTTTTTCTTTTTCCAATTCTTTTTTTTTTTATTTTGTTAAATTTAATTCATTGACATTGATAAATCAGGGTACATATGTTGAGAGAAAAAATCTCCAGATTATATTGACATTTGATTGTGCTGTATACCCCTCCCCCAAAGTCAAATTGTCTTCTGTCACCTTCTATTTGGTTTTCTTTGTGCCCCTCCCCTCCCCCACCTCCTCTCTCCATCCTCGCCCCATCCCCCTTCCCCCCATGCCCCCAACCCCGTTGCCATCACATTCTTGTTCATGTCTCTGAGTCTCATTTTTATGTCCCATTTATGTATGGATTCATATAGTTCTTAGTTTTTTCTGATTTACAATACTTATTTCACTCCGTATAATGTTGTCAAGGTCCATCCATGTTATTGTAAATGATCCGATGTCATCATTTCTTATGGCTGAGTAGTATTCCATAGTATATATGTACCAAAGCTTTTTAATCCACTCGTCCTCTGACAGACACTTGGGCTGTTTCCAGATCTTCGCTATTGTGAACAATGCTGCCATAAACATAGGGGTGCATTTCTCCTTTTGGAGCCGTTCTATGGTGTTCTTGGGGTATATTCCTAAAAGTGGAATAGCTGGGTCAAAAGGCAGTTTGATTTTCAATTTTTTGAGGAATCTCCATACTGTTTTCCACAGTGGCTGAACCAGTCTGCATTACCACCAGCAGTGCAGGAGGGTTCTCTTTTCTCCACATCCTCGCCAACACTTATTCTGTGTTGTTTTGTTGATGAGCGCCATTCTGACTGGTGTGAGGTGATATCTCATTGTGGTTTTAATATGCATTTCTCTAATGATTAGTGATGTTGAACATTTTTTCATATGCCTATTGGCCATCTGTATGTCCTCTTTGGAGAAGTGTCTATTCATTTTTTTTTCCCATTTTTGGATTGGATTGTTTGTCTTCCTGGTGTTGAGATTTATAAGTTCTTTATAAATTTTGGTTATTAACCCCTTATCAGACATATTGTCAAATATGTTCTCCCATTGTGTAGTTTGTTTTTTTATTCTGTTCTTATTGTCTTTGGCTGTGCAAAAGCTTTTTAGTTTGATACAGTCCCATTTGTTTATCCTGTCTTTTATTTCACTTGCCCGTGGAGATAAATCAGCAAATATATTGCTCCGAGAGATGTCGGAGAGCTTACTGCCTATGTTTTCTTCTAAGATGCTTATGGTTTCACAGCCTACATTTAAGTCTTTTATCCATTTTGAGCTTATTTTTGTGAGTGGTGTAAGCTGAGCACAGTATATGCTTCCATGAGCTAACCATTAGTGCGGTATATGCTTCCACTTGTTTGTATCTTCCTTGATTTCTTTTAACAATGCTTTGTAATTTTCCGAGTACAAGTCTTTATTTTTTTGGTTGTAATTGTGAAGGGGATTGTTTCCTTAATTTCTCTTTCTGACTGTTCATTGTTGGTGTATAAAAATGCCTCTGATTTCTGAGTATTGATGTTATATCCTGCCACTTTGCTGAATTCATTTATCAGGTCCGGTAGCTTTTTGACTGAGACTTTAGGGTTTTCTATATACAATATAATATCATCTGAAAATAATGATAGGTTTACTACTTCTTTTCTAACTTGAATGCCTTTTAATTCTTCTTCTTGTCTGATTGCTGTGGCTAGGACTTCCAGGACCATGTTAAATAAGAGTGGTAAAAGGGGGTACTCCTGCCTTGTTCCTGATCTTAAGGGGATTGCTTTTAATTTTTGCACATTGAGTATGATGTTGGCTGTGGGTTTCTCATAGATGGCTTTTATCATGTTGAGGTATGTTCCCTGTATTCCCACTTTGCTGAGAGTTTTGATCATGAATGGGTGCTGGATTTTATCAAATGCTTTTTCTGCATCTATTGAAATTATCATATGGTTTTTCTCCTTCTTTTTGTTTATGTGATGAATCACATTGATTGATTTGCGAATATTGCACCAGCCTTGCCTCCCCATAATAAATGTCACTTGATCATTCTGTATGATTTTTTCCATATATTGTTGGATCCAGTTTGCTAATATTTTGTTGAGGATTTTAGCATCTATATTCATCAGAGATATCTGCCTATAATTTTCTTTCTTTGTGTGTCTTTGCCTGGTTTTGGAATCAGAATTATGCTCACCTCATAAAAGGAGCTTGGAAGTTTTCCTTCCTCTTGAATTTTTTGAAATAGGTTGAGAAGGATAGGAGTTAGTTCTTCTTTGAATATTTGGTAGAATTCCGTTGTGAAGCTATTGGGCCCCGGACTTTTCTTTGTTGGGAGTTTTTTGATAACTATTTCGATCTCATTTGGTGTAATTGGTCTGTTTCGGTTTTCTGATTCTTCCTGATTGATTTTTGGAAGATTATATGTTTGAAGGAATTTGTCCATTTCATCTAGGTTGTCTAGTTTTTTGGCATACAGTTCTTCATAGTATTTTCTTACAATATTTTGTATTTCTGTTGTGTCAGTTGTTATTTCTCCTCTCTCATTTCTAATTTTATTTGAGTCCTCTCTCTCTTTTTCTTGGTGAGTCTACTTAAAGATTCATCAATCTTGTTTACCATTTCAAAGAACTAGCTCCTAGTTTCATTGATCTTCTGTATTGTTTCTTTAGCCTCTATGTCATTTATTTATGCTCTGACCTTTATTATTTCCTTCCTTCTACTACATTTGGGCTTTACTTGCTGTTCTTTTTCTAATTCTTTTAGATGCAGGGTTAAGTTGTTTCTTTGAGCTTTTTCTAGCTTCTTAAAGTGTGCCTGTAGTGCTATGAACTTCCCTCTCAGTACTGCTTTTGCTGTGTCCCATAAATTTTGAGTTGTTGTATGCTCATTGTTATTCGTTTCTAGGAATTTTTTTTTTCTTTGATCTCATTCTTAACCCATTCATTATTTAACAACCTGCTATTTACTTTCCATGTGTTTGAGAATTTTTGAGTTTTTTAAATGATAACCTTGCTGGATAAAGTAGTCTTGGTTGTAGGTTCTTGTTCTGCATTACTTTAAATATTTCTTGCCATTCCCTTCTGGCCTCAAGTGTTTCTGTTGAGAAGTCAGATGCCATCCTTATGGGGGCTCCTTTGTAGGTGATAACTTTTTTTTCTCTTGCAGCTTTTAATATTTTCTCTTTATCGCTTAGCTTTGGTATTTTAATTATGATGTGTGTTGGTGTAGGTTTCTTTGGGTTTCTCTTTAATGGAGTTCTCTGTGCTTCTTGGACTTGTGAGAGTTTCTCTTGCATTAATTTAGGGAAGTTTTCAGCTATGATATGATTGAACAAAGTCTCTATCCCTTGTTCTTTTTCTTCTTCTTCAGGAACCCCTATGATGCAGATGTTATTTCTCTTCATGTTGTCACAGAGCTCTCTAAGAGTTTCCTCTGACTTTTTGAGTCTCTTTTCTGTTTTCTTCTCTGCTTTCATGCCTTCATTCCAGTTGTCCTCAAACTCACTGATTCAGTCCTCAGCTCTATCTATCCTCTTTTTAATTCCTTCCATTGTGGTCTTTATTTCTGATATTGTATTTGTCATCTCCGACTGATGGTTTTTTATACTTGCTATTTCTTTATTTAGGTGTTCATAGTGACCATCCATTGTTGTTCTAAGATCCCTAAGCATCCTTACAATCATTATTTTGAACTCCGCATCTGGAAGTTTGATTATTTCCATATCACTCAGTTCATCTCCTGAAGAAGTCTCTTGTGGTTTCATTTGGATTGCACTTCTTTATCTTCTCATTGTCTGTTTTGGGGTGTTTTATTTGTAGAGTTGGTTGAGTCTAGGCTTGGTGTTGTCTGCCTCCAGTTTTCAGTTGTGTTATTTCTAGGTCTTCTTGGGTTGGTATCAGCTGTTATCTATAATCCACTTTCGGATTTGGGCAGCTTTGAAGTCTTGATTTGTTTGTTTTCTTTTTTTTTTTTTAAGATTTATTTATTCAATTTTCAGAGAGGAGAGAGAGAGAGAAGGGGGGAGGAGCAGGAAGCATCAACTCCCATATGTGCCTTGACCAGGCAAGCCTAGGGTATCGAACAGGCAACCTCAGCGTCCCAGGTCGACACTTTATCCCACTGTGCCACCACAGTTCAGGCTTGTTTGTTTTCTTAACAGGTGATAGTCTTGTTTACTGATCTCAGCAGGGGACTTCCTTGAAACTGTATTCAGGAATGCAATGGGTGTAACCTGAGACTCTGAAGGCCTCTGTAGCCAACTAATCTCTCTGGGAGCAGGGTGTTTTCTCAGCTTCAGTAGGGGAAGGTGCATCTCAGATCTCCATGGAGACCTGAGTTACTGCTCCTCCTCCCCAGTTCTTGTTTTCAGCTGTGTCTTGTTGCACTGATTAGAGCTGGATAGATATCTGTAGATCTCTGATCCGGAAGCAATTCAGCTCTGTTTTGTGAAAGGTTTTGTGATAGTCCCTCCCACAGCTATGGCCGCCTCCAGCACAGATGAGTCAGCTCTTTTGGTCATCTCCTTCATTCTTTAGCCCCTCATAGTCTGTCCCTCTCTCCTTCCTTTCCACTTGGGAGACAAGCTGGTCTTTTCAACACACCTTGCTCCCTGGTCGCCAGGCAAGCGGCTGTGAGCAGTAGTTTCTGCTCTCTTCCCTTGTGTGAGATCCCCTCTGGGCTCTCAGCCTTACCCCCCCCCCCTCCGTTCCTGTAAGCAGGAGAGATTCAGGAGCTCTCTACCAGGTTTGTTGTGGCTTCTTCTTTGCTCCTTGGTTTTTGAGAGCTGTTCTTGTAGTTCAGAGTTGGTTTTTCATGCTGATTTTTCCTAAATTGATTTGTATTCCAGTTTGGTGGCGAGAGCTGGGCGTCTGTGCGTCTGCCTACTCCGCTGCCATCTTTTCTGCATGAAATGTTTTTTTCCATCCTTTTACCTTCAATCTATGTGTATCTTTTGTTCTAAGGTGTGTCTCTTGTAGACAGCATATGTACGGGTCCTGTTTTCTTATCCACACAGCTACTACCTTATGTCTTTTGATTGGATCATTTAATCCATTTACATTTAAGGTTATTATTGATATGTAGTTTATTGCCATTTTACTCTTTAAAGGTATATTCCTTTTTTGCTATATTCTTTTCCCACTTTGATCTGTTACAACCGGCCCCTTAACATTTCCTGCAGCATTGGTTTAGTTGTAATGAATTCCTTGAGTTGTTTTTTTTTTGTCTGGGAAGCTTTTTTATTTCTCCTTTGCTTTTAAATGATTGCCTTGCTGGATAAAGTGGTCTTGGTTGTAGGTTCTTGTTCTGCATTACTTTGAATATTTCTTGCCATTCCCTTCTGGCCTCAAGTGTTTCTGTTGAGAAGTCTGATGTCATCCTTATGGGGACTCCGTTGTAGGTGATAGCATTTTTTTCTTTAGCAGCTTTTAATATTTTCTCTTTATCACTTAGCTTTCGTATTTTAATTATGATGTGTCTTGTTGTAGGTTTCTTTGTTTGTTTGTTTTTTAATGGAGTCCTCTGTGCTTCTTGAACTTGTGAGAGTTTCTCCTGGATTAATTTAGGGAAGTTTTCAGCTATGATATGATTGAACAAAGTCTCTATCCCTTGTTCTTTTTCTTCTTCTTCAGGAACCTCTATGATGCGGATGTTATTTCTCTTCATGTTGTCACAGAGCTCTCTAAGAGTTTCCTCTGACTTTTTGAGTCTCTTTTCTGTTTTCTTCTCTGCTTTCATGCCTTCATTCCAGTTGTTCTCAAACTCACTGATTCAGTCCTCAGCTCTATCTATCCTCTTTTTAATTCCTTCCATTGTGGTCTTTATTTCTGATATTGTATTTGTCATCTCCGACTGATTGTTTTTTATACTTGCTATTTCTTTATTTAGGTGTTCATAGTGACCATCCATTGTTGTTCTAAGATCCCTAAGCATCCTTACAATCATTATTTTGAACTCCGCATCTGGAAGTTTGATTATTTCCATATCACTCAGTTCATCTCCTGAAGAAGTCTCTTGTGGTTTCATTTGGATTACACTTTTTTGTCTTCTCATTATGTCTATGTTTGGGTGTTTTGCTTATAGAGCTGGTTGAGTCTAGGCTTGGTGTTGCTTGCCTCCAGTTTTCAATTATTTTAATTCTAGGTCTTCTTGGGTTGGTATCAGCTATTATGTATAATCCACTTTCATATTTAGGCAGCTGTGAAGTCTTGATTTGTTTGTTTTCTTAACAGGTGATAGTCTTGTTTACTGATCTCAGCAGGGAACTTCCTTAAAACTGTATCCAGGAATGCAATTAGTGTAACCTGCAACTCTGAAGGCCTCTTCCACCAACTAATGTCTTTGGGGGCAGGGTGTTTTCTCAGCTTCAGTATGGGGAGGTGTATCTCAGATCTCCATGGAGACCTGAGTTACTGCCCCTCCTCCCCAGTTCTTGTTTTCAGCTGTGTCTTGTTGTGCTGATTGGAGCTGGAGAGATGTCTGGAGATCTCTGATCTGGAAGCAATTCAGTACTGTTTTGTGGGGAAGGATCAGTCCCTCTCCCAGCTATGGCTGCCTCCAGCATGAATGAGTCAGCTTTTTGTAGGTCGTTTCCTGCATTCCTTAGCCCCTCACAGTCTGTCCCTCTCTCTTTCCTTTCCACTTGGGAGATAAGCTGGTCTTTTCAGCACAACTTGCTTCCTGGTCACCAGGCAAGTGGCTGTGAGCAGTATTTTCTGCTCTTTTCCCTGGAGTTAGCTCCCCTCTGGGCTCTCAGCCTCACCCACCCCCCTCTGTTTCTGTAAGCAGGGGAGATTCAAGTGCTCCCTACCAGGTTTGTTGTGGCTTCTTCTTTGCTCCTTGGTTTTTGAGAGCTGTCCTTGTAGTCCAGCATTGGTTTTTCATGCTGATTTTTCCTAAATTAATTTGTATTCCAGTTTGGTGGTGAGAGCTGGGCATCTGTGCATCTGCCTACTCCGCTGCCATCTTCAGGTCCCTCCTGACTGATCTTTTCTTATAAAATAGGAAGTAGTGAGAGTGACCATGGGAAATATATGTTCAAATTATTTTGTTCCCTACATAATAATAATATTTATAGATGTTCTCCATGCTTGAAAAAGTGTGTATCTTCTAAGTAGTTTCTCCACAATGTGTTACATGTATCTATTACAGCAAGCTTTCTGATTGTGTCTTATTGTTCTGTTTACCACATTCTTTTGTCTCATTTATTGTTCTTTATAGCTACAAAATGGGAATAATAATGTATATCATAGACTATTAGTGTGATGTGTGAAGTTAATTTAATGAAAATATATAAAAATATGTAGACCTTAGATTGCATGAAGTAAACATTAACTTTTTGTTCTATTTCTTTCCCTTCTTTTTTATTTTTGCCATTAAAATCAAGAGGTAGCCTGCTTCTTAGTGAAATTTGTCTTGTTTTATAAAATCAGTCAGGGTTCTTCTGAGCAAATGAGGACTCATTCTGGTTCTTAATTATTGATGCAAACCAGGCCAGTTATAATTAAATGTGTACTACTTGTCACTTGCAGGTTAAGTACATGGTTCATGCAGTTAGCAGGAGGTAAGTTTTATGAATGGTGCTCTCTAGTGTAGTCTGTTTTACCATATAAATTTATTGATGGGGAAAAACATTGCTCTGATAAGATAATTATAGGTGAGAGAGAAAAGAGGAAGCAAACAGTTCAACATATAGCACGTGCCTGTGACTAACACTATTAAGGGTTGATAGCCTGACAGAATTTATATGACTGTGACTGGAGTGCTGTGACCCCTGACCCTGGCTTTGTCTTTATCATAAGTTATTTCACCATTGATAGGGTGATTGATTTTTTTAACCAATGAACAATGACCCTGTTCTTGAAATAAAGTGTTTAATATGAGGAAGATGAATCCTCAAATCTAGAAATATTGTCATCAATACCCTCTCCCTACACCTGAACTTTAGAAGTGATTCAGAGAACTTCCATGGCCCAAAAGCCAATGGTGCCACAAACCAATTAAATGTTAGTTTTTTAAATGCTACTTTTTAATGAATTGTTGGATGCTGAGTGTGAATTAATGTGAGAATGAGAAACTCTTGGGGACTATAGTCTTAAGAAGGGCTTATCGGCTTTCCTTCCAGGAGCCCTACCATGTCCACAGTGAATACCTGAGGACCATCACCACCTGGTAGAGAGAGAAGGGTGATCTTTGTAAAATAAGCTCAAACAATTCTCCATAACTAAGGCTTGCTATGTAGGGAAAAACACTTATCAGAACCTGGTCCCGCCTGGGTAAAGGGCATTTACCCCACTCTGGTCCCCCTTTAATCCTCTAAACACCTATGAGGGAAACAGAAAAAGACATACTTGCTAATATCACAGCCAGGGACCCCAGCCCACTAAAAGACACATAACCACCACCTTACCAAGACTCCGGCATAATAAAATATTATAGTTGAAGAGTTACAAAGTACAAAATCCATTTAAAGAGTTTTCAGGGAATCCAAAGATAACAGGGGAGACAAAAACAAGGATGCTAAAGGATTTTGAAGCCTCTAGTGCCTCCAGGTGCAAGAAACTAACCACAGACCAATGCTTGAAGAGATTAGTTGGAAACTTCAATTCCCTTCTTTAAATAATTGATAGTTCAAGCAGCAGAAAAGCCATGAAGGAGATAGTTGACCTAAACAGCACTATTAATCAACATGATTTAATTGATATTTATGGAACTATATTGAACAAAAGAATATACTTTAATTTTTTTTCAGGTAGATACAGAATATTTACCTATATAGAATATAGATTACATTCTAGGCTAAAAACCACACCTTAACAAAAAAATATAAAATAATAAAACACCTTTTTTATTATTTAAGGAGAGGATGAGGAGGCAGAGACAGGCTCCTGAATGTACCTCGACTGGGATCCACCTGGCAAGCCCACTAGGGGGAGATATTATGCCCATCTGTGGCCCTTGCTTTGTTGCAACCAGAGCATATTTTAGCGTCTGAGCATCTTCAGCACCCAGGGCCAACTCACTCCAATCGAGCAATGGATGCAGGAAAGGAAGAGAAGAGAGAAAGTGAAGTGAGGGAGGGGGTGGAGAAGCTGATGGGTGCTTCTCCTGTGTACTCTGACTGGGAATAGAACCCAGAATATCTACACACAGGGCTGCCACTCTACTACTGAGCAGCCAGCCAGGGCTAAAGTTTTTAGTTAGAAAAGAAAATCTCCAAAGTATGCTCAGAGACCACAAAGAAATTGAATAAAAAATAAACAACAGAAATATAACTGTAAAATCCCCCAATAAAACAATAATTTTATATACTATGTCACAAGTAAGAAATATTACGAGAAATTTAAAAAAATTTTGAGCCAAATGTAAATGACAATGTGAATCATCAAAATATGTAGAATGTAGCAAAAGCAGTGTTTAGCAAATAAATGCATCAAATGTCCATATTAAGAAATAGATCTAAAATCAATATTTGAGTTTTCATTTTGGGGAATTAGAGAAAGGAGACAATAAAGCATAAAGCAAACAGGTAAAAAATAAATAAATATTAAAAGAGAAATCAATGGCACTGAAAACAAAAAAACAGTGGAAATATGCAATGAGACCCAAATCTTTGAAGATAGCAATAAAAGTAATAACTTTTAACCAGTCTAACTTGGAAAGAAAAAGAGAAAACACAATTATAATATCAGAAATTAAAGAATGGTGAGTATAACAGATCCTGTGGATATCAAAAGACTAATAGAGAAATAGTAAGAACATTGCTATGTTTACAAATTTGATAATTAAATAAAATAAATAAATTCCTTGAAATATACAAGCTACCAAAACTCACACAAAGATAAATAAATATTTGAATATGTCTCTATTAAATAAATTGAATCTATTAATAACCTTGCAACAAAAAAACCAGGCCCAGATGGTTTTACTGGTCTATCAGTAAAAAAAAATGTCTATCAAAATTTTAAGGAAGAGAAAATGCCATATTTTTTTCACAATGTTGTCCAGATAATAGAAGCAAAGGTAACAACTTCTAACTTATTCAATAAGGTCAGCATTATACTAACACTAAAATCAGATAAAGATATTATAAGGAAAGAATATAAAACATATTTGTCACAAACACTAATGCAAAAATCTTCAACAAAATATTATCAACTAGAATCCAACAATATTAAATACAGTTATATACCATGACCAAGTAAAATTATTCCAGACATTTAGGACTGGTTCAATATTTTTAAAATTTATATAATCCACCATATCAAAAGGCTAAAATTACATGATTTAAAATAATACCCAAAAAAGTATCATATTCATTCACAAACTCTCAGTAATTTAGGAATAGAGGGAACTTCCTCAACTTGATAATGAACATTTATGAAACACTTATATCTAATATATTTAATGGTGAGAAACTAGGTGCTTACTTTCTAAGATCAAGAAACAAGGAAGGCATCATAGTATAAGACGTTCAAGAAACTGAAATAGTACAAAAAGAAAGGTAAAAGTTATGTATATAGGGAAGACAGTAATAAAAATGTCTTTGTTTACATGTTGTAAAATACCCAATCCACAATTCCACGGGGTTTTGTAGAGACACCAAGTCCAGTTCAGTTTCAAAGAATTTTATTAAAGGAAGAAATTTATTAAATATGCCAGCCGCATATAGCTTACATGGGGCAGCAGTCCCAAATTGTGTGTCTCATTAATATTCTAGGGGCTGGTTATATACCCCTAATTATACATGGGAGGGGAAAAAGCCTGACATCATGGCATAAGCTTATGACCTTTGTTTTCAACTATACAGGTTTGGGAAAAGGATGAAGGGGGATGGAACACAATTCATTAGCAAGTTTATAACATTTGTCTTTAGCAGGGGTCACAAACCTATGACTCATGAGCCAGATGTGACTCTTTTGATGGCTGCTTCTAGCTCACAGACAAATCTTTAATAAAAAACATAATAACATTAAAAATATAAAACATTCTCGCCTGACCAGGTTGCTGGTGCAGTGGATAGAGCATCAGACTGGGATGCAGAGGATCCAGGATTGAGACCCCTGAGGTTGCCAGCTTGAGCACAGGCTCATCTGGTTTGAGCAAAAAGCTCACCAGCTTGGACCCAAGGTCGCTGACTTGAGCAAGGGTTTCTCAGTCTGCTGAAGGCCCATGGTCAAGGCACATATGAGAAAGCAATCAATGAACAACTAGGGTGTCGAAACAAAAAACTGATAATTGATGCTTGTCATCTCTCTCTGTTCCTGTCTGTCTGTTCCTATCTATCCCTCTCTCTGACTCTCTCTTTGTCTCTGTAAAAAAAAAAAAAAAAAAAAAAAAAAAAAAAAATATATATATATATATATATATAACATTCTCATGTATTACAATCCATTCATTTTCTACCTCTCATGTACATGGTTACGGGTGACTAGAGCCAATCACAGCTGTCCTCCAGGACAACACCAAATTTTTATTGGATAATGCGTAACATACACGGGTCGTTGTAAGGTCAGGAAGCAAACTTCCCTCCTTTTATCAAGTAGTCAGCTAGCTAATTGCAGAAACTCTTTTGACGAAGAAGATGGCTAAAAGAAAAAAAGATGAGGAGTATCGTACTTTTCAGCAGGAATGGACAGAGGAATTCACCTTTGTGGAAAGAGCAGGTTCTGCAGTGTTTAATATGCAATGATAAAATTGCATCAATGAAACAGTCAAATATAAAGCGGCACTTCGACACACACCATACTACATTTGCATCAAAATATTCAGCAGGGGAACAGCAAGTAGAAAGCATGTCAAGAGCTACTGTGCAGAGTGCAAGCTAGTCAGCAGCAACTTCGTGCTTGGACCCAACATGGTGACTGGAATTTGGCTAGCTTTGCTGGTGCTTTAGCAATTGTGAGAAACAGAAAGCCATTCACAGATGGGGAGTATGCCAAAACATTCATGCTTGATGTTACCAATGAACTTTTTGATGACTTTTCAGATAAAGACAAGATCATCTTTTTTTTTTTTTTGTATTCATTTTAGAGAGGAGAGAGTAAGGGAGAGAAAGAGACAGAGAGGGAGAGAGAGAGGAGAGAGAGAAAGAGAGAGAAGTTGGGGAGGAGCTGGAAGCATCAACCCCCATATGTGCCTTGACCAGGCAAGCCCAGGGTTTCGAACCAGCGACCTCAGCATTTCTAGGTCGATGCTTTATCCACTGTGCCACCATAGGTCAGGCAAGACAAGATAATCAAATGAATAAATGACATGCCTCTGTTGGCAAGAACTGTTCACAATTATATCATCATGATGGCAAATCAAATTGAGGCAACAGAAGTGAAGGACATAAATGCAGCACCATTCTTTTCTCTCGCTTTGAATGAGTCAACAGGCGTAAGCCATTTATCTCAATTCAGCATGATTGCAAGATATGCTGTCGGTGATACACTACGTGAGGAAAGTCTTGCTGTTTTGCCTATGAAAGAGACAACAAGAGGGGTGGATTTATTCAAGTCTTTCACTGAGTTCACTAAAGAAAAAATCTACCGATGCATAAACTTATTTCGGTGTGTACTGATGGCTCGTGCATGGTGGGGGAAAACAGAGGATTTGTAGTGCTTCTTCATGAACATGAAAAGAGACCCATCCTAAGTTATCACTGCATCCTACATCAGGAGGCGCTTTGTGCTCAAATGTGTGGCGAGCAGCTTGGTGAGGTGATGTCACTGGTCATTCGGGTGGTCAAGTTTATTGTTGCCTGAGTTTTAACTGATTGCCAGTTTAAAACACTGCTGGATGAAGTTGGTCATAATTATCCTGGTCTGCTTCTGCACAGCAATGTGTGTTGGTTCTCAAGAGAGAAGGTGCTCAGCTGTTTTGCGGCTTGTCTAAGCAAAATCCAGACTTTTCTTGAAATGAAAAAAAATTGAGCATCCTGAGTTAGCTAACACTGAGTGGCTCCTGAAGTTCTACTATCTCGTGGACATGACTGAACATCTGAACCAGCTCAATGTGAAAATGCAAGGCATTGGAAATGCAGTCTTATCCCTTCAACAAGCAGTATTTGCATTTGTAAACAAGCTGGAACTCTTCATCACCAACATTGAAACAGGTCATTTAATACACTTTGAAAAACTGGGAGAGTTTAAAGATGCATGCACAGCAAGTGACCCTGCTCAACACCTTGATCTCCAGCACCTGGCGGGCTTCACATCTAATCTCATGCAGTCATTCAAAGCGCACTTTGGAGAATTTTATGAGCGCACTTGTCTTTTTAAGTTCATCACCCATCTACATGAGTGTGCAGTGGAGAGCGCCGACCTGAGTTACATCCCCAGTGTCTCCGTCAGAGATTTTGAGCTACAAGCTGCTGACCTGAAGGCCTCAGACATGTGTATAAATAAGTTTAAGTCACTGAATGAAGACTTGGAAAGACTTGCACAACAGCAAGCAGAGTTGGCGAGCAAACACAAGTGGGGAGAAATGAAAAAACTTCAACCAGCAGACCAGCTGATTCTCAAAACTTGGAACATGCTTCCCATCACATACCACACACTGCAGCCTGTGAGTATTGCTGTACTGACAATGTATGGCTCTACGTATGCATGTGAACAGTCTTTCTCACAACTAAAGAATGTTAAGACCAACCTATGATTATGTTTAACAGATGGAAGTTTCAACGTCTTAACCTTACCATGTATCAACCAGACTACAAAGCCATCAGCAAAACCGTGCAGCACCAGAAGTCACAGTAATGGTAAGAAGTACTTTATTCATCATTGGTTAGCAACAGCATAACAACGTTATTAAAAAGAATTCAGAGACTTATTGTACTTAAAAGTGTTGGTCTTACATAAAATGCACACATTTACTTGTATTTAGTGTTAAACATATTGTATGGCTCTCATGGAATTACATTTTAAAATATGTGGCATTCATGGCTCTCTCAGCCAAAAAGGTTCCCAACCCCTGGTTTATAGGATTCATAAAAAACGTTTCTACACATGAAAACTTACAAGGTAACACAATAGTAAAATTGTCACTCTATATATTAAAAGATATTCCTATATTTTCTAGTGTTCACCTGCCATTCCTCTGTTCAGAGATACACACATTAACTACATGCTTTCAAGAGGGGAGGGGTAGTATTTATGGGGACAAAATGCCTGTAAATGTCCCATCAATATAAGAAAAGGTTTAATTTAATCTTTCTCTTCCTGCACCTGGCTAGCTATTCACTGCTCCCTTAGAGGTGTGGGGGGAGGTCAGAGAATCCAACTCTACTTCCCCTCTGCATTTATAACACAATGCCATCAGCCATCCTGGTTTTGATGCTAATCATGCAAGTACAAAGATCATTTTCAAAATCTCTCTGCATGCCTAGCCCAAATTAATAAAATGTTCTTTAAGCTTCCTAAATATTAATATTAATTCTGTAGCTTTTGGTACCTTACAAAATACACATGGCATGATTGTCTATTAAAGTTTTTAAAGTTTATTTTTAATTTAGAAATTAAATTTAATGAGATGATGTTATAAAGTAGCGTACCTTGATTCCACAGGTTACATAGAGACACCAAGGCAGGATATGGAAGAAATTTTAGGAGGAGATTTATTAATAAGCTGGCTACATATGACTTACATGAGGTATAGCTAACCCAAATTGTGCAGCCTCAAATATAGCTCTGAGGCTAGTTATATAGACATGATCTTATACAGGTTGGGGGAGCATGACACAATAGTTAATTACTAACAAGTTTGCAACATTCATCTATAGCAGGGGTAGTCATCCTTTTTATACCTACAGCCCACTTTTATATCTCTGTTAGTAGTAAAATTTTCTAACCGCCCACTGGTTCCACAGTAATGGTGATTTATAAAGTAAGAAAGTAACTTTACTTTATAAAATGTATAAGGCAGAGTTACAGCAAGTTAAAGCATATAATAATAATTACTTACCAAGTACTTTATGTTGGATTTTCACTAAGTTTGGAAGAATAAAATTTTTTTAAAATTTTTTCTGAAGCTGGAAATGGGGAGAGACAGTCAGACGTACTCCTGCATGCGCGCAACCAGGATCCACCCGGCATGCCCACCGGGGGCGACGTTCTGCCCACCAGGGGGCGATGCTCTGCCCCTCTGGGGCATCACTCTGCCGTGACCAGAGCCACTCTAGCGCCTGGGGCAGAGGCCAAGGAGCCATCCCCAGCGCCCGGGCCATCTTTGGTCCAATGGAGCCTCGCTGCGGGAGGGGAAGAGAGAGACAGAGAGGAAGGAGGGAGGTGGGGTGGAGAAGCAAATGGGCACTTCTCCTGTGTGCCCTGGCTGGGAATCGAACCCGGGTCCCCCGCACACCAGGCCGACACTCCACCGCTGAGCCAACCGGCCAGGGCCAGAATAAATCTTTATAAAACAACTTACTATAGTTAAATCTATCTTTTTATTTATACTTTGGTTGCTCCACTACCGCTCACCATGAAAGCAGGAATGCCCACTAGTGGGCAGTAGGGAGCAGGTTGACTACCACTGATCTATAGGATCTATTGAAAGGAAAAAACAATTCTACATATTAAAACTTACAAGGTAACACAATAGCGAAAAATGTCATTTTACAAATCAACACAGTAGCAATAAATGTCATTTTACATACCAAATCTTCTAGTGTCTACCCCCCTCCCTGTCACCACAGTGAAATGGTTAGCTTAGGACAAGGCCAAATGAAAATACCCTTGGAAACTTAACAACAGGGGTCCCCAAACTTTTTACACAGGGGACCAGTTCACTGTACCTCAGACCGTTGGAGGGCCCAACTATAAAAAACTATGAACAAATCCTTATGCACACTGCACATCTCTTATTTTAAAGTAAAAAAATAAAACGGGAACAAATACAATATTTAAAATAAAGAACAAGTAAATTTAAATCAACAAACTGACCAGTATTTCAATGGGAACTATGCTCCTCTCACTGACCACAAATGAAAGAGGTGCCCCTTCCAGAAGTGCGGCGGGGGCCGGATAAATGGCCTCAGAGGGCCGCATGCGGCCCACAGTTTGGGGACCCCTGCCTAACAAGCTAGTCCCCGCTTGTTTAGTTTACAAGTTTTTATACATATAAAGGATTTCAAGAGGGATGATTATTATAAAGCATATAAAATGTTACAGAATGCAAGCTTCCCAAGCAAGGGGGATTGGTCTTGTAATTCCTTTGTCTAGAGCAGGGGTCTCAAACTCACGGCCCATGGGCCACATGCGGCCTGCCGAACAATTTTGTGCGGCCCGCAGACTAATCCACGAAGTTCAAAATATTTTGGATAAAATTAAGTAAGCCTAGGGGCCTACTTGTATTTTTCATTTCTCTAGCATCCTAGCTAGATATTAGCTTAGTTAACAGCAGTTGTGATGCGAACTACAGTTTCTGGTCGTTTTGTGACACTGAGTAAACTGCATGTACAATTGTGCTTGTTGTACTGATTTTTTTTGTTTTCAACTGCAGTGAGAAAAGTGTTATGTAACAGTTGCCTTTTGTAGACCTAGTGCGGCCCGCCCGCCGAACGGCTGTGATCTTGCTCTGCGGCCCACATTCTGAGTTGAGTTTGAGACCCCTGGTCTAGAGGTACATACATCAATCCACGATTTCAGGATGGGAAGGGGCCTATATGATGTCAGAGGATAAGCGTTTGTAAATCGCCAATTAAGGAGAAAGAAAGGAGAGAGGAAAGGGTTACTTATATCTTTCTTCCCTCTCCCGCATTCCTGGCTATTTATCTTCTTCCTCACAGGTGTGGGGAAGGGAGAGGGTCCAAGTCTTCTTCCTCCTTCAGTTCAAAACCTAGTACAAAAACCTCTCTATTTACAATATATAGGAATGCGATCAGACATCTTGAGCTGGTGTAAATCAAATATAAGTATAAAAATTATATTTACAGAATCTCTCTGAACACTTGACCTAAATTATAAAATGCCTTTTAAGCCTCTTAGTAAAAAGGGGTTTCTTATTGTAAGGTCAGGAGCTGCCATCATGGCCATTCACATGCAGGTTCACATTAGATTTGAACAGATTACCATGAAACAATGGAGCCTAGAACTGGTGGTCCATTATCTTTAATCATAGCTTGCACCCCACAGGCAAGTAAAAACACACACTGGGCCCCAAAACCTACTTATTCAGTGCTCACAAAGCTACTGACTTATCCGGGTTTCCTAGAATTAAAGGTTTCTAGCTCACCAGCCTTATTCACCTCTCTCCCCAGTCTCCTTCTCTCTGCACAAACTGGCTTAGCCTTTAGCACTCCACCATCTTGGCTGCCTCTCCTCTCCTCCATGTGGCCTTTCTCTGCTCCCCTTTCTAATGCTAATCTCAGGAACTGAGAGAGAGCAAGATCCCGGTCTGCCCCCATTCCATAGTGTAGATTCAAAACCTTTAATCCAATATACAAAATAGGGAAGTCTCTAATACAAAGTCACTTGTCTGGGGCATGATGGGATTGTACCACCCACTTCAAAAAGGGTGGAAAAGGCTTAGTCCTAAAACCAAGTCCCAGGCTACAAGGATCTTGCCTGCCCACAGCCCGCCCCCAACACACATTAATATCACCTGGGCGACAGGCTTCCACGTGGGCAGCACCATCTTTAACAAAGTGAGCATAATATATTTTATCTGCCCCAAAATCCACCCCTATGCTCACTTTACTAGCCACAATCTATACCACCAGCATCCCTGTGCAAGAAAATTAGGCACATTACACAAATTACAACAACATGACAAATCATACAGTTTCAACAATTACAAAGGTACATTTCTCCAGTCTCTGAGCACTTTGCCAAAAGTGCAAAATGTCCTCAGTCTTCTTTCTAGCCATGGGAAAAGCTTCCTGGAGCAGGGGAGTGCTTCCAGCAAAGCCGCCTCCCACCCCCATCAGGGTATTTCACATTGTCCAAAATCCGTAAGTCCATCCAACAAAGGAGCCAGTGCCCACTCTGGTCATAGTCCATGAATCAGTCCATGCACAAGGGGCCTCAGTCTCCCCCCCTCATTCCTGCCATTCTGGCAGGTCTTACACTGTCCCAAGGAGAAGCACGTGGCAATGGCAGTCAGCATTTCCATCTCTGCTCCAGAGAGCATGATGGCAACCACCCCTATGTCCCAAAACCACAGACCTACCAGGGCTGTAGTAGGTGCTCCTTCCAGCTGGGCTCTCATCTTCTGGAGACTGCGGATTGCAACTCCAGCCCAATTCTCCTCATCCTCCAAAGAGGAACTGAAAACACCAGCTCCCGCTGTCAGGCTCAAGTCCTGGGCCGCTGCTGCCTTCTGCTCCGCAGACCTTGCAGCTCCAACTCCGGCCTCAGCCCTGGCCTCTTGCCGCTGCCAGCTCTCCGCAATGTCCAGGGCAAGCTGCAACTACAAACCTGTGACTCCTTCTCCAATGTCTGCTCCATTTCCAGGCAAATCTTGCAAACCTGGTTGTACTCCTCCTTCAGTGCTTCCTCCAGCTCCAGGGTCAGCATCTGTTTCTCCCATATTTGCTCCAGCTCCTTCCATTGCTTGGTGTGCAGGTCCCACAGAGCTCTTGGTTTTCTCACCCATAGTTGTAAAAGTCAACCAGCCTACAGTCCCCAAAAGGACAGCCATGGGAAACCATAACAGCAGCCAATCCTCTATTCCACCGCTCATAGGTGGTGGTGGCTTCTTGCCAGTCTGTATCGAATCCTGCCACAGACTATGCCAAATGTAAGGCCAGGAGCCGCCATCGTGGCCATTCACATGCAGATTTGCATTAGATTCGAAAAGATGGTAATGAAACAATGGAGCCAAGAACTGGTGGGCCATTATCTTTAATCCCAGCTTGCACCCGGCAGGCAAGTAAAAACACACACTGGGCTCCAAAACCTATTTATTCAGTGCTCACAAAGCTACTGACTTATCTGAGTTTCCTAGAATCAAAAGTTTCTAGCTCACTAGCCTTATTCACCTCTGTTCCCCATCTCCTTCTCTCTGCACAAATTGGCTTCTCTTTCAGCACTCCACCATCTTGGCTGCCTCTCCTCTCCTCCACATGGGCCTTTCTCTGCTCTCCTCTCTCTGCTCTCCTCTCTAATGCTAATCTCAGGAACCAAGAGAGAGCAAGCTCCCAGTCTGCCCCCATTCCATAGTGTAGATTCAAAACCTTTAATCCAATATACAAAATAGGGAAGTCTCTAAAACAAAGTCACCTATTTGAGGCATGATGGGATTGCACCACCCCACATCAAAAAGGGTGGGAAAGGCTTAGTCCTAAAACCAAGCCCCAGGCTACAATGATCCTGCCTGCCCATAGCCCGCCCCCAACACACATTAATATCACCTGGGCAACAGGCTTCCACATGGTTAGCGCCATCTTTAACAAAGTGAGCATAATATATTTTATCTGCCCTACACTTATCTCAGTACATAGTATGTCCTTGTAAGCCAGGAAGCTCCCACATTCTTCTCCCTCCACTCTCCACAGGAGAAGGGGGCAAGAAGCCTGACTTTTCTCTTTAAAGTGCCGTTGCCAATACTATGTTGTACAGTTCTTTGGCACCTTATCACAGAGACATTGATCAATAAGAGTAAATAGGTGTTAGGTGAACATCTCTATAGCATTTGAACTGTTGGTTTTATTGTGTGCTCATCATTCAAGGTCAACTTATTTTCCGTCACCTTATAAAATTTTATATTTAAAGAAAAATTTTAAGTTTTAACAAAAAAATGTTGAAACTAATAAGTAAGTACAGCAAAGACACAAGACACATTGTTAATATACAAAAATCTATTGAATTTTTATATATCTGCAATGAAAAAATGAAATTAGAAATTAATAAAACAATGTCATAAAATACAAAAATAATAAAATATATAGGTATAAATCTCACAAAATAGGTATAGAATCTATATTCAGAAAACTATAAGACACTGACAAAAAAAATCGAAATAAATGAAGAGAGCATTTGTGTTCATGGGCAGACTCAGTATTGTTTACATGTCAATTTTCCCAACGTGATCTACAAGTTTGGTATTAGCAAACTGATTCTAAAGTTTATTTAAGAAAGCAAAAGTTCTGGAATATTCAACACGATATTGAAGAGAATAACAAAATTGGAGAAATCACACTCCTGATATCAAGACTTATTTTACAGTTACAGTAATTGAGACAGTGTGGTATTAGCAAAAAGACAGACATACAAGTGAAAAAAATTTAATATCCAGAATTCATCTTTTTTTTTTGCATTTTTTAAAATTTATTTATTTTTAGAGAGGAGAGAGACAGAGAGAGAGAAGGGGGGAAGAGCTGGAAGCATCAACTCCCATATGTGCCTTGACCAGGCAAGCCCAGGGTTTCGAACCGGCGACCTCAGCATTCCCAGGTCGACGCTTTATCCACTGCGCCACCACAGGTCAGGCTATATCCAGAATTCATCTTAATTGTTTGCTTCCTGTATTTCTTCCTGAATATTTAACCATGCATATTATTTTCTGTATTTTCTAAATTTCTACAATAAATGCAAATATATCACTAATTAGCCTGTTGGGCAAATAAGTTTTAACAAATGTTTTTTAAGTTTACTGGCTTATAGTTTGCACTGGGCAGCACCATTTGTATGTAGTCTGTGAAAGACTGCAGCAGATCTCAAATTGTGAATTATCTTCTCACATGGGAAGGGCCATTGTTTTGCTAATGTTGCTGGAGGAGGGGTTTTTGGTTGCCACAGCCAGTGTTCACACAGTAGCAGAAGGAGTGCAGAGGCAGAGTGCTGAGGGGGCTTTGGGAGCCCTACTGAGGCTTTGGGGGACTTTGATTCCAGCCAGAGAATGCAGAGAATGCGTCAGGGCTTTGGGAGCTCTGAATGAGAGGGGAGCAGTCTTCCCTGCCTGCTAGCTCATTCACTGGTGTGAGACTTTAATAAACAGAATGGCCCACCATTTTTTGGCTCTACTGTTGCTTTACCTTCTCCCAAATCCAGCGTGAACCTGCATGGCCACAACGGACACAGCCACTGGCCTTACATAGCCCTTGAATCTTAACTTTTAGTTTTTACTTTTTTTCTTCAGACATAATTTTTTTTTCCCAACTAAATGAAACTTGAGGAAGAGAAAATTTGTGCTTATACATCTTTGAGTGATTCACATGACGGAGCTAGCCTATAGCAGACATAAAATGCTTTTTGAGAATATCATCTTAAATATAACTTCACTGCCTTAAACTTGCAGCTGTGTGTGAAAGATATTTCAATGAGCCATCACTACGTGCACATGGAAGTATCTGGCCTATGGATTAATGGCATGTGTGGACACCAGCTCTGCCCTCAGCCCCTGCTCTAATAAACATCACAAGGTGCGGTTTTTATCTCTGCTTGTTGAAAATTATTAGCATATGTGAGTGAGCAAGAGTTTTTTCAGTGTGACTTTTACCAGAGCCTGTGATTTTGATTTTCTGGATGAGCAGTGATTCATATGCCATAACATATTACAAATGTGTTAATGTATAAGATCAAGTGGGATAGAGAAAGACATTTTACCTGTTACCCAGAGTCTACCAAATCTGACAAATGAAAGACATGGCAAATTGCAGATTAGTTATAATTACAATAAAATGGAAATAGAGGTATGGGATTTGCTTAAAACATATGTTCATGCCTCTTTCCAACTTCAGAAGAAAAAAAAAGAGTAAAGCCATAGCAGTTAGGAAGTGAAATGTGCAAATCAGCTTTCATTAGAACGACAATCTGAGACGTTTTGTTGAAGTATGAAACAAAAATCATATTAGCATTTGCAGCATGAATGTTATTAAAACTAAGCCAGATGTTACATTCATATTCAAAGTTGTGAAGCCTTCTTAGTAGTGACAGTGTGTTAGCAAACAGGGTAAAATAAACAGTATGATAATATTGGAAGGTTAGGCTTGTTGCCAGAAAGGTAAAACTTAATCTGAAAGAAAATCTCCCAGGATGAGGAAACCAGAGAAGACTGTTACTGGTATCTTACTGAGAAAATCTAGGCAGATTAAATATAGATATGGCTCCATGGAGAATATTCTTCAAATTTAGGAAGATGATCCAAGTTAGGTTTTATTTGTTTCTGTTCTCATATAGATGAATGAGGGGGCACATTAAAGGCTTGAGACTCTAAATGAACCTTTAAAAGCAATTAAAATGAAAGAATACATTCCATGAGCAGAATGCAAAACACTGAGATACTTCACTTACATATTGCAGTTTATTTTTGACTATATCGACTACCATTGGAACAAAGTGGCCCAGTGGGAAAGGTAGGGAAGATACGGACTGTGTCACACATCATTTCAAATCAGGAATAAAAAAGCTACAATATTGCAATAAAATCCAGTCTCAGTGTTCACATTCTTAAAATGGAAATAATAATTATCTTTCATGATAGGATGACAGTGTTTGAAAATAATTCAATAAGTGAAATGTGTCAAGCCAGGTGCCTGGCACGCAATACATGCTAAATGTTACCCCTTCTTTTCAGTTCAAGATTTTAACCAAGGCGAGAATAGTAAAAGAACCAACAGCAGGCAGAGATGAACACACCAAACACTTCCAGTAGCCACTGAGCTTCCCTAATTACTCTGTGCTATCCCGATGGGAACAGCTCCTCTGGACCTCAGGGGTCCTTGAGGTGTTGCCAGTGGAAAGAGGATTCTTTGGCAGAGTCCCATGAAATGTATTTTGGAGACATGCACGCATAGGAGGATTTGAGAAAAATGGCAAGATTTACTGGAGCAAAAACAAAGGACTATTCCCAAGTGCCCAATGTCTCATTCACAGCCAAGTGGCTCAGCTCTACCTCACTGTGGAAGAAGTTCTGGGCCTGAGGAGCACAAGTACCCCTCAGGAGGGGCAGGGCCAGAGCTGGAATGCCATCACTCTGGGCCCAGGTAGTCCAGCACAGTCTCTGCTCCTGGCCTGATCTGCACGGCGCTGTGCAGCTTCTCCAGGGAGAAAAGTCACAAATGGATGAGGGAAAGTCATTTTTTAAGCTTTGTTAAGCTTTGAGTATATCAGTGTTTTTCAACCCTGGGTAGTTAACTCTTTTACAGACCCACAAGAAATCTCTGGCATATCTGGCATATCAGCGGTTGTAAAACACTGTATTGTATCTCCTAAGGTTTGGGAAGGGGTAACCTTTCTTTCAAACTATCCAGTCTCTTTGCAGGCTCTTTCCAGGGCTATGCTGGTGCCTCCCCTATCTAATTCTTTCCCTGGATGTTCTGGAATTCTGTGCCCTTATCCTATCCGGTCTTCTCGCAGATTTTCCCAGGCTAGGCTTCTCCTCTTCATAGTCACCATTTTGGCACTTTTTGGCATGTGCTTACCTTGCCCTGCACCATCTTGGCTTCTGCTGAGAACAGGAGCTCAGCAAAGGAACTTATCAAACACCTCTTCTCAGCTTGGGGTGATGCCCCTTAGTCTCTCTGTTTTGCAGATGCATGAATAAAGTTCTTACTGTTTTATGCCTCCCTCACCCCCAAAATCCTGGCAAATCGGCCCCTTGTCTCCTGGGGAGATTTCAAAGCTGTCCCTCCTTCCTACCATGGGGGTGCTGGGAACAGAAGGATGCTAGATGCTAATCCCCTTGGCGAGGCCATGCAGCTCTCCCCTGGGGAGTCTGTAAAGCTGCTCCTTCCTAGTTCATCTAACTTGATGTCTGGCTCCCTACTCTTTTGTCCGCCTGCTATATCAAAAGGACCAAAACTGGGTGGTATTGTTGGGTGAACTGACCCTCCACTTTCTGTGTGTTGTGTTTGGAAATAGTTGTTAGCTTGATGATGCATACAATATCAAATTTTTAGCACCCCAGATCTTGACTATGCAAGTTGAAACTCTCTTTATCCATGTGGTTGGTTCACAAATATGGAAGGATTAATGAGAAGCGATGCTGATGTTAATTGTTATGCTGGACTCAGGGTTTTCCTTTCTTCTAGGCCTTACTTTTGGCTCAGGTTCATCATTCTTGACCCTCTCTTAGGTGAATTTGTTTTTCAGGAAATGCCTCAATCTTTCATTGAAATGAACACTTAAAATAAATAAGTGCTTAGCATCTCCCTCCCTCAGTTCAACTGACAAGGATTTATTTAAATTTCCATTTTGATTATTGTTAGATTTGGATCCAGGGCCCCTTTAAAATTAAACAATCTCCCTCATACAGCCCCACTCCCTTTAAGTAAATCCCTTCACCCTAGCCTAGGAGGATCTGGGAAGTGTCCTTGGGGCCAGGCATTTGGGAGAAGCCCAAGGGTTAGGGAAAGGAGACAGCAGATTACCAAGGCCATAAACCAGGATGGCTAATATGCGCACACCAGGTGCATCAGCTCTCATGCCAGCAGATGCCTGCTGTAGCCCCTATATCAAACACCTCTTCCCCAGCTTGGGGCTGACGCCACTAGGGTCTCAGTCCCTCTGTTTTGCAGATGCTGAATAAAGTTCTTATAAAAATTCATCAAGCCTTTGTGTCCTTCCTTTGGACACCTAACAATTATCCGCACCAAGAATATGACAGCAGTAAAACTTTATATAATTAAAAACATACTGTAACAACATAGAATGCCTGAACTGCCACATACACAAAAAAGATTATAATTGTGCTAATAGCTAATATTTATTATGTGTTAAGCTTTATTCTAAACACCATGTTTGTATTAACTCATTTTATCCTTAAACAATCTTATGAGGAGCTGACATACTCCTTCCCATACATAACACATATTAGACATGTAGCATGAATAAGAAACTAATTGTTGAGATATTGTTACTTCAGTGTAGCTTAGCTTATGCAACACACTCCCCAATCTCAGAATTGAATAAAACCACACAAGCTTTATCATTGTTTTTTTGCATACTTATCAGTAAACTTTGTATCTGTAAAATTGGATATACATTATAAATACCCATTGAATATCATCTGACTGTAGTGAAAAAAATAAATGAATGCAAACAGACAACTTCATCAGCTCAAAAAGAAAAAATTACTGAGAAATTTAAAACCAAAGATAACCAATTTAATCTAAACCACATTGCCTGTTAAAGAGAAAGTGGAAACAGGTTTGATGTAGGATTGTAACCTAGACCATGAATAGACTATTCCAGATCTGTCTTCCATGTCACTAATATTCTCATATAGTTCTTCTCCACATATGAAAAAGTTCTTGACTTTACATGTCAGATCACAAATTTGATTTCAATTTATCTTCAATCTATTATTACATATTTTTATTGATTTCAAAAATTTTAATTTAATTGTTTCAATTCCACAGACTAATTTTTGCTTTTTAGTATTTCATTTTTTTCTTTATAGCATAATACATTTTGTGAATTTAATAAGCTCTGTAATTTCTCTGAGGACACTACTGAAAATTATTTTAAAGTTTATCTGTTCTTAGCAGAATTTCTTGTGTCTTCTCTTCCAGAGTTAGTGTTAGTTTGTTCATTTTGGTTCTTCTCTTTCATTTATATTTTTCTTAAATATCAATTGATCCTTAAATGATGTCTTCACTAATCAGATATAAGCTGACTTATCATCTAGAAATTTGTTAACATTTTTTTGTCTTCCAATAATTATTTTTTGTCTTTTCATAATTATTTTCAACACAATTATGAATTTATTCTTTTTAAAATAATTTTTTTTGTGATTTTGAGAGAAAATATAGTTGAGCTTATATGCTCAGTTTGCCATCTTAATGTAGAATTATGTTTTTGACTTCGCTGGGGTAAAATTAAAACTGTTTTATAGCCCAGGGTAAATCAGGCTCTAGCAGATTGATTATGCTAGTCCACTGGTTTAGACCACAGGTCTGCAGCCTCAAGTCACCTTCTCTAGCATTTAACGGATGGATTCTAATAAAAAGAGAAAACTTACCTGTTTAGTTTAGTGCCTACCCCTCCCTCTCCAAATGCACCAGGATGCATTTCTCTCTGACATAATTTTCCACAAATTTGCCTAGAGAGCTGAATAAATGCCTATATAACTAATGCTAATACAGCAATTCGTGTTTAAATTTGAGTTATTATTTTACTGTCTATCTTCATTGTGGGTAATTCACTGAGAAGAAATGTTACCCTGATGGTGTCCTTTTTTATTGTTTTATAAATATTTCTTTCCTGACAATTTAAAAAATGTTGAAATAAAAGTTTTAGTTTTTCTGAGGAGAATAAAGAATGATGATTTTTAATTCCTGTGCTGCTTATTACAAAGAGAGTTTCATTTGCCTGATGGCTTTATTGATTGGTGTCAGAATAATACTGAGTAAAGTGTTTTGCTGGCTTAATGCCAACTATGGAGCTAGGCAAAATATTGCTCTTCACATACTATACAAAAATAGTAGCTACTAATTGTGTTGCTCAACCATAGCTGATCAAGCTGGAGAAAACTAAAAATGTGGCATTTACAATTTAGAAAGCTACTTCCCTTAGATTTCTAGTCATTAATTCATGGTTTAAATCTTGGACTTAGGAATATTTGCCAAATTCTTTTAAGTCGTCAGATTTACTGACTGTTTACTTATAGCATGTCAATGAGGGTAAAATAATAAAGAGGTTTGAGACTGACTGCAATTTACTTCATCATTACAGCTTAATGTGTTTTTCCACTCTGGTCTTATGTATAAAAGTTAAAATATAAATTATTATTTAATTTTTAACAATGAGCCTGACTGGACGGTGGCACAGTGGATAGAGCATCAGACTGGGATGCAGAGGACCCAGGTTCGAGACCCTGAGGTTGCCAGCTTGAGCGCGGGCTCATCTGGCTTGAGCAAAGCTCACCAGCTTGAACCCAAGGTCGCTGGCTTGAGCAAGGGGTTACTTGGTCTGCTGAAGGCCCACGGTCAAGGTGCATATGAGAAAGCAATCAATGAACAACAAAGGTGTTGCAACGAAAAACTGATGATTGATGCTTCTCATCTCTCTCCATTCCTGTCTGTCTGTCCCTGTCTGACTCTCTCTCTGTCTCTGTGTAAAATATAAATAAATAAATAAATAAATAAATAATTTTTAACAATGATTAGACCTCATCATAGCTAGTAGTCTTTGACAAACATTTATTAGTGTTCATGCCATGATAGTGAAGGGATGCAGACGTTGCCACCCCAAATATGACTTTTGGGGTATTGATTTTAAGTTTTTAAGGAACAAAAGACTCAGAAAGTACCTTCGAACCTCCTCCTTTACTTCCATAAAGAAATTAGCTAGAGGACCTGTTTCATGAAAGGAGATAGCATCACAGATAACTATAGTTTAATATAAACTAGTATTGTCCCATTTTAAAGATGACCCAGTTAACATTTATTTACAAAATATTTATTTTTTCATCTTTATGTGAATTGCCTTCTTACCCTTTGAATCTCAAACTACAATTCCTCTTTTCCTTAGCTGCAAAATGGCGTGAGAACCTCAACTGCCTGATGCCTCTTTGGTTCTCACATTCTTATGGACACCCAAATATACATCCATGTAATTAACTTCAGACATTTTCTCCTGTTAATGTGTCTCTGTTAAGTTTGGTTATTAGCCCAGCCAGCAGAACTTACAAAGTTGAAGGAAAAATAGTTTTTGTGTTCCTCACATCAGCCACTATTCTAAGCAATATGAAATGCAAAGTGATTGATTCAGAATTGTGTCCAAGTTCTAAAGTTAGACCAGAACTTAAAAAGTGTTGAGGAGGAACAAACTTTCCTTTCCCCTCAAGCTTCTTCTGGCTGGTCTAATAATCAAACAGACATTAAACAGATTAGCAAGAGAAAATAACAGAATTGAATACATACATGTGTATGGGAAGCCTGCATCCCTGAGAGTGCCAGAGATCCACGGCATGAGAGATTCAGAAACAGAAAGAGGGATTGATGTACACAAGACATTCTGAGCTAAAGATTAGGCAATGCATCTCAGGGGCTTCAAAGGGTCGTTGCAGGGTAAGAAAAACATTTTAATTAATAGAAATTTGCCCTGCCTTATAGATAGCAGCTAAAGGGAGGGGCCAAAGTTTCTCTTAAGACTGAAGCTAAAATTGCCTTTGGTTCAAAGTAATCTGTATACCACTGAGGCACATCTTGCAGTAAGTGACTTGTTCTGAACCCCAACAGACACAAGGGATATGATGGTAAAATCTTCTAGATAAGTGGACAAGTACTAAATTGTGAAAGCCCTGTCTGCAGGGTAGAGAGATATAGATGTAAAAGGAACCATTATAGACATTATCAAGATTAACATAGTAGTCTATGCTTTAAAATGTCATTTTGGTCACAATTCACATGACAGCCAGATATGGGATGAGACTGCATGCAAGGGCAAAAGTGTGTAAGCTATAGTAGATACAGGGCATTTAAGTAACTATATGAATGGAAAACAAAAGGGACACTTACAAACAAACGTAAAGACAATGTGATAGAAATATGAAATTCCAGCTGCCTTTTTGTTGTTCCACCTGGCTGCCTGACCTCACCCTTACTTACTGACAATCACCCCTGAGGCAGAAGAATTCCAGAAAGCTGAAATCATAAAACCATAAAAGGGAACATACCATAACTTTTGCCTCAGTATCCCCTCAGGCTCTTCCAAATCCTATAAAATTCTCCCCTAGTCTGTAATGGTGCCCTCCTCCCCGAAGAAGTGCCCGGCAGGGTTTCTTTCTTCCTTTCAATAAAGCTTATTACTCTGGTCTTTTCGGACTCCCATGGATTCCAGCATTTGGCGCCAAAACCCAGGACAGGGTGCTAACTGCCTGGATGATCCCTTTTTGCCATCCAAACTTAAAACCAAGGAAGCAATAGGCAGTGGCAGCTCATCCCGGGCTTACTCCCTGATTCTGTTTGGACATGTAATTGTAGGTTAATTGGCCAGCAATCTGTCCCTGTCCTGAACCCCTGTCAGACCAGAAAAGTAAGGAGTTTCTCCCTTCCCTGTCCTGGTTGGCTTTAATTTGACCCATAAGTCCCTAATCCATCGTCGGACGGCTTTCTCTGGTCAGCCTCACATTTTGTGGGGTTTGCAATTTTTCTGTCTCAGGAGACAGCACATTCCAAAAGTCTAAGCACTTAGCCAAATCCCTCCACATTCTCTTTGAGCTCCTTCTTGGGCAGTGACAACCCCTAAGCAGGACGACTCCACATTCCCAGGAGAGCTTTCTCCTTTGAGATTGTGATTGGAGGCAGGATGCCCTCTCTAGATCACTAATCTCCACAATGGGCTCTTCGGAGTCAAAGCCATCTGACCAAACCCCGTTGGGCTGTCTTCTAAAAAATCTTACTAAAGTAGGTCTCTCTGATCTCACGCCAAAGAAACTCATTTTCCTTTCTGGGCCTCAATATAGGCTCAACAACTCCCATTGGCCTGAAAATGGGACCTTTGATTTCAACATACTGAGAGATCTAGATAATTTTTGCCACCAGATAAGAAAGGCTTCTGAAATCCCTTACATGCAGGCCTTCTTCTATCTCTGGTCTAGACCTTCTCTTTGCTCTTCATGTTCTACCTCTGAAGTTCTTCTGGCCAGAACTTCCTCCTCACAGACCACCCATTCCCCTCTCTTTAACCCTCCTTCTGATATCTTTGATCCTCAAACTTTTCTTCTCCATGGACTCCCAACTTTCTTCCCCTCCTGCCTGACCCCTGGGGTGCCCCTCTCTCGGGACCCCTCTCTGATTCCTCTGCAAATCTCTTTCACTTGAGTCTCTTCCCTCCAGAAAGCCCACTCCCTTCACAGGATCCTGTTTCTCATTCACTTGCAAATTCCAGTCCCTCTTTCTCCTCCCCTGCTGGCCAGGGGCCCCTGACTTCTCCACTGTGTTCTTAAACCCTCCTCCCTTCTTACAGATGGGCAGCTCTGTCTCTTTTTCTTCTTTGACCCATCCCCCCACCCCACCATCTTTGGCTGTATCTTTTTCTTCTTCGACCCATTCTTTCCCCTCCTCAGAGACTGACTGCCTTCCATTACCCCTCATCTTCTCCCTTCTCTTCAGAACTCCAAATCATTTTACTCCTCTGACCACGTGGCACCAACACCAACACTTTAATCTCCTCCTCCTTCTCTCCTCCTCCTCCTCCTCCTCCTACAGATTCTGACTCTCCTTGTTTTCCATCCAGCTGTTCATACTGTCCATCCATCTGCTTTCTCTCTTCCTCCCCTCTATGCTGACAACTCCCTGCCATCTTGAACATCTTTAAAAAATCAGAGTTGTCTATTGAGCTGTGTGACTAATCTGCTTGTCTCTTTGTCAGAAAACATCTCTCGTATAATTTGAATTGAATCAAGTAAAGCGCACTCATTCAAATTTCTTAATTTACAATTTGTATGTGAAATCTTTGTTTAATGTGTAACTGTGTCTGTTTCTAAGGCCATAAACCAATAATTACCCACCTCTTAAACCAGGCTACTCATCCCCATGGACTCTCCCTGCAATACCCCCATCCCATCCTTTCTGTTCAAAAACCTTCAGGGGCTTATCACCTCATACAAGACTTACTCCTAATCAATGAGTGGTAGTTCCCCTCCATTCAGTAGTCCCTAATCTCTACAAGTTACTGTCACACATTCCCTCAAACACCACTTACTTCATGATCCTAGACCTCAAGAATGCCTTCTTTACCATTCCTCTACACCCTGACTCTTACTTTCTGTTTGCATTTACCTGGACTAACCTGGACACTAATGCAGCCCAGCAACTTACATGGACTGTCTTACCCCAGAGGATCAAAAACAGCCCACACCTGTTTGGGCAGGCAATAGCTCAGGATTTAGCAGCATGCAATCTCAAAACTAGTACTCTCTTACAATATGTAGATAACCTACTCCTCTGCAGCCTCTCCCTGCCTGCCTTAAGGAGACACACTGCCATCCTTCTTAACTTCCTCGCTGTGAAGTGATATCATGTCTTCTCTGCTAAGGCTCAACTTCACTCTCAGTCTGTAGTCTATCTGGGCATCACCTTAACCCCCACCACCTGAGGTATCACCCTAAATCAAACTCACTCTCCTCAGTCTCCAACTACCTACCATCGCAAATCAAATCCTTTCATTCCTCAGTCTAATAGGCTTCTTTAGCCATTAGTCCCAATTTTACTGTCTTAGTCAAGCCCCACAGTGAGATCTTCTGAGTATGGCTTTTAAGGTCTATAATGGGCAAGGAAGTAACAGAAAAGGCAAATAAGGCCCAAAGGAAGTCAGGAAATACTAGCTTTTGGCATAGGTTCTTAAAGGCTCCAGCACCCTAGAGGGCTTCATAGAATTCCATCAGGGCCCTGCTTCAAGAGTGGAAAGAAAGGCATTGAACTGAAGCCTGCTAGACTTCCCAGCCCCACTGGTTGACATGTCTGTGCTGTGGAAGAGGGACACAGGAAAGTAAAATGCCCCCTTGCTCCATGGAGGGAGGGTTCAGTCTCTTCTAGCCTTGCTTCAGCTACCTATGACCTGACCTTGCCCAACATGCTGGGAATTGCCACTGAAAGCTCAAGGACATTGTTTACAAGCCTAAGGTATTTCTTCCAAGTAGCAGATAAACTGATCTCATTTCTTATAAATACAAAGGCCATCTACTATGCCTTGCCTGAATATTTTAGATTTATCTCTTGAAGATCTCTACTGTGGATATTGACAGTCTGATTTTGTTACTTTATTTAATGTATAGTATCTCCATTGTTCCTCTTGTCTCAATGCCCCATGCCTATTGTAGGCTGGGACCTGCTGCTGATTTCAGCTAGAAGCAGTGGTCACTAGGACTTAAACTCTAACTTCAAAGTGTAGAAATGTAACCACCCTTGCCCAAAGTAATTTCAGGATTTACAGGTTACTCAGCAAACTGTCCAATAGGTGCTTCCAGCAGTACATCACCCAAAGACCGACTTTCACATGGACAGGTCCACAGACTGTGATCCTGACAACTCCCACTGCTGCTAAGCATGACTTCTTCTTCCATCCTGACCATCTGGAGCTCAGAAACAGAGAAATGAAACTGACCCTTTGTACTTTTTTTCTCTATCCACCTCTCATCCTATATCACCCAATCAGGGGCTTTCTACTCATGTAGAACCAACACCTATATGTGTCTCCCTACTAATTGGACAGAAACCTGTACCCTATTCTATCTCACCCCAAATATCAACCTAATTCCACCCCATGAGCCTCTTTCAATTCCTAGTACACTACCCGTCAATCTAAGGATCAATGAGCTGTACAGGTAATCCTTCTTCTTGTTGCTTTAGAAATTTCTATAAAAATAGGTCTAGGGGCAGGAGGACTGGCCACTGCCCTGTATTATTCACACTTTCTCTCTCTCTGAAGCCCAGCGAATTCATAAAAAGTAAACAAAGTCATGAAATCAGTGGTTATGCACAAACTGGATGTCTTGACTATTGCCATTCATTGGTTCACACACTCTCCTATTTATTTTTCTAACTTTTGAACCCTGCCTCTTATGTTTGTTCACTAGTTTCTTACAGAACTGCATGCAGACCTTCCCCAATCAGAAAATTGGTAAACCCCTTGTTCTCGATGCTAGCATCAATTATAGGACCAATCTTAATTTTGTGCCTAATTTTAATGCTTTCCCCTTTCTTTATCAAGTTCCTGCAGGCCCGAATGAGAGAAATCTCCAGGATTACCTACAATCAAATGCTTTTACAACCCCTACTCCAACTACCCCAGGGGGGGGTTCACAAAGGAGGTCCCAATAAGGACAACAGCAGGAAGTAGCTCCAGAAGATGGCTGGTTCGAGACAAACCTCCTTCCTGAACCTCTTATCCTCTCCTTCCCCCACTTCTTTTCCTTTCTTATCATACTACAGAGTTGAGAAATGATAGATATATGAAATTTCAGCTGCCCTTTTGTTGTTCCACCTGGCTTCTTGACCTCACCCTTACTTACTGGACAATTGCCCCTGAGGCAGAAGAATTCCAGAAAGCTGAAATCATAAAACTGTAATAGGGAACATACCAGAACTTTTGACTCAGTACCCCTCAGGCTCTCCCAAACCCTATAAAATTCACCCCTAGTCTGTAACCAGTGCCCTTCTCCCCAGAGAAGTTCTTGGCAGGGTTCCTTTCTTCCTTTTAATAAAGCCTGTTACTCTGGTCTTTTCAGACTCCCATGGATTCCAACACAATGTAGTTTTTCAACTGATTAGTTTAAAATAGAAACAATTGAATAAAGTATTGCTTGAAATCAAAGCAATACATTTAACATGTCTGTTGGGAAGACATTTATGTTGAAATTTTACTATCAAACTTGCCAGGCCCTGGCCAGTTGGCTCAGTGGTAGAGCGTCGGCCTGGCATGCGGGAGTCCCGGGTTCAATTCCTGGCCAGGGCACACAAGAGAAGCACCCATCTGCTTCTCCACCCCTACCCCTCTCTTTCCTCTCTGTCTCTCTCTTCCCCTCCCACAGCAAGGCTCCATTGAAGCAGAGATGGCCCGGGCGCTGGGGATGGCTCCTTGGCCTCTGCCCCAGGCGCTAGAGTGGCTCTGGTCGTGGCAGAGCGACGCCCCGGAGGGGCAGAGCGTCACCCCCTGGTGGGAAGAGCATCGCCCCTGGTGGGCGTGCCAGGTGGATCCCAGTCGGGCACATGCGGGAGTCTGTCTGACTGTCTCTCCCCATTTCCAGCTTCAGAAAAATACAAAAAAACAAAAAAACAAAAAAAAACTTGCCAGTTGACAATTACAATTCAATACTAAAAGCTGGTTGTCCATCTAATAGAATAAAAAGATAGATAAATGTGGTAATTTTCTTAATAAGAGATCCTAAAAATATTACAGTGTGGCAATTAAAAATACACATTTCCAGACCTCAGTTAAAATTCTGGCTGTGCCAATATAAATCATATGATCTCAGGCAAATCTTTCTAGACTTAGTTTCTTCACTTTCTAAAAGGAAGTTATGCATGCCAACACCACAGATTTATTTATTTTTAAAATTTAAAACATTATGCATGGAACACTTAAGGCAGATTTTGGCAAATAATAATGGCTCAAAATTTTAGTCATAATTAAGTAGACAAGTGAAATACAAGATTATTTTTGACACCCTATTGTCAATTAAACTCCTATACAAAATTGCAATATATAGAAGAAATCAAAGTAAAACTGTTGAATTATTTTGTAAGTTTGTAAATGTTTTTTTATTGATAAGTAAATTACTAGAAATGGATTTTAACTCACATAGACTAATGGACTAATATTTTATATAATCCATTTGATTGCATAAGTTTTTTTTTCAAAGATTTAAAAATAAATAAGATACTGATAAATAAATTAGGTAAAATTCCAATAAAATGTTTGCAAAATCCTGGAAGCATATCTGAGGAATTCCAATTTTCTCTGGGAGACAATTAAACACCAATAAACAAACCATAAATGTAGTACAACCCAGGGCTTTGTCCTGGTCTCAGCCTATCACTAACAAATTTTGTGGGAGAACCCAGCCTTTTCAGTTCTTATAATGGTTGCAAAAACCCATTAGCAGTAACTATCAGGAACTTTGAAAAGATATAGGTTTATTGCTTAAGACCTGATAATTACACAGCACATCTGGGACCACTCAGTGAGTTCTTGCATAATAAAAGAGAGAGAAAGTGCATATGGGCCTGGGGTTCTGCTTTTATTGGGGTCCAGAGTAAGGGCCAAACTAAAGTTTCATGGGCTCACTCTTTCTTGGTGAATTTAAAACTTAAGAACAGTAAATTCAGCCCTGGCCAGTTGGCTCAGCGGTAGAGCGTCGGCCTGGCGTGTGGGGACCCGGGTTCGATTCCCGGCCAGGGCACACAGGAGAAGCGCCCATTTGCTTCTCCACCCCCCCCCCTTCCTCTCTGTCTCTCTTTTCCCCTCCCGCAGCCAAGGCTCCATTGGAGCAAAGATGGCCCGGTCGCTGGGGATGGCTCCTTGGCCTCTGCCCCAGGCACTGGAGTGGCTCTGGTTGTGGCAGAGTGACGCCCCCTGGTGGGCAGAGCATCGCCCCTGGTGGGCGTGCAGGGTGGATCCTGGTCAGGCGCATGCAGGAGTCTGTCTGACTGTCTCTCCCCATTTCCAGCTTCAGAAAAATGCAAAAAAAAAAAAATGCAAAAGAAAAGAAAAGAACAGTATATTCAAGCTGGGGAAAAGAAAAACAAACAATTAGCCAAAATGATCAGCTATTGAAATCAACCAAGGTCTCCAAACAAAGACCACCAGGCCCTAGTCTTTTGACTAGCAATGTGTTTATTTGGGACACCATATTTGAACTGGATGCCTCTATGAAATAGATGCCTAGTCAATCAAAGCTTAAATCAGGTACTCGCATTACCAAAAAAAGAGCAGGGTTTATTCTATTCTCCTTCCCCCCAGCCTTTTGTTATGAATACCAAACACTCAGAGAGAAGAAATTACTTGCTTCAGGTGTCACAGCCTATTACTGGAGAAATGAAGATTTGTTCTACTCTGTTCTTAGACACCTGTAGAGAAGGGTAGCAGAACACATTCCTTCAAGTAGTACCTTCTCTGTATCTTCAGCCTTGTCCTCCAGACCTCTCAGTTGCTATTGTTCCCATTTTAGCTTTCACTGAAGCTATGGCAAAAACTCTGAGTAACTTGAGCATGGCCCTGGCCAGTTTGCTCAGTGGTAAAGCATCAGCCTGGTGTGTGGTCGTCCCAGGTTTGATCCCCAGTCAGGGCACACAGGAGGAGAAGTGGCCAACTGCTTCTCCACTCCTCCCCCTCTCCCTTCTCTCTCTATTGCTCTCTTCCTTTCCTGCAGCCATGGCTCTGTTGCAGCAAGTTGGCCCGAGTCTGAGAATGGCTCCATGGCCTTACCTGAGGCACTAAAATAGCTTGGTTGTCGGGCAATGGAGTAATGGCCCCAGATGGACAGAGTACCATCCCATAGGGGGCCTGTGGGGTGGATCCCATTAAGGGAACATGTGGGAATCTGTCTCTCTGCCTTCCTGCTTCCCACTTAAGAAAAGAAAAAAAAAAGGTTGTTTGTCTGCAGGCATCAAAATCCAATAAATGCAAATAAGAGTGCAGCAAAATAAATAAAGGTTTGTTTAAAGAAATGGTGATAAGCTCAGAGACAAAGATGAACTAAAGCTCTAAGACCAGGCTTCCTTATGGCCTCTAGGGGGATAGATTATAATAGGGAAAAAATAATGAGTCTTTGTGACTAAGGAAGTTAAAAGTCGTGGGCTCTACTGATTGGTTGGGCCAGGATAGGGAGTAGTTGATCATTGTGCAAGGTCCTTATACCAGCCATGGCTTCATTCTGTCTTATTTCCTTAGAGTATGGGTGGTCAGTAGGGTCATTCAGCTTTCATGGGTCTGGGACTGAAACATAATGGAGATCAAGATGATATCTTTAGTTTTGACTGAAACTCTGATCCCTTGATGAACAGACCTGAGGCTTTATGCTTAAGACAGTTTGACACTGACTAGAACCTGGTGTCCTAAGGGCATAATGATTAAGAGTGTGGACTTGCAGTTTGTGCAAAGGAAGCAAGTGAGTCATGGTGCTATTAAACTGGCCTGACCTGTGGTGGTGCAGTGGATAAAGCGTCGACCTGGAAACGCTGAGGTTGCCGGTTCAAAACCCTGGACTTGCCTGGTCAAGGCACATATGGGAGTTGATGCTTCCTGCTCCTCCCCCTTCTCTCTCTCTTTCACTCTCCCCTCTCTATAATGAATAAATTTTTAAAAAAATCTTAAAAAAAATTTAGACTGGACAAAGCTAGCTTAAATGAAGGCAAAAGTCACATGAAAAAAGTGAAGTTTCTGCCCTGGCTGACTGCTCAGTGGGTAGAGCATCAGCCTGGCATATGGACGTCCAGGTTCAATTCCCTGTCAGGGTACAAAAGAAACCATCTGCTTGTCTCCCCCTCCCTCTCCCTTTTCCCTCTGTCTTCCCCTCTAACAATCAGTGGCTTGGTTGGTCTGAGTGTCAGTCCCAGGTGCTAAGGCTAATTTGGTTGATTTGAGCATCAACCTCAGACAAGGGTTGCCAGGTGGATCCCACTCAGATGGGAGTCTATCTCACTATCTCTTCTCCTCTCATTAAAAAAAGAAAAAAATAGAAATGAAGTTTTTGTGCAGTTACATTACCAAGGTCTTATGCTAATGGAATAAATGCTCATTTTGTGAATGAAAAAAGGGCCACATACTAAACCCAACATGATTAAGGGGGCCTGCATGGTGGGTCTTACAAACACAGAGGCTTAAAGTAACCACACAGATGGTCTGAAATTAAAACTTTTTAATGAAAAGTGAGTGATGGTGGGTAGTCACATCCTGGTTAGTGTCTTCCCTGACAAAGGTCAATCTTTACTTTAACTGAACCTGTCTATTGTCTTTTTGCATCTAAGATAATGTACATTTGGAATGTCAGGGTAATTTCCTTTTTTCTGGACCCCTCACTGCACCAGAGCAAAGACCATAAATCCTCTTGTTATTATCATGTTAATTGTTAACTGATAACTACTCTATATCCATACATGTAAGAGAAGTATGTGTCTATTCATTTTATTTTTTATCTAAGCCCAGAGATTTCCCCTCTTTACATTCTCCCACTTCCCTAATCTATCACCAGTGGATTTCATGTAACCCATCGTGCCTCTTCCTTTGATTGTAATGTATAAAATGAAGTGTGAAACTGCCATTCTCCAGATCATTTTCTCAATCTGTTGAGATTTTGCTTCCCGGCAATTGTCATCTGTTTGGCTCAAATAGACTCATAAAAATTCTCTACATGTAAAATATTTCTTACGTTGACAGTTTTATAGATCATGATTGGGACTAGTGGGTGAGTGTAATTTTAGCTAAATAATAATGATAATAAAGATAATGATTATAATGATTATTAACTGTAAAGCCAGTAGCCATGGCCAACATCACAGCCGCCTGGCCTGTGCAGGTTTGCATTGGATTCGAACAGGCAGTAATGAAACAATGGAGCCAAGAACTGGTGGGCCATTAGATTGCACCCAGTGGGCAAGAAATACACACAGTGGCAGAACACTTCTCTTTCCATTCAGGGCTACCAAGGCCAGTGACTTATTCGAGTTTTCTAGAATCAAAGTTTTCTACCTCACCAGCCTTATTCACCTCTGTTCTCCATCTCCTTCTCTCTGCACAAACTGGCTTCTCCTTCAGCACTCCATCATCTTGGCTGCTTCTCCTCTCCTCCACATGGCCTTTCTCTCCTGCCCTATCTCTGTTCTCCCCCACATGGGCTCTTCTGCCCCATTTTATAGTGTAGAAATCAAAGCCTTTAATTCAATATACAAACAAGGAAGTCTCTGATACAAAGTCACTTATCTGAGGCATAATGGGATTCCTCATGAGAGTGTACCACCCTACCATGCAACAGTCAAGGGTGTGGTGAAAAGCTTAGTTTTAAAACTAAGCCTTAGGCTCTAAGGATCCTGCCTGCTTACAGCCTGTCCCCCACACCCAATGCAAACTATAAGTGAGCAAACATATATATCATATTTACAAACTTATTTGACCAACATTATTTTAAAAAATTTACTATCCACTGGGCAATATTCTAAGCACTTTAAATATAATAACATCTCAGTGAACCTACTGGGTTGGTATTATTTTTATCTGCATTTTGCACATGAGAGACTTAAGGAATACACAGTTTAAATCATTTTTCAAAGTTGCTCAGCAAATGACCGGCAAACCCAGTGTAGAACCAGGAGCCGCCATCGTGTCCATTCACATGCAGGTTCCCATTGGATTCGGGCAGACGATAAAGAAATGGTGGAGTCAGAGGATGGGGGGCCATCCTATTTATTGGTATCTCACCAAGACAGGCAAACCACAAAAGAAGACAAGGGAAAAGCAGAAAACCAGCTTTTCCCATGAAGGGCAAGGGATCAGGGAAGCCCCTGCAATGGTGATAGCAGGAACTGGGTGAGCCAGCTCCTGGTCTGTCCCACTTTATAGTGTAGAAAACCAAAATCCCTTAATCCAATATACAAACAAGGAAGTCTCCAATACAAAGTCACTTATTCAAGGCATAATTGGATTCCTCATGAGAGTGCACCACCCAGATCATACAATCAGTCAAGGGTGTGGGGAAAAGCTTAGTCCTAAAACCAAACCTTAGGCTACAACGACCTGGCCTGCTTATAGCCTGTCCCCCACACCCAATATAAGTCACAAGCGAGCAAACATATATATCATATTTACAAACTTATTTGACCAACACCCAGTATTTATGCTAAAGAGTTTGGCTCTAGAGTTTGCTTTGAAAATCACTATAAAATGGCTGGCCAGAAAATAAAGTCTGAAGTTTTGTTTTCCTCTACAAGTTTTTGGTTGTTTCAGTATGAGATGGTGCAAGAACCTTTACCTTAGACATTTCAGCCAGAGAAATAAGGTTGTCTTCTTTCAGAGCCAGGGCCAGCCCCTGGAGGAAAATTGGCAAACATTCCAGATGCCATAGCAAGTGTGGACCAGGGATGACCTGAAGTGGCTGATTTTCTGGTCATAGTTGTTTTAAGTGTAATTATAAGGCCAGGGGCTGCAGACACCATGATGGCCATTCACATGCAGGTTTTCGTTGAATTTGGGCAGACGGTAAAGAAATGGCAGAGTCAGAGGATGGTGGGCCATTCTGTTTATTGGTGTTTCACCAAGACAGGCAAGCCACAAGAGAAGCCAAGGGAAAAGCAGAAAACCTGCTTTTCCCATGAAGGGCAAAGAATTAGAGAGGCCCCTGAAATGGTGATAGCAGGAACCGAGAGAGAGCGAGCCCCGAGTCTGCCCCATTTTATAGTGTAGAAATCAAAACCTTTAAGCCAATATAAAAATAAGGAAGTCTCCAATACAAAGCCACTTATTTGAAGCATAAATGGGATTACTCATAAGAGTGCACCACTCCACATCATGCAACAGTCAAGGGTGTGAGGAAAAGCTTAGTTTTGAAAAGATCTTAGTATTAAAAGGATGGGAAAGGCTTAGTCTTAAAACAAGCCTTAGGCTATAATGACTTTGCTGGCTTACAGCCTCTCTCCCACACCCAATGCAAACTATAAGTGAGCAATCATACAATATATATATATCATATTTACAAACTTATTTGACCAAGAGTAATACATCAAATTATTGAGAGTAATTCAAGATGTAGAGCTTTTCTGTACTCAACTTGAGTGGATCTATCACTTCTAGCAAATAAAATACTGTAAGTCCTCACTTAGCACTATCGATAAGGTCTTGAAATCTGCTACTTTAAGCAAAATGACACAACAATACCAATTTTAATACAGTGATCCTTGAGATACAAATTTAATTCATTCTATAACCGAGCTCATAAGTCAGTCAACTCGTACAGTATATCAAACTACTGATACTGGACCCATGCACCAATGTGCCAACTAGTGGCAGTTTCCCGAATCATGATTCATATCTTGGAATTTTGCTCAGATTTTGAACAAAAATACAGACCAAGTCGTAGCTTGTATCTTAAGAAGTTTGTATGTTGGTCTGTTCGTATCTCAAGGTACCACTGTATAAGCTAGTTGATACAAATAAGAGTTTGTATGGCTTATTTCTGGTCACAAAAACATCACCAAACTTCTAAATAAAAGTTCCAAACACTTCTAATATTAAACACTGAAATAAATGTGAGTTATATATATATTTTTAAAAGATTAATAAAAACCAGTAAGATCATCTTTTCCAACCTGCTGATTGCAGTTGAGGTTAACAGGTAGCCGGAGTCTCTCCTGCCAGCACAAGACTAGGATAAGATACCCTGAACAGGACGCCCTTTCATAGTAGAGCACACTCACTCTCACACTCACACTCACTAAGACTGGAACAATGCAGACATGCTAGTTCACCTCACGTGCACACCTTTGGGTTGTAGAAGAAAACCAGAACTGGAGAAAATTCACAGAGACGTTAAGAAACACGCAAACTTCACCCAGACAGTGGCTCCAGCTTAAAATCAACTATTTTTTCTGGTCAATGTTATAACTGAATGATGCTAAATAAAATGTCATTCTCCAAGAACCCACTGTGCAGCACACCTGATGGCATTTTACTTAGATTAGTTTATAGAAAGACTCTTTCTCATGTTGGTTTCTCTCTCTTGGATCACTTGTGCTGAGGAAGCAAATTGTGAGTAACTCTATGATTCTATGGAGTGTCTACATGGCAAGGAACTTAAGTATTCAGAGCTCGCGAGGAGTTGAGCCTGCCCGCAACCATCTGGGTAAGTTTGAGCAGGTCCTCCAGCTCCATAGGCTGCAGACCTGGGCAACAGCTTGACTCTGACCCCATGGGAGACCCAGAGGCAGAACTATCCATCTAAGCTTCTCACAAGCTCCCAATCCACAGAAACAGTAAGATAACACTGGGAACAATTTTTTTTTTCTGTTGCATGAGATTTTAAAACTGTTTCTATATATTTCTGCATCACTGATTCCAAAACTGGAATTCTTTTTTTGATGCATGCTCTAATTTTTATGCAATTTTAATTTTTTTGTTATAGCTAATGGCATGCATTGGTTTTTAAATTGGAGTTAAAGGGCAACGACTCTTCAATTGAACATAACCACAAGACAATTCATGTTTTACAAACATCACTTTTACATAATTGTAGTTGTTTTTAAATATAAAAAATTATTATTTGATAAAACACCCTCTTATTTGGCTTTAAGATTGAATCATGGCTTCTCTGAGTAGGCGTAAATGTAAGACTAGTCCTGACACCTTCTGTTATATATGTGGCTGTTACACATTTCACCATGAAAGGTGCAATATTTCATCATTGGTGACACGTGCATATATTGCTTGGCAATCAAGACAAGAATTGGGCTCCTCATATTGTGTGTCATAATTGTGAGGAAATGCTTTGTGACTGGACAAAAGAAAAACACAAAGAAATGCCTTTTGGTATTCCTGTGGTTTAGCATGAACCTAAGGACCACCACAGCAGTGACTTTTATTTCTGTCTGATCCATACAAAGGGCACTGGCTAGAAAAAAATGGCATATGTTAGCATATCCTAATATTCCTTCAGCAAAATGACCTATCCCATACTCTGAGACACTCCCGTTTCCAGTGTTCAATGGTTTTATTTCTTCTAAAAATGAAGAAAGTGAACATGGTGATCAAGTGTATTTTGATAAGATGCATGAGGAAATGGTTGTAGAATCTGAAGGGTCTTCTTCTGATGCCAAGCAGTCATTAACCCCTCAGCAGTTTAGCCAACCTGAATTGAATGACTTAGTAAGAGATTTGGGCCTATCAAAGAAAGCAGCTGAGTTATTAGCCTCCAGGCTTCAAGAAAAGAATGTACTTCACCGGTCAGCTAAAGTATCCCATTTCAGGAAGCATGAACAAATTTTTGTGGACTTTTTTCCAAAGACAAACACTTTATTTACTGTCATGATATCAGTAGTCTTCTCAGCCAGCTAGGTGTTATCACTTACAGTCCAACAGAATGGCGGCTATCTCTTGACAGCTCTAAACGGAATCTAAAATGTGTTCTACACAACGGTAATGTTTATGCAGCAGTTCCAAATGGTTATTCAACTCATCTGCTAGAAGATTATAATGACATAAAAATTGTCCTTGACTTTCTGAAGTATGAGGAGCATAACTGGATCATTTGTGTGGATCTTAAAATGATAAATCTCCTGCTAGGACAACAGAGTGGTTTCACGAAGTATCCTTGTTTTCTGTGTTTGTAGGACAGCTTAGCTCAGGAGAAACACTGGACACAAAGGAGTGGCCGAAATGTGAAGCTCTGGAAGTAGGGATGCAAAATATTGTGAATGAACCTGTAGTTAATCAAGACAGGATCATTTTTCCCCAACTTCACATCAAACTTGGCTTAATGAAGCAGTTTGTTCAGGCTTTGAATAGAGAAAGTCAATGCTTTCAACATATTATTTCTGCTTTTCCTGCCTTGTCTTTCAAGAAGATAAAAGCAGGTGTATTCAATGGACCTCAAATTTAAACCCTCATATGTGATGATGAATTTTCCAGGAAGATGAATAAGGAGGAGAAGGCAGCATGGCAGTCTTTTGTGGCAGTTACAAAGAGCTTCCTTGGCAACAAAAAAGCAGAAAACTATAAAGTTCTGGTTCAAAGGATTCTGTTGGCTTTTTGTAACATTAGGTTACATAAGATTTACTTCCTGAACAGTCACCTTGATAAATTTCCTGAAAATCTTGAAGCTGTTAGTGATGAGCAGACTATTGCTGGAGCATCAAATGAGATTGTCCTCAACAAGTCCAAAAACACAAGAGCTACAAATGCAAATTTTTGCCTGCATAGAATTTAAATAAGTTTTGCACAAATTTTATGATTAAAATAAGTGTTTTAATATGTTCTATTTCAAAACTGTAGACAAATTCTGATGCAATCATGTCTTTTAATGCAGTGGTCCCCAACCTTTTTTGGGCCATGGACCCATTTAATGTCAGAAAATATTTTCACGGACTGGCCTTTAGGGTGGGACGGATAAATGCACAAAATAAAATTATGCAACCGGCATAAAAACTGTGGTATTTTTAAATATAATTGTCAAACTTATGAGACAAGCATCAAGAGTGAGTCTTAGATAAATGCAACAGAGGGAGTCTGGTCATTTTTTAAAAGTAAAACATCATTCAGACTTAAATATAAATAAAACAGAAATAATGTAAGTTATTTATTCTTTCTCTGCAGACCGGTACCAAATGGCCCACGGACCACTACCGGTTTGTGGCCTGGGTGTTGGGGACCAGTGTTTTAGTGTATTAGTGTATTTACTGCATTATATATATTATTATATTTTCACAAAGATGATGCCCAAGAAGACATTCTACTTCATTATGTTAACTAAATGTTGAAACTTTTTACAATAAGATGAAAATCCAAAATCTTGAATTGCAAAAGACTGTAGCTTACAGAGAAAAACTAATGTCAGATTTGAGATAGCACACTCGAATTAGGTAAGAACAAGTGTTTTTGTGGATGCAACAAAGATTTTGTTTCCCAGTGTAATCAATGTTGTTTAAGATGCTAAGATTCAGAGTCATTTTTACACATCTCCAGATAACTAATATATGGACCTGAGTTATCTGAATTATACTATTATATGTAACAATAGTTTAAAGAGGGTAACATTCTTTGTAATAATGATTTTTCCCCTTCATGATAAGTTTAGTCTGTATCATAAAGTATGAATATTCTCTTTTTGGTAGGGGTCTTTATCAAGCTGCAGTTACATAAAACCCTCTCAGAGGGTCTTTATTCATGCCCCATTCAGAGTTTGATATGGGTACATGGAAGCATGTTCTATACCATTTACTCTTTTTATTAAAAATTCAAAAGTCCAAACCATGCACTTTTTTGTTATTATTTTTTCTTTGTGCCATTAGTAAAGTAAAAAAGTACTTGCTGCTCTTGGCGAAGACCAATTTATAGGGGAAAAAGAAATAAACAATTTAGAGTCAGTAATTCTACTATAATAAAATGTCTTAATGCAAAAATTACATTATAAAGCTGGGTCATATAATTTCTGAAGGAGGCTTTTTAGTGTACTTTGCACATTAAAATGCATTTGTATGTGTAGCTTAATTTAATGAATAGTGAAACCTTCCCATTAAAACACCAAGTTGTGGTTGACAAAGAGTTCAAGAGGGACTGAAACAAAGCAAAGTAAAAAGTTTGTGTAAAAAATGTTGACCCCTCCCATCAGAACATGTTGCAGCCCTAATCAAAAGCTCTTACTAGGATACCAAGATCAGTGTCTCCCCCAAAATCATACGTTAGACATTATGTATTCTGTGTATGCAATCATAAAGAGTCATTTTAAAATCTTAACAATATTGTACTCCAAACGTTACTGATAAATTTGGGTCATGGATGGTAGTAGAGAAAATAGAAAATATTTCTTTTTCTATGATTTCATTTGCATGTGATGATAGTGGTTTCGATGAGAGTGATAGCTATAAAGGTTGAAAAAAGTGAAAAATCCATTGACATCAGGATGTTTTTGAAGAGAGAGTTGACAGGCTTATAAATCAGATGTGGTGTATGAGACAGATTAAAGAGTGAAGGTGGAAATCAAAGTCTGGCCTGAGGAGCAAGACAATCTGTAGTGCTGTTAACTATAATTGAGAGCAATGGCAGATTAAATGGTTAAGTGGTAGTGATGGCAGTGATTCAAAAGTTCTCTTAGACTTTTATTGCTTATTTACACCTAAGTATAAATGTCAAGTATGCAGTTGGATTTACAAATCTTTAATTCAAGGCAGAAATTGTTGTTGAAGATATCAATTTGGATATCATCAAATTACAGATAGTTGTGGTAGCCAGCCTTCAAAATGACCCTAAATAATTCCTGGCCCCTGGTACTCATGACCTTGTTTGGTGCACTCCCACATTTTATCAGGGTTGATTGGTTCATGTGACCAATAGAATATGCAAAAGGAGGCTGTTATTGGTAAAAGTAAGGAAACCATCTTGGAAAGTGAAATGAAGGTGATACTTTCAATGTAGCTGCAGAATGTTTAGCAACACCATTCCCTGCATTAATGAAGAGAGTAGGAAATGTTCCTAATGAATTGTGTTGTCTAGCTAAGGAGATTTTCTGCCATCTTGTTAGAGACACTACTGTTTTCACCTTGCTGCTCATAGTCAAGGGTGAGATCAGAGAGAGAGACTAAAAGAACTTTTAAATATGAAGAAATTGGGACTCATTGGTGCTGAACATTCTCGGGTTCTCCAGTGGAAAAATGATGCTAAAATTCAGAAATATGTTCTAAAAAATAACCAAATCCAGGTTACTGCTAGGAAAACATGTACTAAAGATAAAGCTCAGGGCATGATAGTAAAATTCTGTGCCAAGAGCTCAGAGAAATTCAAAAGAGGTGCATTGGGATATCATCCTTTCTAACAAGAGGACCTCTAAAGGCCATAAGGGTATAGCTCACAGACATTCTTCATCAAACAATAGAGCTACGAAGAAGCTTAAGACCATTGTTTCTCAGCTGGTTCAGCATAAACCCAAGGTAGAGGAGAGTTTATTTCAAAGCGGTATGTGTTTAAGTGTGTCTGTTGTCTAATGTGTGGTGCAGATGACTTACCTCTATAGTTTTGCAGGCCTTCAGCCTTAGCAAGAAATTAAACTTGAAAAAATCTATTTAGGAATTTAAATTCAAAGAGCATCATTTATACCTGAGCTTGATCCCTGTCTTCTGGTATCTACCCACTTGTCTAGACCTCTCACATCTTCATTAAAGTTGATCTATGTGAACAATAGAAAATGGCAAAAATGATGCTATGTTGCCTCCGGGACTATATTATATGACATCATGGTATCTGACTACTTCTCTTGGATTACTTGCTCTGGAGAAATCTGGGTGGCATGTTGTGAAGACAGTCAGGCAGCATGGTGGAGTGTTCCTTGTCTAGAGGAACTGAGGCCTTCTTCCACCATTCAGGAGGAAACTGAGGCCTATTTTCAATAACCACATGAGAAGACCATCTTGGAAGCAGACCCATCAGCTTCAGTCAAGGCTGCAGGTAATCTCCATATTAGCTGACAGCTAGATTGCAACTTCACGAGACCTTGATATACGACTATCCACCTAAGCCACCGATAAAATCTTGCCCTTCATCCTGAAATCATGTGAAATAATAAGGGTTTGTTGTTTTAAGCTGCTAATTTTGGGGTAATTTGTTATGTAACAATAGGTAACTAATAAAATGGTGTTTAGAGCCAATGATATAGGGAGATCTCCTAGAAAGTGAAGGAAGGTAGAAAAGTCATGTTGTCAGGGATCTGATGCCTAAGGTCTGTTGGCATTTAAATATCAGATGCCAGGGGAGAAGATATAGTTTCATGATTTGGGCAAATTATTGGCATTTATTTTCCGAATCCATCAGTGGAGATACAGCAAAACAGCCTACAGTGATATGGGTGAAGATGAATGAGATAACACTTGTAATATGTATAATACAGCATCTGTAATAGTATAGAGTCTCAACTGATAATATTTTTCTTTTTCCTTATACCTTACTCACCATAGTTTTAGGTTTTTATTGTTATAAACAGGCCAGGATTGCATATGTTTAGACGAGCATTGTGAAGTGTGTGAAATTTTCAGAATTATTTTCAAATTAGGTTGAGACTGCTCTTTGTAAAGATTTTTCCTTTAATTGGTTAGTAAAAGAATGTCATCAAAATATGTATCTACATAGTTATAATTATATGCAAGAAATATTGCTCAAGAAGAAGTATGTTAAGGACTTAGTACAGAATAATTTAAAGTTTTACCTTCAGCATTATTCATGTTCACTATTACTTTTCTGACTGTTGAGAAATTCCTATTTGATAGTATATTTTTTTCTAGGTAGAACATCCTGGGAATATTTTTTAAGCAATGAGACGTTAGAAGGTATCTATTCAAAACAGATAGGTAGAAGATCTACTCTCCTCAGAAATTATTTAATGTCACATTTAGGAATACTGTACAGCTGAAATTTGAGATTAGCCATCAGACAGCTGACAATTTTTATCCTTATCTGTCAGTCAAATGCTTCAAAAAGACAATGATCTTGCATTGAGGAGTGTACTGGCAAAATTAAATTCTTGGTGATGGGAGCACAATGCAGGGAAATTATTTATTTTTGCTTGATCCTCTTAGAAATTCAGAATGAAAATTCCATATCTCTGTTTTTTATACTGTTGTGAAATAAATATTATGGCAAGATCACAAATTTAATTTTAGATATGATGCTTATATATTTTTTAAAACAGCAGGCTCAAAGAATGTTTAAATATCTTTTTATATAAGCCTACATAGAAAGGGAAATATAACCTTATCAGTGTAACATTCTGGGTCTTAAGTGGAGAGTTTGTCCACCCCATGAGCTTTGCACATTTTCAATGCTAACAGGGATCTTGAAATTACTTTTTGTTACTCTTTTGCCTGTGGCTTTTCCAACCCATTATCTCCTCTTTTTATTGGTATTTGAAGAAGGTAGAAAATATATTACAGTCACTTTTTGCTTCCTACAATATAAATTTCATCTTAGGAAAAAGATGTTTAATGCAGAAAGAAAATAAATATATTTGTAGTGTTTCTTTGTGACCTAGGTCTAGTTCTCTGAAAATAGACTCTGAGATGAAGATTTATGTTCAAGAAGTTTATTAGGGATATTCCATGAAAGTGTCTATAAAGGAGAGGGGAACAGGATTGAGTAGAAAAAGATGTGAAGCTGTGAAGCAGTGTAGCAGAGACATTCTGGAGCTGGACTTGACCTGCATATTTGTCCCCCTATCCCTTCACAGACTAGTTGGTGGTTGCAGGCTGCCAGTGGACTATAGCCACTCACTACCTATAAAGAATTTTTCACACTGGTTATTGAACTGGTGATACTTTGAAATCACAGGAATATTTATTTGTTTTTGGAGAACCAGATTACCAGCACAATTAAAGATGTGCCCTTGGGTTACTCTTATTCCAATTGTCTTAGTTCCTGGTCTCTCTAGTTCTACTTATTGGAGACCTCACATGCTTCTGCCTCCAAGCTGGTAACCCAGTTGGGTGAGGGCAGCTTTCAGGTGGTATGGTCATATGTCCACTGCCATACCTCCTCTGGCGTGAAGTTGATCTTTTGGCTGTTAAGTTATTGTGCAGGAAATTGTCGCTGCATCAGATATCTTCAGATTCTAGCCGGGGCACTGTGGGCAAGAAAAGAATTTCATATTCAGAATATATGCTGATTCCAGTCAAGATAAAGAGCTGTCTTTTAAAGTAGAAGAAATCCAGTGTAATAAACCTGCCACCAAAAAGTCTTATGGGTGGATATACTATTAGAGTATAGATTTGGTTTATGGTGTCAAGGATTGAACACTTAGCAGAAGCAGTAGCTGTAGCAGTGTTAGTAGTGGGAACACATGCCATTAGGACCATGTTGTAGCTTCCATTTCTGACTCTGTGGCTGCTCCATCTGTAAGCTCATTATATTAGAAATGAGGTGGTAAATGGCAACAGTTGATTGATGCCAACTGATTGGCAGTCTAATCTTTATGCCATTGAGCATGTCTTCTGGCAGGCATTGATATATAATAAAAAGTCTTGGAAAACTGTGACCACTTTTCACTGATGCATCCACATGCCTTTTTTCCAGGTCTTTTGTCCTTAATCTTCCAACTTTCTTCTTTTAGGACCATAGAAATCCAGGCAGTCACCTGCTATTGCTCATTCATCCATTCGCATTCTTATCTTGGACCATTTTCCTTCTCACACAAAGTAAATATGCAGATGTCTGAATCTTGGCCTTATTCTATCAGCTTGTCTAAAGGAATTGCCTAGTGTGGTCACAGGTGTAAGCTGAAGGAGAAGCACAGTTCAACCTGAATAAAAGTTATGGAGGTCTAGGCTGTCTGCTCATACAGCCAAGGCATCATATGTTATCTGGACATAGAAATTTCATGAATTGTTGTGGACTGGTCCAACATATAACTTTATGAATTCAACAGGATATAGCAGTGGCTACATGGTCAAATGGTGTACATGGTCAGACACTGTGTTAGGATGCAGTGGCAGACCCACCACTGTTTGTCAAATGGTAGATAGTTGTCCACTGCAAGGCAGGGTCTTGCAGCAGTTTCCCTGGGGTCTAATTGTAACTTTTCTCTTGGGGAATGTCACAAATGCCACATGGCACATTTACAATTAGAGTGGAATAGTCTGGGTAATAAGTGTCTTCTAAGTAAAATGGGCCAACTGGAATAGTTATACTGTTCCTCTGTTTTGGATTGGGCCCTACTCAGATCTGGCAGTGTTCCAAGCATGTGCTTATTTCTCAGTGCTGGAAGTGAGATGACATATTATGCCCTTTACTACAGGAGGAATATCATGATATGCCCCAAACTTCTGTACCTCTAAAAATTTCATTGATGTGGCATACACCCTAAAATTTCTCTAGTTTGACTCTAACCCTCTGGAGCACATGAGACACAAAAAGGCCTCTAGTGTACTTAGCACTTTATATGTATTTTATCTGGTTTATATAATGTCATCAATGAAGTTGGCCAATGGAATGTTCTACATTGTAGCACTCCAGCCCTTTGGGAACTACCAGTGTTGTGTGGGAAAAACCTACTCAAGAAACAAACTATATCAAGAGGAAGAGAGAGGGAGGACTTCCAAGGGAGGCTAAGAGAGACCTCCTGAAGCTTCTTTTCCCTTAGCTTTTATTGTCAGAAGCAGAACAGAGATAACAGGATTACAAGGGAGGAAGATCAGGTGACAAGGGGAAGAATGATTAATGGCCATTTTCCTGACATGAAGAAAGGGATAAATTGATCAGAATATTCTTTTCTTTTGCTAATTAACAAGCACAAAGGAAGAGGCAGTCTAGAACCTCTAGGCTAATTTTCTAATTGTCCACACGCATTCCTTTGTGTCTGCACAAAGATCATTTACACACTTTCTTGGTGTTTGCATCCAAGAGACATTCACTCAGGGCTTTTAACTAAAGTTCCCCAATCCAAGGCATAGAGTGTTCAAGGTTAAATGGTTCTCTACACTACATGGTATCCAAGTAATCTAATTTTATTCAGACTATATTCTGACAGAATGTAAGAGAGTTTATATACACTTAGAACAAGATTGTGATGTATACTGTTTTCTTTCCATATCTATGTGAATCACTTCTAATTTTCTATCCCCAAATGACAGGAAATTGCATGTGTTTCCTGGTTATTCCCATTACTGTGTTCATCAACTCTAGCAAAGGATCCCTTCTGGCAAAGTTGTTGCAATTGAGGCTACTATACTGCTCACAAAAATTAAGGGATATTTCACAATGAATAGGAAGCTATAAAATATTCCCTAATGTTTGTAAGCAGTATATTTGGTGTGTTTAGAGCAGTGTAGCATCAGCTGTCACAATACACCTCATGTTTGAAGGGGCAAGAATAGTGAATTAATTGGAACTATCATGAGGCCTGTCGTATGTACAAAATTTAAGTTATTAAAGTTGTTACTAATCTCTACCTACTCAGTGCATGATATCTAACTCCTTGTTTTGGTATATTTTTTAATTTATAGAAGAATATCAAAATAGCATGGAAAGTTCCCATTACAACTTACCTAGTTTACATAATCATGTTAAATCTTTCATAGCCATTAATCAAAGCAAATAAACAATGGTAGAATATTATTATTCAACTAAAGACTGTCAGGAGCCGACCCACAACTGCTGGCTGACAAGGTCACAGCAGAAGAAGACCCACAAATGCTGGCTGACAAGGTCACAGCAGAAGAAGATCAAAAACTGCTGATTGACAAAGTCACAGCAGAGAAGACCAATGGCTGCGGGGTGACAAAGTCACTGCAGTGAAGACCAATGGCTGCGGGTTCACAAAGTCACCGCAAAGGAAAGGCATAACGATACTTCCCCCTTTGACTTTTTGAATTAATCTGGCCTTATATCCCCCCCTTTCTGGGTGTGTGCTATTATTTATGGCACAGGGATAATAGTACCGTGCTTTCCCTGTAGATTCGTAGTAATTTCTTTGGAAATGAGACAGAGGGTGCGAGTTCCACAGAAAAGCCTATAAGCCCCTTGAACTGGGCTCATAGACATAAGAGGCTGGCTATGATATCCCTCGTAAAGGGTTAAGTTTGTAGGAGAATTTCTTCTTATTGATCATGTTAGAAAAAATAGATTGTGACTTATGAATAGGTAGGAAACAGTAACTATACACAGAGCACCTTTCAGCCTTCACTTAATTCATCATTTTTCCTCCCTAGCCTTTTCATGTGGTAGAGTAAAGAAACTTTCCATTCTTCTTGCATACCTGACCTGCAGGTGGTGGAACACTCTGAGAAAAGTAAAATTAGAACTTAATTAGTGTATGAATATAGTAAATAAATAAAATTTGACTAGACAATAGTATCCTAGACAAGGTAGAGTTATTAATCAGTACTGACCTTTTGCAAGTTTGTATCAATATTGTTATTGCTGTTCAAGTTATTGTATAATTGTACTTTGAATGACTTACCACCTGATTTATAGTTTATAGAAATGAATTAACTGTTACCTAGAAAATGTAACCATAGTGAAACAAAAACAATGATTAATCAATGTATTCTGAATATCATGTGATTGTAACTTAGTATGTGTACATAAAAGGAAAGCTAGACCAGCAATTGAGAGAGATGCCTGGCAGTAAATGCTAACTAGAGAATAAAGAGAAAGAAGAGAATTCGGCTCTCTCACTCAATTCGTGCCGACGCCATCTCTTCCTGTGGGACCCCTGGATTCCCCCTGGGGCTGGATCCCGGCAAAAGACTTTATTCAGATTTCACCAGATCCTTTAAATTATCATTTGTTGTTCTAGAACCCCACCCTTCATACCACATTTCATTTGGGTGTAATGTTACCTTATATAAATTAAAACCACAAGGAGATGCATACATACCTAATAGAATGACTAAAATTTTTTAAAAATATGACAATACCAAATTGTTGGGGCAGATAAGATATATTATGCTCACTTTGTTAAAGGTGGCACTGCCCACATGGATGGCCATTTCCTAACTGATAATATTAATGCTCTTCTTGCTTGGGAGGGGTCCTGGTTATGCTAATGTGTGTTAGGGGAGGGCTTTCGCACCAAAAGGTTTTAAAAGGTGGAGCTAGGAGGCCATTTGGGAAGGGATAACGTTGTTCTAGGGGAAAGCGATTAGTTCTAGGAAGAGCTCATGGAGGCAGGGCAGGGAGGCCACATGGAAGAGGCAGCCAAAATGGTGGAGTGGGGAAGGAGAAGACATTTCATGGAAGAGAAGAAAATGAGGAACAGAGTTGAATAAGACTGGTGAGGTAGAAGCCTTTGATTCTGAGTCAGTATCTTTGTGAGTGCTGAATTGTGGGTTTTGGAGCCCAGTGTGTGTTTTTACTCACTTTCTGGGTGCAAGCTAGACTAAAGGAAAATGGACTGCCAGGTTTTTTTGGCTCTGTTGCTTCTTTCCAGTCTTTCTGAATCAAATACAAACCTGCATGGGCCAGGTGACTGTGATGGTGGCCACGGTTACTGGCTCTACACAAATGTTGGCAAGAATGCAGAGTAACTGAGATTCTTATGCATACCTGGTAGAAATATAAAATGACATAGCAACTTTGGAAAACCTTTTTGCAGTTTCTTATAAAGATAAGCATTATTACCTAATAACTACCTGCTGGAAATGTAAAAATATATGAGCACACAAAACCTGTACTAGAATGTTTATAGTAGCTTTATTTATTATAGCCCCCAAAATGAAAACAACTCAAATGTCCATCAACTGGTTAATGAATAAACAAATGGCAATCCAATATAATGAAATACAGCTCAGGAATAAAAATAAAAACAATGAACTGCTAATATATGCAGAAACATGTCTGAATCACAAAAGTCTTACACAAAGAGTCTGAATTATGTGATTTCATTTAAATAGCATTCTGGAGAAGAGCAAACTATTGGAAGGGACAACAGAGCAATGGTTGCTCTGAACCAGAGATTGGAGAAGGGCACTGAGTGAAAAAGATGATTGAAGACACAGACATTTACCCATGTTTTGAAAATTCACATTTTAGGCCACTTCGGTTTTACAAAAGGCCTATATAAGTACCTGTTTTTAGTGACAAAAGGGATCTAAAAAGGATGCTTGCTTTTACAACAAAAAGCGAAAAACAAAAACAGTGTTTAATGTTGGTTTTGCAGCAGCTATCATAGTACCAGCAGCACCCAGAGCAGCGAGAATGGCCGTGCCAGGCGCCTGCCCAGGCAACCACACCCAGCATCAAACTGCCATGGCTTTGAGCTGGGTCTGCAAGCATCTTCACTTTAGCACTGTTGACTCTGTGCACCTCTTTGCAAGATGGGTCCTCAGGTATCAGAAAAGCCTGACAGAACTTGTTAAGGGCAAAACTTAGTATAAAACTTGAACATAATTAAGTGTTTTGATCACGGGGAACAAAAGACATTGTGTGTTTGTTGAATTTTAGGTCCAGAAGGCTCAAAATTATTTTCAAATACATCAATGATCATTTCTCTTTCACTATCCACCATTTTGGCTTAAAAAGCTTTTTTATAAAAATGCTCTACTTTCAGATAACAGGGAAAACCTGTAGTTTCTATTTTTCCTGTGGTGGTGCTGTTAATATGAGTGTATATATTTGTCAAAACTTACCAAAGTAAAATGATGCACAAAGGTAAATGTTATTATGTAAATTACAACACAATGAACCTGACCAAAAAGAAAATATCTAGCCATCATGCTTACTTGTTCGATTTTTCATCCCTTAAAATGAGACTCATTTCATAGAAAAAATAATGAATCTTAAAAAATTAACAATCCGTGCCTGACCTGTGGTGGCACAGTGGATAAAGCGTTGACCTGGAAATGCTGAGGTCGCCAGTTCGAAACCCTGGACTTGCCTGGTCAAGGCACATATGGGAGTTGATGCTTCCTGCTCCTCCCCCCTGTCTCTCTCTCTCTCTCTCTCTCTCTCTCTCTCTGTCTCTCTCTCCTCTCTAAAATGAATAAATAAAATTTTAAAAAAAATTAAAAAAAAGAACATTTCTGTATTTAAAAAAAAAAAAATTAACAATCCGAACACAGCAAAACAGATGGTCTAAAGCAGTGGTCCCCAACCCCCAGGCTGCGGACTGGTACCGGTCTGTGGGCCATTTGGTACCGGTGTGCAGAGAAAGAATAAATGACTTACATTATTTCTGTTTTATTTATATTTAAGTCTGAACAATGTTTTATTTTTAAAAAATGACCAGATTCCCTCTGTTACATTCGTCAAAGACTCACTCTTGACGCTTGTCTCAGTCACGTGATACATACATTAAACCAGTCCATAGCCAAAAAAAGGTTGGGGACCACTGGTCTATAGCACTAGTTACTTCTGCTTCTCTGCTCCCTGAAAGACACACACATTTCTCTTCGTGTTTCTCAAGGAAGCTTATGCTTTCAGAGCCAGCAGTTCTATGCTATTTGCCCATGGGGGACTCAAAAGGTCCTGGTGACTAAGTTTTTTTATTAGTTAGATTTTATTCAGCTCTAAAAGATGTAGCAAAAAAATTGTTAAAGGCAAGACTACTACCCCCTGTTCATCTTTTGATGCAATTGTTAGATGAGAGGTGCTCTAAACCCCATCACTATATGAGAGAACTTTCCTGTCCAAACTACTCCATGCCTAAGAATGCTGAGCAAAGTGGCATTTCTGAGTTGCAATGACAAAAGTCCTACAGAAATGGGCTACTTTATGGGGGCAGGGCTCAAATGTGCTTACTGACACTGACATTTGGTCCACCTATTACACTGGAAAACAATTTTTTTTTATCTTTTGTTTCTATATAGTTCTGCATCACTGATTCCAAATGTGAAATCTGTTTTTTGGTGCATGCTCTAGTTTTTATGCAATTTTAATTTCTTTTTGTTACAGTTAATGGCATGCATTGGTTTTGAAATTGGAGTTAAAGGGCAACGACTCTTCAATTGAACATAACCACAAGGCAATTCATGTTTTACAAATATCACTTTTGCATAATTAAGTTGTTTTTAAATGTAAAAAATTATTATCTGATAAAAACTCCCTCTTATTTGGTTTTAAGATTGAATCATGGCTTCTTTGAGTAGGCATAAATGTAAGACTAGTCCTGACACCTTCTGTTATATATGTGGCTGTTACACACTTCAACGTCAAAGATGCAATATTTCATCATTTGTGACACGTGCATATATTGCCTATTTTTAAGTTCCCCTTGGTGATCAAGACAAGAATTGGGCTCCTCATATTGTGTGTCATAATTGTGAGAAAATGCTTCATGGCTGGACAAAAGGAAAATGCAAAGAAATGCCTTTTGGTATTCCCATGGTTTGGCATAAACCTAAGGACCACAGCAGTGACTGTTATTTCTGTCTGATCCATACAAAGGGCATTGGCAAGAAAAAACGGCATATGATTGTATATCCAAATATTCCTTCAGCAATACGACCTATCCCACACTCTGAGACACTCCCGTTTCCAGTGTTCAATGGTTTTATTTCTTCTAAGGATGAAGAAAGTGAACATGGTGATCAAGTGTATTTTGATAAGATGCATGAGGAAATGGTTGTAGAATCTGAGGGGTCTTCTTCTGATGCCAAGCAGTCATTAACCCCTCAGCAGTTTAGCCAACCGAATAGAATGACTTAGTAAAAATGACATAAAAATTGTCCTTGGCTTTCTGAAGTATGAGGAGCACAACTGGATCATTTGTGTGGATCTTAAAATGATAAATCTCCTGCTAGGACAACAGAGAGGTTTTTTGTTTGTTTGTTTTTGTTTTTGTATTTTTTCTGAAGTTGGAAACGGGGAGGCAGTCAGACAGACTCCTGCATGCACCTGACCAGGATCCACCCAACATGCCCACCAGGGGGCAATGCTATGCCCATCTGGGGCATTGCTCTGTTGTAACCAGAGCCATCCTAGCACCTGAGGCAGAGGCCATGGAGCCACCTCAGCACCCGGGCCAACCCTGCTCCAATGGAGCCTTGGCTGCGGGAGGGGAAGAGAGAGACAGAGAGGAAGGAGAGGGGGAGGGGTGGAGAAGCAGATGGGCGCTTCTTCTGTGTGCCCTAGCCGGGAATCAAACCCGGGACTCCTGCACACCAGGCTGATGCTCTACCACTGAGCCAACCAGCCAGAGCCAAGAGAGGTTTCACAAAGTGTCCTTGCTTTCTGTGTTTGTGGGACAGCTGAGCTCGGGAGAAACACTGGACACAGAAGGAGTGGTCAAAACGTGAAGCTCTGGAAGTAGGGATGCAAAATATTGTGAATGAACCTGTAGTTAATCGAGACAGGATCATTTTCCCCCCACTTCACATCAAACTTGGCTTAATGAAGCAGTTTGTTCAGGCTTTGAATAGAGAAAGTGAATGCTTTCAACATATTATTTCTGCTTTTTCTGCTTTGTCTTTCGAGAAGATAAAAGCAGGTGTATTCTATGGACCTCAAATTTGAACCCTCATGCATGAGGAAAAATTTTCCAGGAAGATGAATAAGGAGGAAAAAGCAGCATGGCAGTTTTTTGTGGCAGTTACAAAGAGCTTCCTTGGCAACAAAAAGCAGAAAACTATGAACCTCTGGTTCAAAGGATGCTGTTGGCTTTCCGCTACATTGGATGTAACATGAGCATTAAGATTCACTTCCTGAACAGTCACCTTGATAAGTTTCCCAAAAATCTTGGAGCTGTTAGTGATGAGCAGACTACTGCTGGAGCACCAAACGAGATTGTCCTCAATAAGTCCACAAATGCAAGAGCTACACATGCAAATTTTTGCCTGAATAGAATTTAAATAATTTTTGTGCTAATTTTATGATTAAAATAAGTGTTTTTATATGTTCTATGTCGAAATTGTAGATAAATTCTGATGCAATCATATATTTTAGTGCATTATTGTATTTATTGCATTATATAAATTATTATATTTTCACAAAGATGATGCCCAAGAAGACATTCTACTTCATTATGTTAAACTAAATATTGAAAGTTTTACAATAAGATGCAAACCTAAAATGTTGATTTGCAAAAAACCCTGCAGCTTAGAGAGAAATACTAATGTCAGATTTGAGATCAGCATAGTTGAGTTAGGTAAGAACAAGTGTTTTTGTGGATGCAACAAAGATTTTGTTCCCCAGTGTTATCTACTACCATGTGATAAACAAAAAAGTCATAGTTGAGCTCCTAGGGTAACAGAGGCATCCAGTGCCTGCCTGGCATTCTCAAAAGCAAAAGGCCATGTTTGCAAGGGAATGCCATCTAAAGAGAAGTTTTAAAGTCAAATGGCACTTCTGTGTCATACAGTTTGAAATTCTGAAAGTTTTGACAAATGATGGAAAAAAGATTAAAATGAATGTCAGTGCAAGAAAACGTGACTCATATATGAGATATGAAGTCTTGAATGGCCAGGTTAGGACACTATTGGTGTCTTATGTGATTATAGTGTGAGTAAATTATAGGTTTCCTGGTATTTATAGGAGTTAATGCCTAAAAACTGTAAGGGAATCTCTCTGTAGTAAATTTAAGCATATTTTAATTGAGTAAGCTCATACATTGTAATAGTTAAGAATGGGATTTGGAGTATGGCAGACATTGATTGAAATTTTAATTCTGCTACTTTCAAATAAGTGATATTGGCTGAATCATAAAAGTTTTCTCAATCTCCATTTTTTTTTTTTTTGCCTCTGAACATAGGGAAGAAAAACATTATCTAACAAGGTAAATTAAAGACAGCATAAAATATATGCAGCACATCTCTTGTGGTGCTGGTTCACAGAAAATGATTAAAAAGTAGAATTCAGACTTTTATAATTATCAATATTATCATTTTAAAATTTTACCTCAAAACTAAAAGGAGGTGTCCACTCAGTTTTTACATGTCCAATGGTGGGTCTGAATATTTTATTTCTTAATAAGTGCTGGTGTGGACACATGTGGATGTTTTGCATTTGTAAGTAAATGGTTATCTGCATCACCAGAGCTACTAAAGGAAAAATAAGAACTCTGTCTAAGAAAGAACAGATATCTGAACATTGAGACTATGGAGGATAAAATGATTATACTATACATATACTTTAAAAACAAGTTTAAAATTATTAAAATCAATATAAAAGAGCACAAGGGAGTTATTTGTCATACCAGGAATTTAAGAGAACACAAAGTAAATAACTGAATTGCTAAAATAGCTAGGGGGACTGCTGAATCACAAGGAAATATGTTTATTTCTTTCAATTCATCATATATTCAATGGACGAGCCCACAAATTGGTTATCAAAAATGTACTAACATATGTAATCAGTAGAAATTAGTTAAAGGCTCTACGTATCTATTTTCTTTCTTTCTTTCTCTTATTAATATGTTTCCTTTAGCAAAATGTAAATTGTGAGGATTTAATTTTGGGTTCCTATTTGAAATGATGTTTCGAAAATTACTGGTAGATACTGGAGGAAATCTCACAAGTAAAAACCAATATTATAGGATAAAAGTATAAACAGAGAATCTAACCACATGCCTCCCTACCATACCACCATTAAACTCCACTTAAAACTAAAGGAAAGTGTTTATATTATCACTGGATGTATTGTATATGCAAAGACGTATATAGCAAAGAGCTAATGGAGAGATAACTTTAATTGGGGGCTAATTTACACTTCTGACTAGCCGGGAACTAACTAGAGAAAATTCTCAAGGACTATGGGTATGTTTTTCATCTAGAGAGGCAAGCACGCAAGGAAAAGGTAGGTGTAAGACATAGCACCTGCAATTTCTTGGCACAGTGGAGAGATAATATTGGTGAGTCCTTGTTTGGGGGTATTGGAGAGGTTCCAGCTGCATCTTTATCCACCATCCACTGGAAGCTGTCCTAAGGTGGGGATTCTTTGTCATGTTGTGGCAACCATTGACTAGAGGAGACGCTGTGATTCTAGTCAAGCTAAAGAAATCATATGGAAAAATCATCCCAGCTCATAGATTTTTTTCAACAAGGATGCCCACATAGCCTGCTGCCTCAGCGCACTGTTTTGCACCTCAGAACTCCCCATGACAATTTGCACCAAGCAGCTGTTGAAGTTGAGGTTTGATCAATGGACACTGTTAAGAACCAAGCAGTACTAAGGCAATAGTAATAATAGTAAGAAAAGAAAACAAGTCCACCCAATTTATGGGCCAGTACCTAAGTGATCTGGATGAATAGCTTCTTATTCATAGTGATCATATAATCAAAAACTGGCATAAAACGCATGAAAAAGCCCACAACATTAAAGGAGAATTATATAACCAGAAAGAGTAAAAATAATATATATGTATATACATCTCTTGTCCCATATCCATATCTACATTTTTATGTATATTTTCATATATGTGTATCTATTTATCTAATGTATCTATATTTAATTGTAAAAGTTGCTTGTTTTGTTCATATTCTGTGTGCTGCTGAGATTTCTCAAACTAGACTTTATTAGAGAAAGTTATGAAACACAATTTGAAGATAATTAATAAAAGATACAGGGCCAAACACATATTAGCACCAAACAAGATGCTCTGGGTGACATTCTAATGAGTCCTGTCCTTGCAGAAGGCCAACAACTAGCTTATGTGAAGGAAGTACTATTATACATATTTTGTGTATACAGATATAAACCACTATTGTTTATTGCTCAAGTCATCAGTAATTTTTGATTGCCTACAAACTGTAAAAGTATATCTAAACACTGAATTGCACCCTGTTGTTGGGAATAATATGGGAATAAAATCTATTGAGACATATTTTAGGACAAAAAATGACTTCACCACGGCAGTCTCTTACAGCCAGGATTCTTCTTACAGAATGTAAAAAAACATTTTCCCTGACAACTGGCTTTAGTCAATGTCAAGTTTCTGTTTGAAAACTGTTAACACAGGCCAAGTGGTCAGACATATTAGCCCCTGTTCATTGTTCTGTCCATCACATATGGATTTTTCTCAAAGCAGAATGTAAAAATGGCCAATGCTTTTAAAGCAGGGTTAGCAAACTTTTTTTTTAATTAAGTGAGAGGCAGAGAGATAGACTCTTGCATGTGCTTTGTTGCTCTGCATCCAAGCTATTTTAATGCCTGAGGTGAGGCCATGGAGCCATCCTCAGCACCCAGGCCCAACTTGTTCAAACCATTTGAGCCATGGTTTCAGAAAGGGAAGACAGAGAGAAAGAGAAGGGGATAGGTTAAAGAAGCAGATGGTCACTTCTCCTGTGTACCCTGACTAGCAATCAAACCTGGGACTTCTACACGCTAAGAAAACACTTTACCACTGAGCCAACCAGCCAGGGCCAGCTAACCTTTTCTGTAAAGGACCAAATAGTAATACTTTAGGCTTTGTGGCTACACATTTTGTGTCATGGCTGCCAAGTCTGCTATTTTAAGGTGAAGCTACCATAGACAGTATGTAAGGGAATGTATATCACTGTATGACAAAGACAGACAGTAGTTCAGATTTGTCCCTTGGACCATAATTGGCTGGTCTTGATTTAATGAGCATATGGACCTATGGTTCTAACAAAAAAAGTAAAATAAAAAGAGACAATTTTATGAAATTCAAGCTTTTAAAACTAGAACAGAGGAAGGAAAAACTTAGATGACTAAAGAAAAGAGTACTGTAATCAAATAATGTGATTAACATAATTTTTTAAGAATCACTTCAGAATTGACACGGGGAAAACAATAAGTCCAAGAAGGCTAACTAAAGTTCTCCTGTTACAAAACCCTAAAAATGCTGAATAAATTATACTTTTTTAAAATACATAACAAGTCATTTCAAAGCCCAGGGAAAAGAGGAAAGAAAATTTTTAGTTGTGTTAAAAACAGAGAAAAAACAGAAAATAAAATATATAGTAAGTATCTTGATATTACAGCTGGGGTTTATAATATATGGTGTGTGTGTGTGTGTGTGTGTGTGTGTGTGTGTGTAAGGACTACTTTGGGGAGTGCTTTTACTAGAAATCAGAAAGTTGTTGTTTTTTATTCTTTTTCCCCCTCTTAATGTCAAGACTTGAAACAGTATAAAGTATTTCAAACATACCAATAGATAATAACAAAATGGCACAAAGTGCATCATTGTCACGCTGCTGTGGTACATTGTGCAGATGTGCCTGCAGGATCAGGGTGTTTACACATCCCCCAACAGTTGGCCATGTTAGCAGCCCAGGACTCAGGTACATCGGTCCAGGAATTGCTCTTGGCTAAAGCAAATTAGCTTGCTAAAATTTTCAACCCCTGCCCAAGGCCAGCCAAAAACCTCTTACTAGTCATGGCAGGAGTCTCAATATTCTACACCTTTTTCTCAACTTGGGAAATCTCTGAAGAGTCATCCAGTTCCAGAGCGATCATTAGATGATGTCCCCATTGTGACTGAATTACAGTTTAGTTTTTCTTCTGCTCAATCCTCCTTTTTTCATTTCTTTTAGTAATTGTTCTCAAAGATTCATAAATCACTGTCTCAAGTTCTATTTCCAGGAACTGGAATTGAGACAACCATCACCCAGCTTTATATATTAACATTATTTCTTATTTGTTTAGATGCTATTTTTATTTTCATCAGGGAATTATATATTATAGACACAATTAAAAACCTTTCCCCCTCATTTTATCTAGATAAATCAGCAGTCTTTAATTTAGTCTTTATAACTTCCATGAACATTTTTGTGTTTTAACATATATTTGTTAATCCCTATGGATTAACATTATGTAGTAATTTTGCAGTCATTGTAACTTTATGTATGGTGTCATAGAATATATTTTGAACCATAATATTATGTACTCAAAATTGTTTTAAGATTTATATTTGCTGATTATATAATTTTTAAAACATAATTCAAAACAAATATGTCAAAATATTAACAGCAAATACATTTTAAACACGGGCATATGTATCTCTGGTATATAATAATATCCTATATACTTCTTTACATTGAATGTGATAGGATTAAAGATTTTTTAAAAGTAGACTAGTTCAATTCAAAGAAAAATAATGACACAGGTCTATTGTGTTTCTCCTCCACACCCAGTTAGTCACCAGAGTCCAAATTGTATTGCACAAAAGACTTTTGCAACATGACTCAAATATACCTGTGTATGTTAGGCTCATCATTTCCAAAACTATGATTCACAGAAGAATAGTCCTGAAAATGTTCTATAAAGGTGCAATATAGAATTAAATGTTCTATAAAAAGGTACTCTGGCCAAATAACACTGGGGAACAAAATTTTTGTTGCATCCACAAAAACACTTGTTCTTACCTAATTCAAGTGTGCTGATCTCAAATCTGACATTAGTTGTTCTCTTTAAGCTACAGTTGTTTTTGCAATTCAACATTTTAAGTTTTCATCTTATTGTAAAATTTTCAACATTTAGTTTAACATAATGAAGTAGAATGTCTTCTTGGGCATCATTTTTGTGAAAATATAATAATTTATATAATGCAGTAAATACACTAAAAGATATGATTGCATCGGAATTTGTCTACAATTTCAACATAGAACATATAAAAACACTTATTTTAATCATAAAATTAGCGCAAAAATTATTTAAATTTCATTCAGGCAAAAATTTGCGTTTGTAGCTCTTGTGTTTGTGGACTTATTGAGGACAATCTTGTTTGGTGCTCCAGCACTAATCTGAACAGCTCCAAGATTTTTGGGAAACTTATCAAGGTGACTGTTCAAGAAGTGAATCTTAATGCTCATGTTACATCCAATGACACAGAAAGCCAACAGCATCCTTTGAACCAGAAGTTCATAATTTTCTGCTTTTTTGTTGCCAAGGAAGCTCTTTGTATACTTCCACAAAAGACTGCCATGCTGCTTTCTCCTCCTTATTCATCTTCCTGGCAAATTCTTCATCACACATGAGGGTTCAAATTTGAGGTCCATCGAGTACACCTGCTTTTATTTTCTTGAAAGACAACACAGGAAAAGCAGAAATAATATGTTGAAAGCATTCACTTTCTCTATTCAAAACCTGAACAAACTGCTTCATTAAGCCAAGTTTGATGTAAAGTGGGGGAAAAATGATTCTGTCTTGATTAACTATAGGTTCATTCACAATATTTTGCATCCCTACTTCCAGAGCTTCATGTTTTGGCCACTCCTTCTGTGTCCAGTGTTTCTCCCGAGCTCAGCTGTCCCACAAATACAGAAAGCAAAGATATTTTGTGAAACCTCTCTGTTGTCATAGCTGGAGATTTATCATTTTAAGATCCACACAAATGATCCAGTTATGCTCCTCATACTTCAGAAAGCCAAGGACAATTTTTATGTCATTATAATCTTCTCACTGATGAGTTGAATAACCAATTGCAGCCACTACATAAATATTACCATTGTGTAGGAGAACACATTTCAGGCTCCATTTAAAGCTGTCAAGAAATAGCCACCATTCTGTTGGACTGTAAGTGATAACACCTAGCTGGCTGAGAAGACTACTGATATCATGACAGTGAACAAAGTGTTTGTCTTCGAAAAAAAGTTCACAAATATTTGTTCACACTTCCTGAAATGGGATACTTTAGGTGACCAGTGAAGTAAATTTTTTTCTTGAAGTCTGGAGGCCAATAACTCAGCTGCTTTCTCTGATAGGCCCAAATCTCTTACTAAATCATTCAATTCAGGTTGGCTAAACTGCTGAGGGGTTAATGACTCTTGGCATCACAAGAAGACCCTTCAGATTCTACAACCATTTCCTCATGCATCTTATCAAAATACACTTGATCACCATTTTCACTTTCTTTATCCTTAGAAGAAATAAAACCATTGAACACTGGAAACGGAAGTGTCTCAGAGTGTGAGATAGGTCGTATTGCTGAAGGAATATTAGGATATGCTACCATATGCCATTTTTCTTGCCGACGCCCTTTGTATGGATCACACTGAAATAACAGTCACTGCTGTGGTCCTTAGGTTTATGCCAAACCATGGGAATACCAAAAGGCATTTCTTTGTGTTTTTCTTTTGTCCAGCCATGAAGCATTTTCTCACAATTATGACACACAATATGAGGAGCCCAATTCTTGTCTTGATCACCAAGGGGAACTTAAAAATAGGCAATATATGCACGTGTCACAAATGATGAAATATTGCATCTTTGACATTGAAGTGTGTAACAGCCACATATATAACAGAAGGTGTCAGGACTAGTCTTACATTTATGCCTACTCAAAGAAGCCATGATTCAATCTTAAAACCAAATAAGAGGGAGTTTTTAGCAGATAATACTTTTTTATATTTAAAAACAACTATAATTATGTAAAAGTGATGTTTGTAAAACATGAATTGCCTTGTGGTTATGTTCAATTGAAGAGTCGTTGCCCTTTAACTCCAATTTCAAAACCAATGCATGCCATTAACTGTAACAAAAAGAAATTAAAATTGCATAAAAACTAGAGCATGCACCAAAAAAGGGATTTCAGATTTGGAATCAATGATGCATAAATATATAGAAACAGTTTTAAAACCTCATACAACTGAAAATGAAAAAATAATTTGTTCCCCAGTTTATCTATTAATTATGGTACCTATAGGTGACTCTTAGATGTACATTTTCTTCCTCATATTTAAGGCACCAAGAAATTCTGCAATAAATAAACCTATTCAATTGTTTTAAACTAGTATTTCCCAATTTTGGTTTTTTATAAAATTCTTTTGCTTACAGAGCTTCTAACAAATTGCCCAGAGAACTAGCATACTGCAGACACACTTCATAGTCACCACTCTAGTTATATTTCCTCTGTTCATAGCTCATCATGAATCATTATCTCCATGTATTTCCTTAGCTGTAACCCGTGTAAAAATTATTTTAATCCACCAAATACCATGCTTCCTGTTCTTCTAAATCAATTTAATATGTCACCTCTACTGTGTTGACTGCCCAAGGCACTTTTTCAGCCAAGAGAAGGTCCTGATTAGTTAGAATCTCAGCTCTTTAATGATGTGTTTATATTTGTCTTACTGTCTAACCAGTACCCACACAGGTTGAATTCAATAAATATATGTTGAGTTCTAGGTGGGTGAATGGTTTGATAAATATGTTTCTCAAAATTAATGTACAATTATTATATTATATTAAAATTATTTGTTTGTATATCTCTTCAACCAGATTGCAAGTTCCTCAATGGCAGGAATTGTAGCTGATTCATAGTTATATCTTCACTGCTGAACACCATGTCTGTCATAGAACAGATAATCAAAAAATGTTATTTGAAATTCTGGAGGGAGAATAAAAAATGTTGAATGAGCTAAAAAAAAATGATATGGAAGTCAAAGTTGAAATATTCTCCTAAAAATGTAATAGAGGATAAGTGAAAAACAAAACAAAACAAAAAAATAGGTCAGGACAGTTAGCCTATTTAAAAATAAATTATTTTTAATCTTTCCATGCAATTTTCTTTCTCTCCCATTGTTCTCATTTTTATATAGTGGAAATGATTCTTAAAGATAACTTAATTATGGGTCCAAGTGCCAAGTCTCAGAAGACATTTTAAGAAAAACACTGAGTTTTTGCAATTTATGAGCCGCTTCCTAAGTTTATAACACGCTGGTCCCCAACAGGGATGACACTTCCTGAGGCACAGTGTATACAGAGCATGGATAACTTCTTTCAGGGACATGAATATGCCTATAGTCCAACAGTGATTAGGAGCTAATGGGTTTAGAAGTTTTATAATTAACAACCTGCAGTTGTTCAGATTGTTCAGTATTCTTGTTTACTGGTCCAAGGCAAAAAGTATCGTGGTTCAAATGTTCACTCTGATGATCTCAGTTTTCTCATGCTTGATCTTTCTTTCCTCCATCCACTGTTTCTGCCATTGCTTTTAAACCTGGAACCCACTGCTAGTGTGGCAAATACATTCTCTTGTATTCTCAGTCTCCTTATAGAATTGTCCCCCTTTAGAAAAGATTTTTCATGAGATACCTCTTCTTTGCTACTCTCTCAAATAGATGAATGTATATAACTTGAAATAACTTGGAGTAGAGACATAAGTTTGGCATCTTCATCCACTGTGCCATTGTTATTTATTACTTCTTTCTTCACTCCATTTGAGGTTCATGCCAGCCTTCTAGATCAGTAACTCTCTGGCTTGAAGCCATCTATTCACTCTAGTTCACTTCTCTTGGTCTTTTCTTCCTCCATCCCTGATGGTCCGCAGAGGATGGAGCAGGAACTCTTCAATGTACTTTCATAGAGCACTATAATTTTTCAAGAGTAAATCAACACATAATTCTGAGTTTATGTGTGTATTTCTCAGTAGAGTTTAGATCTTTAAGAGTAATTATTGTCTCTTTTTTCCATTATTGTACCTTAGTCTTTGGCACAGTGCCTACTCCCAAATTTTACTAAATATTTGTTGAAGAACTAAATGATTATTAGGCTCCATTTCCAGCACATCATTAATGTTGTTGACATTTTTCACCAGTGATCCTCAATTCTCCATAAAGCTCTCTAATTACCACTGGTTATTGTGTTTTCTGGGCTTTTGATCACTTATACTTCAAGTTCTATGCTCTAAAATCAATGATAAGTATGCATAAGGTAGGTTAAGGGAAGATATTTAAATGGATATCTGTTAATTTAGCTTAGAAAAGACATCGAACCAAGTAATCTGGAAACATTTTGTTGCCCTTGCATTATGGAGACACCTTCAAAATTGCTACCTACTAACCAACCCCACAAACCTGATATATATCATCACATCCTAACTCCAATACTTGAGTACCTACACCATCAGTGAGCAGGTCAATTTACTTTAAATATTTATTTCTAGGATGTTTGTATTTTAATTTGGTGCTACATGAATAATCAACAAAGATGGTTCCATATTAAGGACTTCAGTTTATAAAGATTGTTTAGTATTTTCTTTCATCTCACTGCTCCTATGAGGTCCCTAAATCCACATACCTTCTAGGACCATCATGTTACTTTCTACAAACTTCAAACTCTTATACTAACTCCCAATTTGCCACTCCTCTGTTCCCTACACCTGCTTATTCAATGGTAATAAATCTGTATGTAAAGTCACCAGAGTTTCTGTAGAAGCTTAAGCCATCCCACCAAAACATCCTTTTCTCTGAATGGCCCATAGATTTCAAAGTATGTCCTTGTTACTTAAATCTCACATTGATTCTTATGGTCCTTGATTAAGCTGTATTTTAGTTATAATCTTATTGTTCAGCAATAACTCTTATTTATAATGTTTTCCTAAGCCACTATGAGTCATCTTAAATTAGTCATATTCAATCAAATTAAACTCTCTTTAACTAAAGCTTTCAAATAAAGAAATATAAAGACACAAAGAGTCTGATTTACTCTCTAATTTTCTAGATTAGACATATGCAGTCAGCACGTCCTTCCTCTAAAAATATGGCAATATGTGTTATCATTCTCTTAAGCTCTCCCTGACCACACTGGTCTATCCAATCATTTGTCCCAGAGAAAACTGAGAAGTAAAGTATGGTTTCAGTTTTTTTTCAAGTGAGCAGTGTTCATACCCATCTTCACAGTTGTACCTTTCTATGTGCAGCTTCCCAACTAGACCCTGGCCCTTCACTATTACCTTCATCCCCTATGCTGAATGAATCTGATGGTTTCTATTGTGTACTCCAAGGGCAAAAACCCTTTTCTACTCCATTGCAATATCTGCCTTTCTTTTTCAACGCCAGGCAACAATCTGATCTCTTTACCTTTATCTCTCTCTCTCTTAAGAGAACATTTATGAATAGTGGACTTAGTTGCCATCCATTCATTGAAATATTTTATTTACAATACCATTTATATATGGTGTACTTTTTGTCCTCTATACTACATTGGGCAATGGAGTATATGTCTTTCTATACATATCACATGAGAAAACAGTGGATATACCAAGAGACCATTCTAGCTACAAAAATTGTCCCTTTATACTCCCAGACCTACAGATCATATTTGCCTCAATCCCTTCCTGAATTACTTGGCTCTTGCTTTTTATTTTCTCGTGGATCGACCCCTGGGACTCAGTGGACTCTTGTCACATATGCACATTCTGTTCTACCTCATGAAATACTAAGTGTTGTTTTGTAAATTTTTTCCCTGAACAACTTTTTCTCTGATTACCAGAATACCAACACGGTACTGTTTCAGAGCTGGCTGGGATATAAATACACACTACTTATAATCTTAAAGTACACCACTTGTGAAATAAGAGCTTTAAATCATTGTCAGGGGAAATAAGCAGCTGTTTCAAAGCCAAACATTTGACTACTTAGTACATGTAAACATTCTATATAGTTGATATGATGACAAAAGTATCTATAATATTATAAAGGTGTTGGTGCTTTTAAAAGTCGACTTGATATCCTGACTAGGTGGTGGTGCAGTGGATGGAGCATCGGAGTGGAATGCGGAAGACCTGGGTTTGAGACCCCGAGGTTGCCAGCTTGAGTGCGGGCTCATCTGGTTTGAGAAAAAGCTCACCAGCTTGGACCCAAGGTCACTGGCTCGAGCAAAGGGTTACTCAGTCTGCTGAAGGCCCACCACGGTCAAGGCACATATGAGAAAGCAGTCAATGAACAACTAAGGTGTCACAATGAAAAACTAATGATCGATGCTTCTCATCTCTCTCCATTCCTATCTGTCTGTACCTGTCTATCCCTCTCTCTGACTCTGTCTCTGTTAAAAAAAAAAAAAAGTCAACTTGATAAAAATGTGCCTGCACAAGTCATAAAAGGAACAAACAAAAAAAACATTCTAATTAGAAGACCTTGGGGAAATATGAAATGTGGTATTTTTCATACATTGCATTCCAACAGAGGAAGTAAGCTCAATGTTTTTGTTTTTTAAATGAAGCCATATTAATTAGAACATAGATATGGTTTTGAAGTTTGATTCTCTAATTAATTGTTTTTGTGACCTTTGGAAAGTAATTCAACTTTTTCAATCTATAAAATAAGCAGTTGATAGTCCATAAAAATGTAACAGAGTTGATGTGGTCATCAAATAAAACATTCTGTGAGTGAATTCAGCAGAGTAGTTAGTACATGCCAGGCAATCAATCATCAATAGCTTTGTATAGTACATTAACTGCAAAGAGAAAATTGTTGACTATATTTGCTAGAAGGCATCCTTATTAGGGAGAGAACAATTAGATATGATAAAGAAAGCATATGAGAGACATAAGCAGAGATAAATGTATTTATGAAAGCAATGCCTAGACATAAAGCACAGTTTTCTTAAGCCAGGGTAAAGGGAGATGAATTTCTAAGTCTCCCGAAAAGGCAGCCATCTATTCAGAAACTATGGAACAGTAGAAAGAGCCAAATGCATGGAACCAGGAACTTGAGGAAGTCAGAGATCTTCTCTGAACCTCAAGTTCCTTATCTATACAATATCTGATTGTTGTCTTGAATAAGAATTAAAGGGATGGAGCAAGAGAGTACATTTTAGTGCAAACCATAAAGTACTATATAGTATGTGGTATCATTCAGTCAGTCCATTAGCAAGTATTTAGTAATCACCTCCTAAATGTTGCATCCTGGGTTTAGTTTTGTTAAGCATATCAGGAAAAATGCTACCAGGATAAAGGTTCTGTGATTTTAACATACTTTGGTCATTATAATATATAAATATTAGAAAGTTAAATAAAAGTGTAATAACAGATGTTTTTGTTTTGCTCATCAGTTTTATTTTTTATTGAATTTATTAAAGTGACATTAGTTACCATAAGTACACAGGTTTCAGGTGCCCAATCATACAACACATCTCTGTATACCATATTGTGTGTTTACTTCTTAAAGTAATTCTTTATCCATCACCATTTTTGTCCTTAGACCCTCGTTTTGGCTGAATACCAGGGAAAAAGCTGGCACTGCAGAAATGCAGTCATTCAAAGCTGCAGAATGCCAATGTGTCCCCACCCCCATTAAATGTTTAAACATGAAGAACTGCTCATAGTTGCTTAAATTAACATATCTTTTCATTTCCTCTTGAATGATTCATATTTTCCAACTTCCATTTTGAATCTAGCCTACATCTCAACTAGACTGGTCATGATTTTATATAGATAACTTTGATTTTCTCATACAGCTTAAATACTCTTTCTTCCCCAAAATTAAAAAGAAAATGCTATTCATAAATTCTATACAATAAAAGGTTAGTGATATTTTTTCCTTATTAAAATCTAATACTTGACACCCTGGTCTACTATTTTAGTCTGTTAGAGTGTCATCCAGAAACCCCAAGGTTTCAGGTTCAATCCCTGGTCAGGGTACAATTAAGCAGTGTAACAAATGAAAATGAATGCTTCTCTCTCTCTCTCTTTCTTCTTTTCTCTCTCTATCTTTCTAAAATAAATCAATATAAAAAAAATTCAATGCTTGTTACTGATGCAAGTGTTAGCAAAATATCATGAATGAATGGGATAAATTTGGCCATTGTGGCTCTTACATAGATACAAAAAGGCTATTTAATAAACCTAAACTACACAATTATTACAATGCTTTGTAAAAGAGACTACAGTCTTCCAATGTCATCAGACCCTTGCAAGAATTTTTAGTCTGTTTGAATTCTTGCATGAAAACAGATGATAACTATACAGAGAAACCAAAATTCATGGACAGCACTTATACATATACAAAAAGAAAAACTAGGTTTCAAAGAATCTCCATGAATTGCAAAATAAATCAATAGCCACAAGAACAGCAATGCACTGCTGTTCAGGTGGAAAGAAGTCAAAAGAAGTAATTAGGGCAGCATCCTTTGGAATTGAGATACCACTTCAAAGAATCAATAGATGTTCTCTCTAAAACATAATAGGCCAACGTGAGAATGGCTGCAGAGACTGGGAATAGGCATGTGCTCCAGAAAACAGGTGAACAAGGGGCCAAGTGAGGGAGTGCTTAAGAACCACAGCAGCCCAGCCCCTGTGAACCCTCACAATAGACCCCAGAAACCCTTCACAAGTGTACTTCCTTGAGCACAGACTTTCTGGAATTGAATTAAAACTGACCATTGCCTCATTGAAAAGGCTAGAAAAACTATTTTTACATTATAAAAAACACAGAAAAGCCTCAAATCACCATAAACCAAATTATTTATTTCTCTCGTCAAATAATAAAGATAATAAGAGAAAAAATACATATTTGAAACAAAAAAGTGAAATTAATCTCAATCAAAGGGCTTAGAGGACAAAAATGAGAATAAGGAGCAGACAAAATTCTTTAAGACTGTGAAAGCAAGCTATAATATGTACCCACAAAGCAAACAGATACTGTTATTGACTATTTTAAAATAAGCTAAAGGAATAGAGTTGGGATTTGCTAGCTCTTTAAGCCTCTTACTATCCAGGCAGAGGCAGCAGCAACTCCATAGCTGGATCATCAGGCTACTAATTCAGGAAGGAAAGACTAGGAGAGAGGCTCCGGGAACATGGACTCTCTCATTGGCGGAACCTGCAAATGCTAATGAGACTCGACTGCCAATGAGACTGAAGCCCAATATATGACATCGCCATAGAGACTTATCAACTGCAAACCTCTACCTAAGCGTGCCACAGGGCAGAACCCAGGGTACAGAGTCACCGACCAGGAAGAGGGAGAGAAAAGAAAAAGCAAGAAGATAATCTCTCAAAATCAAGAATAATCCACAGACTTTATAATCTATCCCATTTTATTATATTTGTTCATTTGTTTCTCTTATCTTCTTGTCTTGATTATTTTCTTCCTCTTCCAATTTGGTCATTTAATTCTCTGCCGGTCTTACTCTCTCCTCTCCTTGAACTACACTACCCATAAGTGTTACATCTCCCATTATTTTTTCTTTCTTCTTCCTTTCTCTCTATGAGGGTTGCACTCCAAAACCCTTAACTCTCTCTCTCTCCTTTTATTTTTTTTCTTCTTTTTGTGTTTTCCTCTTTCTTTTTTTTTTCTCCCTCTATATTAATTTCATCTTTTCTCCTTTAATTTTCTTCTCATTCAATCCTCAATCATGAAAAAATTATTTTATCTGGGACTCAAAATTTACCTTGTGGCACTTTGGGGTTTTTTATTTCGCTTTTTTAACTCACTAGTAGTGCTCCCAAACCTGGCTCTCCATTTTATCTAGTTCTTGCTCCACTAAATACAATAGTAATTTTTTAATTTATTCCCCTTTTTCCTGTTTCCCTCATATTCCTCTCATCATATCTCTTAGTAAACCATCACCTAAAAGCAAATCATTTTATTCTTGACCAAAATTTTTTCCTTTTTTGCATTTTGTGAGTCCATACCCCCTTTTTTGCCCCTTTATCACTACTCCCCAAATCAGGCCCTCCACTATAGGTAGTTAGCACAATATAATTCACAGTTCACCACAAAATTTTCTCAAGAAGGAGGGGAGAGGAAAGGAGAGTAAAAAAAGGGGGGGGAAATAATAATTTTTTTTCTTTTTATTTTTTTAACTTTTTATTTTTTTACTAATTCTCATTAATACTATCAACAAAACCACCCTCAGATGCCATTAAGGAAAAGAAAATTGAATATAATGGATACAAAAGACAGAGAGGTAGCACAGATAGATAGGTGAGGAAAAATATATGGAGAAAAAACTTAATGTATTGGAAACCTTGGAGCAAAATAATAGAGAATTTAAAATAGAAATCCTAAAAATACTCAGAGATATACAAAAAGACACAGAAAGGCAATTTAGGAAGCTCAGAAAACAACTCAATGAACACAAAGAATATATTACCAAGGAAATTGAAACTATAAAAAACAATCAAACAGAGATGAAAAACTAAATTCATGAGCTCAAAAACGAGGTAACAAGCTTAGTTAATAGAACAGGCCAGATAGATGGTAGGATTAGTGAAATAGAAGACAAGCAACTTGAGGCACAACAAAGAGAAGAAGAAAGAGACTCAAAAATTTAAAAAATGAAAAAGCCCTGCAGGAATTGTCTGATTCCATCAAAAAGAATAACATAAGGATAATAGGTATATTAGAGGGAGAAGAGAGAGAAAATGGAATGGAGCACATATTCAAACAAATAATAGATGAGAACTTCCCAAGCTTGTGCAAAGAACTAAAGCCTCAAATTAAAGAAGCAAACAGAACTCCGAGTTTTCTTAACCCCAACAAACCCACTCCAAGGCACATCATAATGAAATTCGCACAAACCAATGACAAAGAAAAAATTCTCAAGGCAGCCAGGGAAAAAAAGAATACAACATACAAATGAAAGCCCATTAGATTATCATCAGATTTCTCAACAGAAACTCTACTATCTAAAAGAGAGTGGACCCCAATATTTAAAGTCCTGAAAGAGAGGAACTTTCAGCCACAAATACTATACCCATCAAAACTATCCTTCAAACATGAAGGAGAAATAAAAACATTCACAGATACAAAAAAGATGAGGAAATTTATCATCAGAAAATTCCCCACTCCAGGAATTACTAAAGTGGGTTTTCCAACCAGATAAAAAGAACAAAACAAAACAAAACCACAAGTAAAAGCTCCACCAAGAACACAATAAAACCAAATTTAAACTGTGACAACAAAAAGGGGAGAGGACGGAGATTTACAGTAGCAAAAGATGAAGGAGTGCAAAAGTATTCACAAGATAGTGCACTACAATGACAAGAGTAGGAACCCTTTTCATCACTTAATGGTAAACACCATTGAAAAAACCACTACAGAAGCACATGATTTAATAAAGATAGCAACAGAGGAAAGATGTATGGAATACAACCAAACAAAAACAAAAGATAGAAAAAGAAATAGAAGAATCAAACAAGACAAAAACTAACAGAAAGCAATGTATAAAATGGCAATAGGAAACTCACAAGTGTCAATAATTACACTAAATGTAAACTCACCAATAAAAAAGCACAGAGTAGCAGAATGGATTAAAAAAGAAAATCCAACTGTATGCTGCCTTAAAAAAACTCATCTAGCAACAAGGATAAAAACAAATTCAAAGTGAAAGGCTAGAAAACAATACTCCAAGCAAATAACATCCAAAAAAAAGCATGTGTAGGAATACTCATATCTGATAATGCTGACTACAAGACAGCAAAAGTACTCAAAGACAAAAATGGTCATTTCATAATGATTAAGGGGACACTGAATCAAGAAGACATAACAATTCTTAATATATATGCACCAAACCAAGGAGCACCAAAATATACAAGACAGCTACTTATTGACCTTAAAACAAAAACTGACAAAAATACAATCATACTTGGAGACCTCAATACACTGCTAATGGATCTAGATCGGTCATCCAAACAGAGAATCAATAAAGATATATTGGCCTTAAACAAAACACTAGAGCACCTGGATATGATAGACATCTACAGGATACTTCATCCCAAAGTGACAGAGTATACATTTTTCTCCAGTGTACATGAATCATTCTCAAGAACTGATCATATGTTGGACCACAAAAACAACATCAGCTAATTCAGAAAAATCAAAGTTATACCAAGCATATTTTCTGATCATAAAGCCTTGAAACTAAAATTCAACTGCAAAAAGAGAAAAAAAACCCACAAAAATGTGGAAACTAAACAACATACTTTTAAAAAATGAATGGGTCAAAGAAGAAATAAGCACAGAGATCAAAAGATATATACAGACAAAAGAAAATGACAATATGACATATCAGAATCTATGGGATGCAGCAAAAGCAGTGATAAGAGGGAAGTTCATATCACTTCAGGCCTATATGAACAAACAAGAGAGAGCCCAAGTAAACCACTTAACTTCACACCTTAAGGAACTAGAAAAAGAAGAACAAAGACAACCCAAAACCAGCCGAAGAAAGGAGATAATAAAAATCAGAGCAGAAATAAATGAAATAGAGAACAGAAAAACTATAGAAAAAATTAATAGAACAAGGAGCTGGTTCTTTGAAAAGATCAACAAAATTGACAAACCCTTGGCAAGACTTACTAAGGAAAAAAGCGAAAGAACTCATATAAACAAAATCCAAAATGAAAGAGGAGAAATCACCACGGACATCATAGATATACAAAGAATTATTGTAGAATACTACGAAAAATTTTATGCCACTAAATTCAACAATCTAGAAGAAATGAATAAATTCCTAGAACAATACAACCTTCCTAGACTGAGTCAAGAAGAAGCAGAAAGCCTAAACAGACCAATTAGTAGGGAAGAAATAGAAAAAACTATTAAAAACCTCCCCAAAAATAAAATTCCAGGCCCAGATGGTTATACTAGTGAATTCTATCATACAATAAAAGAAGACTTGGTTCCTATTCTACTCAAAGTCTTCCAAAAAATTGAAGAAGAAGCAATACTTCCAAACACATTTTATGAGGCCAACATAACCTTCATACCGAAACCGAGCAAGGACAGCACAAATAAAAAGAACTACAGACCAATATCTCTATTGAATACAGATGCTAAAATACTAAAAAAAATACTAGCAAATCGAATACAACAACATATTAAAAAATAATACATCACGATCAAGTGGGATTCATCCAGATTTTCAAGGATGGTTCAACATAGATAAAATGGTTAATGTAATACACCATATCAACAAAACAAAGAACAAAAACCACATGATCTTATCAATAGATGCAGAAAAGGCATTCGATAAAATACAACACAATTTTATGTTTAAGACTCTCAACAAAATGGGTATAGAAGGAAAACATCTCAACATGATAAAGGCTATATATTATAAACCATCAGCTAACATCATATTAAATGGCACAAAACTGAAGGCTTTCCCCCTTAAATCAGGAACAAAACAGGGTTGTCCACTGTCTCCACTCTTATTTAATGTGGTGCTAGAGGTTCTAGCCAGAGCAATCAGACAAGACAAAGAAATAAAAGGCATCCATATCGGAAAAGAAGAAGTAAAGGTATCACTTTTTGCAGATGATATGATCCTATACATTGAAAACCCCAAAGAATCTACAAAAAGACTACTAGAAACAAAATAAAAGGCCTGTTTTCTCATGCAAGACCCTAGAAAACTAAATGTACACTTTAAACACAAGAGTCATTTACTACGCACAAAAAGAGGTAAAGGATGTCTCAGTTGACTGTTCCCCACCTACCCATCCCAATTTAAGTTAATTTCCTGTCTAGTGTTGATTTTACTTTATGCAAGTGCACATGAGAACATGTCAGTTTTTTATTTAGTGTGGCTTAATAGTACTTAACAATAACTTCTGGCAAGAAATGAAATGACAGGCTTTTTATATACACACAAAATATCATTTAATTAACTTAGAAAGAGTACAATACATGAATACCCAGAGATATTGTTTTTGCAGAAGTTAAAACTCATCACAGTACTTTATTCCTTTTATATATCCTTCTGCAAAAGCCATGTAAAGCAAAGAAAAAAGTTGTCTTCAGGTGAAGGCATAGCTGACCTTCAACTGCTGAAGCAGCCACAGGTAGAGACACAGAAAAATTTAGCACACCTGCTCATGCTCTGGAGGCTTAAATGCAATTGCTACTTTTTGCTGTGATAGCAGACTTGAGTGACAGTTCTAACCTGGCCTAGACTACATAGCTACTCTTACAGTTTCTTTATTTGTAAATGGGATTGACACTCCTTATATCTCATGAATATTTTGAGCATTGTTAAAATATGGAGCAATGTACATGACCTGTAGAAAATAAGGGCTCATTAATAACATCTCTTTTTTTTTTCTTAAAGTATAGGGGGACATTGCATGGCTAATAATCCTGCAGCAAAGAGAGGATACTGAAATACAACCAAGACATATTATGTTGCTTCAGGCTACAACTCTTATTTTCAAATTTCATCGAGTGTCTCTAGCAGTCAGAGACACTAATACTAATACAAAATCTTGTAGAATTCACACTTTGGCAAGTAGGGATTAGACACTTTCCCTTCCTAAAAAGAAAAGTAATGATGGGTTTTAATTGCAACACAATTAGAGCTTTTGATATCAAATTAATTTTCAGTGATAGTGTTGGTCTTGGCAGAGAGTATAGAATTTATGAGATTAAAGCTCATGAGTATATGCACATACTCTTATAGCATTTTATGCAAATTAAAATTCCTGCTTCATTTCCCATTTCTAGAATCAAAAATTAAGGATAATAAAGCTTTTTAGTTTAGCTAAATTAGTTAAGTGCATTTTATTACCTCAAGTCATACTTAATTATAAAGCTTACTTGGCAAATTCTCTCCACTTTAAATAATTGTTCACAGGATAATGCTTTCATGAAATTTGTTTGTGTACATAATATGGAGACATAGTTCTAAAATAAAATTACAGAATTTTAATAAATTTTGAGTTTGTATTTTACTTGTAACCATTAATGCACTTATTAAGCCTATGTGGTTAAACTACCATGAATACTAAAACAAAATCTAATTTTTGGTAGTTAATAAAAACACTTTGTATTTTGAGCAATAAAAGCAAGTGTTTTGGAGCAAAACACTTGTTTCAGAAATAAAATAACAAAGCATATTATCTTGAATGAGCTCAATCAATGTGTCCAAAATTTAGATCACTCCAGATAATAATAGTATCAGAATGATTATAATGAAAACATAAAGACAATAATTAAAATGATAAATAATGACAGAAATAATTTGGAAGAACATTAAAGTGCAAATTCATTTTCAGCAAAATAGATGTATGTACTAAAATTACCAGTAGGATGCAACTAGAGAGCAAGTAGGACACCTTTGAGATTTTTTTCCTTATATAGTAATAAAGTTTATTATTTTATTCAATGTATTTTTCTCTCCTTTTTGTATTTGAATAGTTAATCCAAGCACATAGCTTAAATGTAGAGCTGTGGACAGTAAAAGGTCTTGCTCCTACCTTGGTACCACACTCAGAAAATTGCTCTCCTGAAGGACAATGAGAAAAACAGCATTTCTTGAACTGCTGTTAAGTACTAGGCACTATTCTAAACCTTTTAAATCAGTTGAGTCAGATTAATCTTCAACACAACCCTTTAGGCAGCAACTGTTATTCCCCTATTTTACAGATGAGGCAACTGAGGTTCTGTTCTGTTAAATAATTTATTCAAGTAGTAATATATAACTAGTAGTGACTGAGATGGAATCAGAACTCGAAATCTAGGTGCAAACTTCATGCTCTTAACTACCTACCCCATAACTATTAACATACTATTAATCCAAATAATGTTTACTACATTTCCTTTCAAAGAAGGAGATATGAGTAGTTACAAATGGTAAAGTTTTATGAATCTTACCTTTATCTATTTAACTACATAATTTTATTGCTTGAAGTGCTCCTTTATTCTTTCATTTTTAAGTATTCAATCGAATACAATTTATTTATTTATTTTTATTGTTTGAATTAACTTGTCCTTTATGGATGGAAATGACATCATTGCTAGTATTTTCCTTCTATAAATGATGCTGCAATGAGTATCCTTGTACAATTACTGGTTGATAAGATCCTACATGTATGTAGAAAGGCTAAGTCAAACATATATGAATTATAAATTTTGATTTGCATGTGATAGAGATTTAAATTTTGATATACCCCATATAGATTGTACTATTTTTTACCCTGACTAATGATTTATTAAAGTTTCTATTTTCTCACACTGACCAGCACTGGGATATTAAACTATTGGTTTCTTACCAGTATTATAATAAAAATATTTTTCTGGCATTTTTAATTATTAAAATTTAACTTTTCATTTTGAAAAGTTTACAGACATGTAAAATTGTTGTGCAAAAATTACCAAAAATTTATATGAACAGCAACATATCTCTCATATGTTCACATCTTACATAAACACAGTACGTTTAACAAAACCAAAAAATTAACATTAATGGAAAACTATAACTTACATACCTTTATCAAAATTCCACCAAATACTCTACTAGTATCTTTACAAAGATCTGGAATTAAATGTAAGATTATACATTTTATTTAGTTGGCATAATACCTTAGTCTTCTTGAATCTGAAATAGTTTCTATACTTTTTTCCCTTTCAACACTAACATTTTTGAAGAGCATTTGAAAGTTATTTTGTATAAGGTCGCCAGTGTTGCCTTCCCTCATGTCTCTTTATGAATCAATCCTGTGGTAAGGATGCCACAGAGGTAATGGTGTGTCTTTCAGAGTATCACAAAGTACATGATATGGATTTGGTTCAGATACTTACAATGTAAAATTTGATCACTTGCTTCATACGGTACCTGACTATGAAGGTTTTCCAAGTATTGTAATTTTCCCTTTGTAATTATTGAGTATCCTCTGGAAGATACTTTGAGAACATGCAGATATTTTTAAGTAACATGTTCAGCCACTAATTTAGAATCTATTGATGAAAGTAAATGACAATTTTTTATTTTCACCATTCAATCTACATTGAGTAGACCAGGGGTAGTCAACCTTTTTATACCTACCGCCCACTTTTGTATCTCTGTTAGTAGTAAAGTTTTCTAACTGCCCACCGGTTCCACAGTAATGGTGATTTATAAAGTAGGGAAGTAACTTTACTTTATAAAATTTATAAAGCAGAATTACAGCAAGTTAAAGCATATAATAATAATTACTTACCAAGTATTTTATGTCATATTTTTGCCAAGTTTGGCAGAATAAATCTTTATAAAACAACTTAAATCTATCTTTTTATTTATACTTTGGTTGCTCCACTACTGCCCACCATGAAAGCTGGAACGCCCACTAGTGGGTGGTAGGGACCAGGTTGATTAACACTGGAGTAGATGAAAGATGTACATCTCTTTTTATTATTATTAATTTTCATTTATTGTGTTAACATGGATTCAAGTGTCCCACTTGATATAGCACCCTCACCCTCCAACTGCATGTTTCCCATTACCCCACCTTTGCCCCCCTCCCCCAACTTCTCTCCCCCCATTTCCTCTGGGATTTGCTTTCCAGTTATCTGTATCTATGTGTTACATATTTATAATTTTACTAAACTTTCTCTGACCCCTCTCCATATCCCCCTCCCCTCTGACAGCTGTCCCTCTGCTCCCTGTGACCCTGTCTCTGCCTGTATCCCATTCCTCAGTTCCTTGTTCATTAGATTCCATAAATAAGTGAGATCATATGATATTTTTATTTCTCTGTCTGGCTTATGTCACTTAGCATAATAAATTTCAGGTCCATCCATGCCATAACAAAAGGTAAGATTTTCTTCTTTTTCACAGCAATATAGTATTCCACTGTGTATATGTACCACAGTTTTTAATCCACTTATTTACTGGTGGACACTTGGGCTGTTTACAGACCCTGGCTATTGTAAACAATGCTGCAATAAACATGGCGGTACATATCTTCTTTTGAATCAGTGTTTTGTTATCTTAGGATATATTCCTAAAAATGGGATAGCTGGGTCAAAAGGCATTTCTATTTTTAATTTTTTGAGGAAACACCATACTGTTTTCCACAGTGGCTGCACAAGTCTGCATTCCCACCAGCAGTGCAGGAGGGTTCTCTTTTCTCCACACCCTCGCGAGCACTTGTGTGTTGATTTGTTAACGAGTGTCATTCTGACAGGTGTGAGGTGGTATCTCATTGGGGTTTTAATTTTCATTTCTCTGATGATTAGTGACACTGAACAGTTTTTGATATGTTTATTGGCCATCTGTATGTCCTCTTTGGAGAATTATCTATTCAGTTCCTTTGCCTATTTTTTAATTGGATTGTTTACCTTTCTTATGTTGAGTTTTAGAAGTTCTCTATAAATTTTGATTATTAACCCCTTATCAGACGTATTGGCGAATATGATCTCCCATTTTGTGGGTTGTCTTTTTATTTTGATAATGATGTCTTTTGCCATAAAAAAGCTTTTTAGTTTAAAAGAGTCCCATTCATTTATTTTGTCTTTTATTTCACTTGCCTATGGAGATATATTGGCAAAGATGTTGCTACGAAAGATGTTGGAGAGTTTACTGCCTGTTTTCTTCCAAGATGTTTATGGTTTTGTGACTTACATTTAAATCTTCTATCCATTTTGAGTTTATTTTTGTGAATGGTGTAAGTTGGTGGTTAGTTTTATTTTTTTGCATGTACCTCTCCAATTTTCTCAACACCATTTATTAAAGAGACTGTCTTTACTCCATTGTATGCTCTTACCTCTTTTGTCAAAAATCAATTGACCATAAAGGCATGGGCTTATTTCTGGGTTCTCTGTTGTGTTCTATTGATTTGTATGCCTGTTCTTTTTTTTTTAATTTTTTATTTAAAAAAAATAGAGAGGGAGAGAAGAGAGAGACAGAGAGAGAGAAGGGGGAGAAGCAGGAAGCATCAACTCCCATATGTGCCTTGACCAGACAAGCCCAGGGTTTCAAACTGGCGACCTCAGCATTTCCAGGTTGACACTTTATCCACTGCACCACCACAGGTCAGGCCTGTATGCCTGTTCTTATGCCAGTACCAAGCTGTTTTGAATACAATGGCCTTGTGATATGCCTTGATATCAGGAAGTGTGACACCTTCCACTTTATTCTTCATTTTCAAGAATATTAAGGCTATTCGTGTTCTTTTTTTGTTCCGTATAAATTTTTGGAATATTTGTTCTATATCTTTGAAGTTTGCCATTGATATTTTAACAGAAATTGCATTGGATTTATAGATTGCTTTGGATAGTATAGACATTTTAATGATGTTTATTCTTCCTATCCATGAACAAGGTATATGCTTCCACTTGTTTGTATCTTTCTTGATTTCTTTTTCCAATGTCTTATAATTTTCTGAGTACAAGTTTTTTACCTCCTTGGTTAAATTTATTCCTAGGTACTTTTTGTTGTTGTACTAGTGAAGGGGATTGTTAATCCCCTTCACTGTTAATTAATTTCTCTTTCTGACAGTTTGTTGTTGGTGTATAAAAATGGCACTAATTTCTGAATATTAATTTTATATCCTGCTACCATGTAGAATTTATTTATCAGATCTAGTAGATTTTTAACTGAGACTTTAGGGTTTTCTATGTACATTATTATGTCATCAGCAAGTAATAATAATTTTACTTCTTTTCCAATTTAGATGACTTTTATTTGTTCTTTTTCTTGTCTGATTGCTGTGGCTAGGAATTCCATAACTATGATGAATAAAAGTAGTGAAAGGGAGTACTCCGCCTTGGTCTTGATCTTAAGGGAATTATTTTTCATTTTTTCCCTTTAAGTATGATGTTTAAAGGGATTGTCATAGATGGCCTTTATTATGTTGTGGTATGTTCCCTGTATTCCCATTTTGCTGATAATTTTGATCATAAATGGGTGCTGGATTTTATCAAATGCTTTTTCTGCATCTGTTGATATAATCATGTTATTTCTATACTTCCTTTTGATTATGTGATGAATCATATTGATTGATTGATGAATATTGTACCAGCCTTGACTCCCCAGAATAAATTCCAATTGATCATGATGTATGATCTTTTTGATGTATTGCTGGATCTGGTTTGCTAATATTTTGTTGAGAATTTTATCATCTAAGTTCCTCGGGAATATTGGCCTATAGTTTTCTTTCTTTGTAGTGTCTTTACCTGGTTTTGAAATGAGGACTATGCTTGCCTCATTAAAGGAGCTTGGAAGTCTTCCCTTCTCTTGAAATTTTTGCAATAGCTTGAGAAGGATAAGTGTTAGTTCTTCCTTGAAAAAAATTTTCTTTGAAAATTTCTCTGTGAAGCCATCCAGTCCAGATTTGGTTTGTTGTGAGTTTTTTGATAATTGCTTTCATTTTATTTGTTGTAATTGTTCTGTTTAGGCTTTTTGATTCTTCCAGATTGAGTTTAGAAGATTGTATGTTTTTAGGAATTTATCCATTTTGCCAAGGTTGTCCAATTTGGGGGCATATAGATCTTTATAATATTTTTTTACAATCCTTTGCATTTCTGCAGCATCAGTTGTTATTTCTCCACTTTCATTTCTAATTTTATTATTTGAGTTCTCTCTCTTTTTTTCTTGATGAGTCTGGTTAAAGGTTTGTCAATCTTTTATACCTATTCAAAAAACCAGCTTTTGGTTTTATTGATCTTTTGTATTTCTCTTTAGCCTCTATCTTTTTTATTTTAACTCTGATTTTTATTATTTCCTTCCTTCTACTTCCTCTGAGCTTTATTTGTTTTTCTTTTTCTAGTTCTTTTAGGTGGAGGGTTAAGTTGTTTATTTGAGCTTTCTCTTGCTTTTTATTTCTGATTTGCAAGAAATGTATTTAAGATGTTCTTTGGAAAAAAAATGACATGTCAGAAATTGAGATTTACATAAAGAAAAGACAAGCATCAAAGAGGAACTGACAGCAAGCCAAAAACTGTTACTTTTTTATTCTTAATTGATTGGATAACCATTTGCTCAAAATAATAGCAACAATCTACTTGATTATGCTAGCTTATGTATTAAAATTCCAGAAATTGTTAAGGCAATGTAACTACTGCATTGTTAAGAAATGAAAAAGCAAATTAAAGTTGGAGTAACAGATGAATCAATATAATGAGTATAAAATAATTTATGTTACTATCAAAATTTTTAAAAATATGACTCAGAAAAGCAAACATAATGTATTCTTAATGTATGTATTCTTTTTTAAATGTTCATTAATTTTTAATTTATTGTGTTTACATGGATTCAAGTGTCCCACTGAATGTAACTCTTACTCTGTCCTTTTTTTTAAATAAATTTTTATTAATGTTAATGGAATGACATTAATAAATCAGGGTACATATATTCAAAGAAAATATGTCTAGGTTATCTTGTCATTAAATTATGTTGCATATCCCTCGCCCAGAGTCAGATTGTCCTCCGTCACCCTCTATCTAGTTTTCTCTGTGCCCCTCCCCCTCCCCCTAACTCTTGCCCTCCCTCCCTCCTGCATCCTCCCTCCCCCCACCCCTGGTAACCACCACACTCTTGTCCATGTCTCTTAGTCTCGTTTTTATGTTCCACCAATGTATGGAATCATGTAGTTCTTGTTTTTTTCTGATTTACTTATTTCACTCCTTATAATGTTATCAAGATCCCACCATTTTGCTGTAAATGATCTGATGTCATCATTTCTTATGGCTGAGTAGGATTCCATAGTGTATATGTGCCACATCTTCTTTATCCAGTCTTCTATTGAAGGGCTTTTTGGTTGTTTCCATGTCTTGGCCACTGTGAACAGTGCTGCAATGAACATGGGGCTACATGTGTCTTTACGTATCAATGTTTCTGAGGTTTTGGGGTATATACCCAGTATTGGGATTGCTGGGTCATAAGGTAGTTCTATTTTCAGTTTTTTGAGGAACCACCATACTTTCCTCCATAATGGTTGTACTACTTTACAGTCCCACCAACAGTGGATGAGAGTTCCCTTTTCTCCGCAGCCTCTCCAACATTTGCTATTACCTGTCTTGTTGATAATAACTAATCTAACAGGGGTGAGGTGGTATCTCATTGCCGTTTTGATTTGCATTTCTCTAATAACTAATGAAGATGAACATCTTTTCATATATCTGTTGGCCATTTGTATTTATTCCTGGGAGAAGTGTCTGTTCATGTCCTCTTCCCATTTTTTTATTGGATTGTTTGTTTGTTTGTTGTTGAGTTTTATGAGTTCTTTGTAAATTTTGGATATTAGGCCCTTATCTGAGCTGTTGTTTGAAAATATCATTTCCCATTTAGTTGGCTGTCTGTTTATTTTGATATCAGTTTCTCTTGCTGAGCAAATACTTTTTATTCTGATGTAGTCCCATTCATTTATCTTTGCCTTCACTTCTTTTGCCATTGGAGTCCGGATCATAAAATGTTCTTTAAAACCCAGGTCCATGAGTTTAGTACCTATGTCTTCCTCTATGTACTTTATTGTTTCAGGTCCTATATTTAGGTCTTTGATCCATTTTGAATAAATTTTAGTACACGGGGACAGGCTGTAGTCGAGTTTTATACTTTTGCATGTGGCTTTCCAGTTTTCCCAACACCATTTATTGAAGAGGCTTTCTTTTCTCCATTGTGTGTTGTTGGCCCCTTTATCAAAGATTATTTGACCATATATATTTGGTTTTATTTCTGGGCTTTCTATTCTGCTCCATTGGTCTGAGTGTCTATTTTTCTGCCAATACCATGCTGTTTTGATTATCGTGGCCCTATAATATACTTTAAAGTCAGGTATTGTAATGCCCCCAGCTTCATTCTTTTTCTTTAGGATTGCTTTGGCTATTTGGGGTTTTTTATAGTTCCATATGAATCTGATGATTTTTTGTTCCATTTCTTTAAAAAATGTCATAGGAATTTTGATGGGAATTGCATTAAATTTATATATTGCTTTGGGTAATATGGCCATTTTAATTATATTTATTCTTCCTATCCAAGAACAAGGAATATTTTTCCATCTCATTGTGTCTTTTTCTATTTCTCTTAACAATGCCTTATAGTTTTCATTATATAGGTCCTTTACATTCTTTGTTATGTTTATTCCTAGGTATTTTTGTTGTTGTTGTTGCAATCATGAAGGGGATTATTTTTTTGAGTTCGTTTTCTAATATTTCATTGTTGGCATATAGAAAGGCTATGGACTTTTGTATGTTAATTTTGTATCCTGCGACCTTACTGTATTGGTTTATTGTTTCTAGTAATCTTTTTGTGGAGTCCTTCGGGTTTTCGATGTATAGGATCATATCATCAGCAAAAAGTGATACCTTTACTTCTTCTTTTCCAATATGGATGCCTTTTATTTCTTTGTCTTGTCTGATTGCTCTGGCCAGAACTTCTAGCACCACGTTAAATATGAGTGGAGAGAGTGGACAACCTTGTCTTGTTCCTGATTTAAGGTGGAAAGTCCTCAGTTTTATGCCATTTAATATGATGTTGGCTGATGGTTTATCATATATGGTCTTTATCATGTTGAGATATTTTACTTCTATACTCATTTTGTTGAGAGTCTTAAACATAAAATTGTGTTGTATTTTATCGAAAGCCTTTTCTGCATCTATTGATAAGATCATGTGGTTTTTGTTTTTTGTTTTGTTGATATGGTGTATTACATTAACCGTTTTACGTATGTTGAACCATCCTTGAGATTCTGGGATGAATCCCACTTGATCATGATGTATTATTTTTTTAATATGTTGTTGTATTCGATTTGCCAGTATTTTGTTTAGTATTTTAGCATCTGTATTCATTAGAGATATTGGTCTGTAGTTTTCTTTCTTTGTGCCATCCTTGCCAGGTTTTGGTATGAGGGTTATGTTTGGAAGTATTGCTTGTTCTTCAATTTCTTGGAAGACTTTGAGTAGAATAGGAACCAAGTCTTCTTTGAATGTTTGATAGAATTCACTAGTATAACCGTCTGGGCCTGGACTTCTATTTTGGGGGAGGTTTTATTTTTTTATTTATTTTTTATTTTTTTCTGAATCTGGAAACGGGGAGAGACAGTCAGACTCCCGCATGTGCCCGACTGGGATCCACCCAGCATGCCAAACGGGGCGATGCTCTGCCCACCAGGGGGCAATGCTCTGCCCCTCCGGGGCGTCGCTCTGCCATGACCAGAGCCACTCTAGCGCCTGGGGCAGAGGCCAAGAAGTCATCCCCAGTGCCTGGGCCATCTTTGCTCCAATGGAGCCTTGGCTGCGGGAGGGGAAGAGAGAGACAGAGAGGAAGGGGGGGTGGAGAAGCAAATGGGGGCTTCTCCTATGTGCCCTGGCCAGGAATCAAACCTGGGTCCCCCACATGCCAGGTCGACGCTCTACCGCTGAGCCAACCGGCCAGGGCCTTTGGGGAGGTTTTTAATAGTTTTTTCTATTTCCTTCCTGCTGATTGGTCTGTTTAGGCTTTCTGCTTCTTCATGACTCAGTCTAGGAAGGTTGTATTGTTCTAGGAATTTATCCATTTCTTCTAGATTGTTGTATTTGGTGGCATATAGTTTTTCATAGTATTCTACAATAATTCTTTATATATCTATGGTGTCCGTGGTGATCTCTCCTCTTTCATTTTGGATTTTCTTTATTTGAGTCCTGTGCCTTTTTTCCTTGGTGAGTCTTGCCAAGGGTTTGTCAATTTTGTTGATCTTTTCAAAGAACCAGCTTCTTGTTTTATTAATTTTTTCTATAGTTTTTCTGTTCTCTATTTTGTTTATTTCTGCTCTGATTTTTATTATCTCCTTTCTTCGGCTGGTTTTGGGTTGTCTTTGTTCTTCTTTTTCTAGTTCCTTAAGGTGTGAAGTTAAGTGGTTTACTTCGGCTCTCTCTTGTTTGTTCATATAGGCCTGAAGTGATATGAACTTTCCTCTTATTACTGCTTTTGCTGCATCCCAGAGATTCTGCTGTAGTATTGTCATATTCATTTGTCTGTATATATGTTTTGATCTCTGCGCTTATTTCTTCTTTGACTCATTCATTTTTTAGAAGTATGTTGTTTAGTTTCCACAATTTTGTGGGTTTTTCCTCCTCTTTTTTACAGTTGAATTCTAGTTTCAAGGCTTTATGATCAGAGAATATGCTTGGTACAATTTCAATTTTTCTAAATTTGCTGATATTGTCTTTGTGGCCCAACATATGGTCAATTCTTGAGAATGTTCCATGTACACTAGAGAAAAATGTATATTCTGTCACTTTGGGATGAAGTGTCCTATAGATGTCTATCATATCCAGTTGTTCTAGTATTTCATTTAAGGCCACTATATCTTCATTGATTCTCTGTTTGGATGACCGATCTAGAGTCGTCAGCGGTGTATTGAGGTCTCCAAGTATGATTGTATTTTTGTCAGTTTTTGTTTTAAGGTCAATAAGTAGCTGTCTTATATATTTTGGTGCTCCTTGGTTTGGTGCATATATATTAAGGATTGTTATGTCTTCTTGATTCAGTGTCCCCTTAATTATTATGAAATGACCATTTTTGTCTCTGAGTATTTTTTCTGTCTTGTAGTCAGCATTATTAGATATGAGTATTGCTACACTTGCTTTTTTTTGGGTGTTGTTTGCTTGGAGTATTGTTTTCTAGCCTATCACTTTGAATTTGTTTTTATCCTTGTTGCTTAGATGTGTTTCTTGTAGGCAGCATACAGTTGGATTTCCTTTTTTAATCCATTCTGCTACTCTGTGTCTTTTGTTTTTTTGTTTGTTTGTTTTTTTTTTTTATTTTTCTGAAGCTGGAAACGGGGAGAGACAGTCAGACAGACTCCCGCATGCGCCCGACCAGGATCCACCCGGCACGCCCACAAGGGGCGATGCTCTGCCCACCAGGGGGTGATGCTCTGCCCCTCCGGAGCATCGCTCTGCCACGACCAGAGCCACTCTAGCGCCTGGGGCAGAGGCCAAGGAGCTATCCCCAGCGCCCGGGCCATCTTTGCTCCAATGGAGCCTTGGCTGCGGGAGGGGAAGAGAGAGACAGAGAGGAAGGAGAGGGTGGGGTGGAGAAGCAAATGGGCGCTTCTCCTATGTGCCCTGGCTGGGAATAGAACCCGGGTCTCCGACACGCCAGGCCGACACTCTACCGCTGAGCCAACCGGCCAGGGCCTGTGTCTTTTTATTGGTAAGTTTAATCCATTTACATTTAGTGTAATTATTGACACTTGTGGGTTCCCTATCACCATTTTATAAATTGCTTTATGTTAGTTTTGTATCTTGTTTGATTCCTATCTTTTGTTTTTCTATCATTTGTTTTTGTTTGTTTGTATTCCATACCTCTTTCCTCTGTTGCTACCTTTTTTAAGTCAAGTGTTTTTGTGATGGTTTTTTCAAGGGTGGTTACCATTAAGTAATGAAAAGGGTACCTACCATATTCATTGTAGTATCCTATCTTATGAGTATTTCTGTGCTTCATCGTCCTTTGCTACTGTTAATCTTCATCCTTTCCCCCCCTTTTTTTCTTTTGTTGTTACAGTTTAAGTTTGGTTTTATTGTTTTCTTGGTGGAGCTGTTACTTGTGGTTTTGTTTTCTTTTGTTCTTTGAATCTGGTTGGAAAATCCCCTTTAGTATTTCCTGGAGTGGGGGCTTTCTGATGATAAATTCCCTCATCTTTTCTGTATTTGTGAATGTTTTTATATCTCCTTCGTACCTGAAGGATAGCTTTGATGGGTATAGTATTCTTGGCTGAAAGTTCCTCTCTTTCAGGACTTTAAATATTGGGGTCCACTCTCTTCTAGCTTGTAGAGTTTCTGCTGAGAAATCTGATGATAATCTAATAGGCTTTCCTTTATATGTTGTACTCTTCTTTTCCCTGGCTGCCTTGAGAATTTTTTCTTTGTCATTGGTTTGTGTCATCTTCATTATGATGTGCCTTGGAGTGGGTTTGTTGGGGTTAAGAAAACTCAGAGTTCTGTTTGCTTCTTGAATTTGACGCTTTAGTTCTTTCTACAGGCTTGGGAAGTTCTCATCTATTATTTGTTTGAGTATATTCTCCATTCCATTTTCTCTCTCTTCTCCCTCTGATATACCTATTATTCTTATGTTATTCTTTCTGATGGTGTCAAATAATTCCTGTAGGGCTTTCTCGTTTTTTATTATTTTTGAGTTTCTTTCTTCTTCTTTCTGTTGTGCCTCAAGTTGCTTGTCTTCTATTTCACTAATCCTATCTTCTATCTGGGCTGTTCTATTAGCTAAGCTTTTTACCTCATTTTTCAGCTCGTGAATTGAGTTTTTCATTTGTTTGATTTGTTTTTATAGTTTCAATTTCCTTGGTAATATATTTTTTGTGTTCATTGAGTTGTTTTCTGGTCTCCCTAAATTGCCTTTCTGTGTTTTCTTGTATATCTCTGAGTATTTTTAAGATTTCTATTTTAAATTCTGTTATTTAGCCCCAAGGCTTCCAATATGTTAAGTCTTTTCTCCATAGATTTTTTCACATCTATTTGTGTTACCTCTCTATCTTTTGTATCCATAATATTCGATTTCCTTTTTCTTATTGGCATCTGAGGGTAGTCTTGTTGATAGTATTAATTAGAATTAATAAAGAATAAAAAGGGAAAAAAGGAAAACACCCCACAGAAAAAAACAGTAATAATTTATTATTTCCCCCTTTTTTCTTTTTTCTCTTCCCCTCCGCTCCCCTCCTTACGGAAATATCATGATGACCTGTGAATTATATTATGCTAAATGGAACAAAAACAGCATATAATGGAGGGCCTGATTTGGGGTGAAGAATTCAAGGGGCAAAAAACGGAGTAGGGAAAGAAGAAAAAAATAAAAATAACAAGTAAAAATCTGTTGTATTAAGTGGAGTGAAGACTAACTACAACAAAGTCCTTGGTTTGGGAGGAATGCTGGTGAGTTAAAAAGCAATGTAAAAAGTACCCAAAATGCCACAGAAACAAAGGAAAAACAAAAACAAAAGCAAAAGAAAAAAGAAAAAAAACCTTGAGTCCCAAATTAAATAATTTGTTCATGATTGAGGATTGAATGGGAGGAAAAGTAAAAGGAGAAAAGAAGAAATGAATAGAAAGGAAAAAATAAGAAAAAGAGAGAAACAAAAAAGAAAAAAAGGAAGAGAAAAAAAGACAAAAGGGGAGAGAGTTAGAGTTAAGGGTTTTGGAGTGTAACCCTAAAGGAGAGTAAGGATGAAGAAAAGAAATAAAATGTAACTCTCATGGGTAGTGTAGTTCAAGAAAGGGGAAGCATAAGATGGGCAGAGAATAAAAGGACCGAAGTGAGGAAATAGAAATAATAATAAAGGCAATAAGATAGAAGAAAGAAACAACAGCAATGAAGAATTAGTGGAACAAGTTATAAAGTCTGTGGATTTTTCTTGATTTTGAGAGGTTAACTTCTTCCTTTTTCTTTTCTCTCCCTCTTCCTGGTCGGTGAGTCTGTATCCCAGGCTTTGTCCCTGTGCCATGCTTAGGTAGGGATTTGAAGTTGATGGGATTCTATGGCAATGTCATATAATTGGCTTTAGTTTCGCTGGTAGTGAAGGCTTGTTGGTGTTTTCAGGGTCCAACAATGAGAGAGTTTGCTTTCCTGGAGTCTCTCTCCTAGTCTCCCCTTCTTGAATTAGCAGCCTGGTGATCCAGTTATGAGGCTGCCACTGCTTCTGTCTGGGGAGTAAGAGGCTCAAAGAGCTGGGAAATCCCCACTCTATCCCCAATCAGTGCAAGGCTCTGGGTAAGGCTCTGGCAGTCAGAGCCTCCAGTGTAATCAGGTGGGGCTGGGAGTCAATTGTTGTCAAGGTGACTGTTCAGCGCCTAGCATTCAGTTGGACCACTCAACCCAGGCTTTCCACACTTTGTAACCTATTTTGGCTGGGAAGAAGAGGCACTAGTCACTGCTTGCTATATAGATCTTAATATCTGCCAAGTCCCTCTTATTAGCGTATATCCCTGAATATGGAGGCTCTGTCAATCAGAAGTTGCCCCTGCCCCTTTAGCGAGAGGCACTGAAAAATATCACGCCTCTTGTCTTGGATCGCTGAACTGAGAGAGATCCTATCAATTAGAGCCCCATGGGTGTGCAGATTTCATGGGTTAAGCTAATTTCAGTGATTGGATCCGCAGCTGTGCTCCAGAAAGTATTTCAGGCTGCCTGCGCACCCCTCCCCCAACGCTTGATTGTTAGCTTGAATGGCTGGGTGAGGTGCCCCGCCCATGGAGAGAATCTCCAGAATGGGGAAGACAGCCTTGGAGCCCCTGCTGGACCACGGCACGGGGCCCGCGCAAGGTCTCTCAGGGCACGCCGGTGGCTGGGGACTCTCCGGACTGCGGCACGGGGCACGCGCACGGTTTCTCAGGGCACGCCGGCGGCCCCAAGCGCCCAGGCTGCTGCTCCCCGTGTGTGGGCGGGCAGTTGCACACGTGGGTTTACTCACCACAGGTGTACTCCTTCCTCGGCTTGAATGAACGTCCATGCGGTAGTTGGCTTCCTTCACACCATCAGTTCTGATCCGTCTCTCAGATTCAAGTGATAACAGTCCTTTCGCTTTCAGTGTGTGTGGAACTCCGGAATGCTCCTAGGATAAATTTTTCTGTTTCTAGTTGATAAATTTGTTGAGATTTTGGGGAGATCTGTCGGATGCGCTGCTCATGGCGCCATTTCCGTGATGTCACTCTCTGTCCTTTTTTATACCCCTTTTGCCCCTCTCCCCCTAACTCTCTCCTCAGTTCCCTCTAGGATTTGCTGTCCTGTTATCTATATCTCTCTGTTATGTATATATAGTTTTACTAATCCCCTCACCTTCTCTGATCTCATCCCCTCATCCCCCTTCCCTCTGACTACTGTCCCTCTAGTCTCTGTGACCCCACCTCTGCCTCTATTCTGTTCCTCAGTTCACTTTGTTCATTAGATTCCTCATATATGTGAGATCATATGATATTTTTCTTTCTCTGCCTGGCTTATACACTTAGCATAATAATCTCCAGGTTTATCAATGCTGTCAAAAAAGGTAAGATTTCCATCTTTTTCACAGCCACGTAGTATTCCATTGAATATAGCTACCACCACTTTTTAATCCACTCATCCACTGATGGACACTTGGGCTGTTTCCAGATTTTGACTATTGTAAACAATGCTGCCATAAACATGGGGGAACAGACGCAGACTTGTGCAGTCACTGTGGAGAACTGTATGGTGTTTCATCAAAAACTTAAAAATAAAAATGCCTTTTGACCCAGCTATCCCACTTTTAGGAATATATCTTAAGAATACCAAATCACTGATTCAAAAGATTTTTCTTGCTTCTTAAGGTATGCCTGTAATGCTGTGAACTTCCCTCTCAGGTCTGCTTTTGCTGCGTCCCATAGATTTTGAATTGTTTTATGTTCATTTTCACTGTTTCAAGGAAATTTTTTATTTCTCTCTTGATCTCATTGTTAACCCATTTGTTATTTAATAACATGTTATTTAGCCTCCAAGTGTTTGAATGTTTTCCAGTTTTTCTATTTCAGTTGATTTCTAAGTTTCATGCCATTGTGATTAGAAAAGATGCTTGAAATTATTTCAATCTTCTTAAATTTATTGAGAACTGCATTTTGTCCTAACATGTGATCTATCCTAGAGAATGTGCCATGAGCACTTGAAAAAAATGTATACTCTGCTGCTTTAGGGTGAAAGGTTCTGAAAATATCAATTAAATCTAGTTGATCTAGTGTGTAATTTAAGGCCACTGTTTCTTTGTTAATTTACTGTCTTGAGGTTCTATACATTGATGTTAGTGGGGTATTAAAATCCTCTACTATTATAGTACTGCTGTTAATCTCACCCTTTACATACATCAAAATCTGCTTTATATATATATTTAGGTGCTCCTATATTAGATGCATAAATATTTACAATGGTTATATCTTCCTGTTGAATTGCTCCCTTTATCATTATGTAATGACCTTCTTTATTCCTTACTATAGCCTTGGTTTTAAAGGCTATTTTGTCAGATGTAAGTATTGCTACCCCAGGTGTTTATTTCAATTCCATTTGCATGAAATACTTTTTTCTATCCCTTCACTTTCAGTCTATGTGTATCTTTTGTTCTTAGGTGGGTCTCTTCTAGACAACATATGTATAGGTCCTGTTTTAATATCCATGCAGCTACCCTATGTCTTTTGATTGGAGCATTTAATTTATTTACATTTAAGGTTATTATTGATATGTACTTATTTATTGCCATTTTATTCTTTAAATCTATGATCCTTTATTTCTCTATTTCTTTTTTCCTTTGCTTTTTTTAATAGCAGGCCCCTTAACATTTCTTGCAGTACTGGTTTGGTTGTAATAAATTTTTTTATTCTCTTTTTGTCCAGGAAGCTTTTATTTCTCCTTCAATTTTAAATGATAGTCTTGCTGGATAAAGTAGTCTTGGTTGAAGGTTCTTGTTTTGTATCACTTTGAATATTTCTGCCAATCCCTTCTGGCTTAAGTGTTTCTGATAAGAAGTTGGATGTCATTCTTATCATAGTCTTCTGTAGTAATTAACTGCTTTTTTCTTGCAGCTTTTAGTATTCTTTCATTGTCTCTTAACTTTGGCATTTTAATTATGATGTGTCTTGGTGTAGGCCTCCTTGGGTTCCTCTTTAATGGGACTCTTTGTGATTCTTGAAATTGTGTGACTTTTTCCTTCATCAATTTAAGAAAATTTTCGGCTATGATTTATTTAAACAGGCTCTTTATCCCTTACTCATTCTCTTCTCCTTCAGGAACCCCTATGATGCAGATGTTTCTCTTCATGTCATTACAAAGATCTCTTAGAGTTTCTTGTATTTTTTAGTCTCTTTTTGTTTTGCTGCTCTGCTTTTCTGCCTTTGTTTATCTTGTCCTCTAAATTGCTGATTTGATCTTCTGCTTTATCTAGCCTGCTATTTATTCCTTCTAGTGCAGTCTTCATTTCTAATATTGTATTTGTCATTTCCGACTGTTTTTTCCTTATGAATTTAATGTTTTTTTGATGCTTGTTATCTCTTTATTTGGGTGCCTATTATGACCATCCACTGTTGCTCTAAGATCCTTGAGAATCCTAAAAATCATTGTTTTAAAATCTGCATCTGGTAATTTCATTTTATTTAGTTCTTTTTGGAGATTTCTGTTATTGACTTATTTGAGTCATATTTCTTTGCCCATTTTGTCTGTGTATTAGGTAGCACTGTCTGACTTTGTAATTTGTTGTGCTGTCTTTATGAGGAAGATGTGCTCAGTGGTACTGATCTCAAGGTCACCTGAGTTCCTTGCTTTAAAAATGCTTCTTGAGGGTAGTATTTTCCCTCCTGTTGTATGTGAGTATTAAATGCAGTTGGTTCTTTCATGGGTGCAATTATACCTTTAGGCTGGCTGGCTGTAAGGATCAACCTTAATCATGTGTATTAGACACTGAGCAGTGTCTGTCCTGTTGGATGTATTTATTCTCCACATTTCTGGTACCTGTTGGACTTCTCCTTTGTGCGTGCTGCTTGTGCAGTTAGCTTAGTCTAGGTTTGTTGCTGTCTGCCACCCACTACTGGTTCTGTTGGTTCTAGGTCCTCTTTAAGTTTGAATCAGCTATTGCTTGTAATCTGCTGTGGGCTACCTGTCTGTAGCTACTACTCTGTTGACTGTGTTTGCATTTCTTTTGCCTGGGTAGCATGGGAGGGGTCAACTTGTGTATAAGGAACAGCTTTCTTCTGCTTAGAGATGATAGCAGCCCCAACTTCTGTAAGATTTGCCTCCACATTTTAGCTGCTCTTCTTCCTCTTGCAGCTGCCTTGGTCTTCCTACAGAATCTTCTGTAGAAAGACTGTAATGTGGACTCAGACTGGCCTCACCCAAACAACCCCTCTACAGGTTGCAAGCTGGGGTTGTAAGTACAACATTAGTGGGACCCCCTATTTCAGGGGTGTCTTGGTCAGGAGCTCAGTACAGGGAAAGTGGCCCTTACTCCAGAGTCAATGCCTTAGCCCCTGCTAGATACTCAAATTTTATTTTTCCCCAGCAAAGTGAGCAGCAGGTTCAGATCGAGTGGGGCTGACAGTCCCCTCTGCAGAAGTTCTTACAGCTGCTGAGACCCTGGTCTCAGGGAGGAAGTCTGAGAGAGTCCTTTCCTGGGGCTGACTGTGCTTCCCCTGAAAGTGGCTAAGCCCTTCTACCAGATCCAATAGGCTTGTAAGGATCCACACTTTAAATGTCCATGCTCAAAGTCTCTCTCCCTTCACCCCTATGGAATCTAGCACAGCAGGGCAGGATATCCAGCACTTGGGCCAGCTGACTGTGAAGCTCCACCTTATTCAGTGTGCATAAGCCACTGTGCTGGTACTGGTATCAGAGAGTGAAACTTGCCTCAGCTGAGCCAGATGTGAGAAACCCTTCCATAGAACACACCATTAGCAAGGGTTGTTAGGTCCTGAACCAATTCTCTCCACAGGTGGCCACTGGATATGCCAGCCATGGGTCTTCCTGGAGGAAACTCAGTGCAGGAGAGTGGGAGACATTGTTCGTGACTGGCCCTCAGCAAACTTCTTGGAGCAACAAGCAATCCAGAGTTTGTGGTTGCCTCTGCTGGGCCCAAATGTACGTGGAAATACCAAGTTGTACACTTAGGCTGGCTTTTTACTCACACTGGACCTGGGAGGAGGTCCACAAAAGGCCAAGGTTCCTTGAGTCCAGACTCCTGTAGCCTCTCTCTGCTGACTGCCTGTTTGAGTTCAGCCACTGAAAAAAACCTCTGGTAGAGTGTAGAGCCTAAGGCAATTCAGTGATTAGAAACAGTGGTGGGTGTGGCTGTGCCCCTCAGTACCAGGTGTCAGTCTGTCCAGACTTTTTTCACAGATCTCAATATGATGTGGCCCTAGGAGTCTGGTGGTTGTGGCCTCTGAGACCAAGAGGTGTGGTCTGCCCACAGTCCAGACAGTTTCTACTGAGTCTTCTGTGAAGCAGAAGTACCAGTCATAGACTTGAGAGAGTAGGGGGAGGGGGAAGCTCCAGCCTCAAAGCCAGAAAACGGAATCACTGGCAGGTCCCCTGCTTCCTGGCTTCTCAGAATGACCCAGTCTCCATGGGTGGTACAGGAGAGATTTCCGAGGGTGGCACATTTACTTTCCCCAGGCTGATGCTGCTTAGAGGAGATTGTTCCACCCAAGAAAAATGATGACTGCAATATTGGAGAATGACTCAGCACAGGCGTTCCAGTGGTCATCCCCCATGGTGTCTCTCTCTGGGCCTCAATTTCACACCTTCCTCACACAACTCTAGTTCTCTCATCTCTCCCCTGCCAGAGCCCTATGAATGAGATTTTCTGCGCTGGCCCTTAAAGACAGATCCTGTGTCTCTAAGAGCTCCATCTCTTTCTCGCAGACAGAAGCCCTGGCTCTTTTTACTGCCAAATGCTGTGTGGGTGCCCCTTGTAGGCTCTGAGGCTCTAGGCTAAGCTCCTGGCCTGGGACTGAGAAAGCCCTTTCTCAAGTGACCCTTCCCACAGTAAGAGTCACTCCAGACCCTCAGCTGCCACTAACTCCTAGGAGTAGGGCAGCCTTTTATACTTCTTCACTCTTCCTACCAGTCTTGGTGTGGCTTCTTCTATGATCCTTGGTTATAGACTCCTCTTCATTTAGTTGAAAGTTGGTTTTCAAGATGATTGTTCTTAAATTAATTTGTAATCCAATTTGGTCCTGGGAGGTGGCAGTTGTAACTTCTGCCTACCTCATTGCCATCTTGGAACCCTGGCATCTACTCTTAAAAGAAGTTTTCCTTCCTCTCTTATTTACTTATTGTTTAATTATTGATTGATTGACTCCATATCAGCTTAGACCTATAAAACCTGATAGTAGTTAATGGCTAGTGACTCAATACTTCCCTTTATTTCTGAAATAGTTTCATATTTGGCTTTTCAGAGTTTCTTCATACTAGTCCCTGTGACCTTTAAACACAGCCCTATTGTGTTTGGTGTTTCTTTTGCTTTTCTTATAATAACCATGAGATTAAGTAACTTAAATTTTACTTTCAGTCAAACCTTTATATTTTTGTCTTAAATGTATTGTTTAGTTCTTTTTTTTTATTAATTAACATGTTACTTTTATGGACATCCAAGATGGTGGCAGAGTAGCTGTATCTTATATTCACCTCCTCTCAGGACCAAACTGAAGTTACAACTAAATTTAAGAACAATCCAGGTGGTGGCACAGCGGATAGATCATTGGACTAGGACATGGAGGACACAAGTTTGAAATCTTGAGGTGTCCAGCTTGAGTGTGGGCTCATCTGACAGGGTCACTGGCTTAAGTGTGGGATCATACACATGACCCCATGGTTGCTAACTTGACCTTAAAGGTCACTGGCTTGAAGCCCAAAATTGCTGGCTTGAGCAAAGGGTCACTTGTTCTGCTGTAGCCCCCTGGTCAAGGCACATATGAGAAAGCAATCACTGAAAAACTAAGGTGCTGCAATGAAATATTGATGCTTCCCATCTCTCTCCCTTCCTGTGTGTCTGTCCCTATCTGTCTTTTTCTCTGACTGTCTCTCTGTCTCTATCAAAATCAAACAAACAAACAAAAAAGAAATAATCATCCTGAATAACCAACTCAAAACTAAATTTTTTAATATAATAAAATTTATCAAGTTTTCAAGCTTCTGGTTATTGCCTTCTTAATTGGACAGGCCTTTCCCATTTCTGTATTATAAAACATTTTTCTTGTCAGTATACTCTTTCTTAAGTGCACTTAGCAGATTTGTTTTTACAATTACATCTTCAAGCCATTTGAAGTTTATCTTAGTGTGAAATGTAAATTATATACAAATATTTTTTTTCTCTAGATAGTTATTTTGAATTTAAAAATAACCACATTTATTGCTTAATTTATTATTTCTGGCTTATTTAAAGTTCTATTTTTAGCTGATGATAACATTATTTCTTTTATTGATTTATGTCTATTTACAACTTTGTATCACATTCTTTCATTTTATTAAATTTTATAATACTTTTTAATATAATAATCAGGTAACCTTAAATTACTTATCTTTTTCATGTTTTTTAAAATTTACTTTTCCATATGAGATGTTGCTTATATTTGTTCAGTTAAAAATGTATTATTGGTCCTGGTCAGTTGGCTCAGTGAATAGAGTGTTGGCCTGGCATATGGATGTCCTGGGTTCAAACTTCCAGTCGGGCACACAAGAGAAGTGACCATCTGCTTCTCTCCCACTTTTTTCCCTCTTTTCTTCCCCTTTTCTCTGTTTTCTCCCTCTTCCCCTACCACAGCCAGTGGCTTGATTGTTTTGAGCACCTCAGCCTCAGATGCTAAAAATAACTCAGCTGATTTGAGCATCAACCCCAGACAGGGGTTGCTGGCTGGATCCTGGTCAGGATGAATGCGGAAGTCTCTATCACTATCTCCCCTTCTCTCACTTAGAAAAAAAAAGTCTATTATATTACTAGGGTCACATGCAGTTAGAGAGATCTGACATTTATACAAATATATGTCTTTTATTTCAGATCATTATATTACTTACTATATGTTCAGGTCTTTGAGTCTTTTAAGCATGTTTTAAAATATTTTTTATATCTAGTGAGTGTATTTTTATTACATTTATTAAGAAGAATTTTATCAATTTTTAAGTTGTTTCAAATAAGATAATTTCCAATTATTTTGTGTCCCTTTTTTTGTTGTTTGTAAATAAGAATATAATTGATTTCCACATATGGATTTTGTTTCTAGAAATCTATCTGAATTTCATCATTGTAATTGCATTTATCAGTTGAATCTTGGGTTTTCCAGTTATACATTTATATCAGTGACACATAATAAAAATTATACCATGCCTGACCAGGCAGTGGTGCAGTAAATAGAGTTTGGGACTGGGACACAGAGGACCCAGGTTTGAAACCCTGAGGTCACCGACTTGAGTACAGGCTCATCAGCTTAAATGAGGGGTCGCTGGCTTGAGCGTGGGGTCATTCACATGACTTCATGGTTGCTAACATGAGCCCAAAGGTTGCTGGCTTGAAGCCCAAGGTCGCTGGCTTGAGCAAATGGTCACTTGTTCTGTTGTAGCCTCCTGGTCAAGACACATATGAGAAAGCAATCACTGAACAACTAATGAGCTGCAACAAAGAATTGATGCTTCTCAACTCTTTCCCTTCCTGTGTGTCTGTCCCTATCTCTCCCTCTCTCTGACTCTCTCTCGGTCAAGAAAAAAAAAATGCAATGTATTTCAGATGCTTGAAAATAAAAGTTAAAAAAATTATACTGTAATTTTCTTTCTTAAATTCATTATCTAATATTTTTTCACATGACTACCTACAATTGCTGTCATTTTCAAATTATATTATAATTATAATAGTTTCTGGCCATCCTTATTTTAAAATTCTAATGAGAATGTTTCTAATGTTTTTGGCAATAAAGAGTTTTTGGTTGAGGTACCTGTATTTCATATGACTTGAATAGTATCAAAATATTATTATTTTACTAAGTTTTTAAATCAAAATGAATATTAAATTTTATCAAAGGCTTTTAATGATCTATGGAAATGATTTTATGCTTGTCTTTTATATCCATTATTATGATAGAATTAATAGATTTGTTAATGCTGAAGCATTCTTGCGATAATGGAATAAAGTTCATTTGGTTATGCCATAGTATTATTGTTTAAATATGTAGCTGAATTGTGTTTGATAATATTTAAAGTATTTTCATCAATAAACATAATGTTTGACTTTTTAATAAATTTTTAGTTAAATTTTAATAAAATTTTAAAACTAGCTTTGAAAAAGAGACTTTGTTTTCTTTTTAATTTTTTTTTTTTAAATTTTAGAGAATGAGGAAGAGAGATTGGGAGTGAGAGATAGGAATATCAATTTGTTCCTGTATGTGCCTGGACTGGTGATCAAACCAGCAACCTCTGCACTTCAGAATGATGTTCTAACCAACCAAGTTATCCAGTTGAACATTTTAAACAGCTTTAGAATTTTCTGGTCTGTAAAAGTTTTGATATAATCTCCCTGAAAAAATATCTGAATTTCATGATTTTGGATAGAGAGCAGCATTTTCATAACTCTATTATTTTCCCCGTAGTAAGCAATCTATAGCTACTCTGCTATTGTAGTCAATTTATATCAGTGCAACTGGCTTAAAATGTTCCTTCTTTCCACCAAGTTTTCAATTGCTTTTGCAAAGTAACAAAATAGTCTCTTGTCAATCTTTTAATTTCCTCCAAATACATTGATTTACTTTGCATCATTTATTATTTTATGCTTTTGTGCTTTTTACATCTGCATTATATAGTTTATTGGTTTGTTCAAAGATTTAGTATTTAAATTATTTATTGGTTCTGCCACTTTTGTATTTTAATTGATTACATTCTGCTTTTATCTTTATTTTATCAGTGTTGATCAGAGAGTATTATTCTATTATCTTACTTTGGAATATACAGAGGCTTTGTTGTGACTTAATATTGGTCAAATATATAAATATTTTACACACATTTCATAAGTATATGTATTCACTGTGTTATGAGGAGCAAAGTTTTAAGGTTTTAAATAAAATTTAGACCAATTTTATTATTTTTTCAAAAATACACTTATTGTGATTTTTGGAGAAATTACATGGCAAATAACTAAAAGACCAATTGATGGATAGTTTATATTTTCACACAGTTTAATTTTTTAAAGTTCAAGAACATTATCTTTTTTTATTTACAGGGACAGAGAGAGAGAGTCAGAGAGAGGGATAGATAAGGACAGACAGACAGGAACGAAGAGAGATGAGAAGCATCAATCATCAGTTTTCAGTTGCGACGCCTTAGTTGTTCATTGATTGCTTTCTCATATGTGCCTTGACCGCGGACTTTCAGCAGACTGAATAACACCTTGCTTGAGCCAGAGACCTTGGGTCTAAACTGGTGAGAATTTTTTATTTTGCTCAAGCCAGATGAACCTCCGCTCAAGCTGGTGACCTCGGGATCTCGAACCTGAGTTTTTGGCATCCCAGTCCAACTCTCTATTCACTGCACCACCACCTGGTCAGGCATTATCTAACTCTCTTAATTGAAATTTTGTTTCTTGTTTCTTAGTGAAAGCTATTTTTATTTGCTTTAGGTGTTCTCATATAGTCTCTATTTTCTTTTAAATATTAGCTATTAATATTATACAAATAATGTGAGTGTATATATGTTTTGATTATCAGAAATTTCATAAAATTTTTTAAAATAGTAAACTGACAAACTATAATTGGAACATATTTTAATGTTTCTCACTTACATGCACACACACATACACATACATATATATAATTACTTTTATTTGTTATATAAAATGCCTTTATATGGTTTTACAATAAATGTATTAAAATGATCTTAAGTTGATTGTCATTTAGGTTGTTTGCAAGATTTAGCTATTATGAACAGTATAGCCAGACAGAAATGTTTGTATGTAAATATGTAAATTTGTGTGCATACACACACATGCAGAGATAATACCAATGTAATTCCAAAGACTTATTTCTATAACAAAAAATGCTTCTTGTCAGTTAAAATTATTAACATTAAAGTATATGATTGTCTAACCACTATGCTGTACACCTGGAAGTAGTACAAAATATTAAATCTAAATTGTAATTGAAAAAATAAAAGTAAATTATTAAAATTTAAAAAATTAAAGAATGAAAATTAAATAAAATTGATAACATTAAACACACCATTACTTAGTACCACATTGCTCCAAAGAAACATTGTATTTTGAAGAAATGTACAAAGCAGATGTGCTTACATTGATCTTGTTTCTCTTGTGTCCTTCAGCGACTCTGTTGAAATGAGAGTGGCTGAGGGAATGGAGTTTAGAACCTAAAGATCACATAAGTGTCATTATCAATGGCACACATTACTTTTACATTTTAATGTAATATATTTATCGAGGCTTTAGCAAAACAGTTGCATCAAAAGCGCTATTTCACATGTTCTCTAGCAATTAAAAAGTTTCATCCAATCAAATACCTCAAAATGTCCTACTCTGTTAACATAAAGAGCCATTATTGTTGGTGTTAGCATTATTATGAATTTTCTTACCTCTTTGATTTATTATCTTGCATATTTTCTGCTTTTAGCATGTATTCTGATCATAATTAGAAAAATGTATTACAACAAAAATGCAAGAGAGTAAGGACCACTTTGTAAAGTTTATCATTGTCTAACCACTATGCAGTTCACCTAAAACTAATGTAAACTGTAATTAAAAAACAAATTTTTAAAAATTTAAGGTTATATAGACAGAGTTGAGAAATACTGATAAAATACCACTGGTCAGCTCTGACTTCTACAGACTTTACCACCCACAAGCACTCTGAAGGATGACCTATGTAAATCAATTGGAGGCAAATCTGGTGTTACTCACCTAATAATCTCTATTGAATAGAGCTGCCTATTGTTGGGGGTTGTAAAGGCTTCAGGGTGACTAAGCTGGTCAACAGGCTAATATTTGTTGCCCTCTATTCCCAACCTCTGCAAACATTTGAAATTTAATCTCTATCAGTTTGCCTAATCTGTGATTCAAAAACTCAATGCCTCTATCACAGAATTTCCTGACCAGCTCTCAAACTGGACTCGGCTAAATTGCTCTGACCAGTGCTCAGACTGGAAGAATGCAGCACAGGTCAACTTCTTTTAGAATCGCTCATTCAGGGTCCACAGAGAGCTCCTAGGGAGGACTTCTGGAAAGTGGACATGAGCAGCACACAGGAAATTCCACTGAGAGAGCTTCATTGCAGGTACCATGAAAGTCGAAGACATTGTGGGGCTTGTTCAGTGAGAGTCAGTGGTTGTCTTAGGTACTTCACAGAGTTTCGGTGTTGACATCCTAGAAAAAACCTCCCTTGTCTTACATGTATACCCAGCACTTTGGATTTGCCTCTTGGACATGTATGTTACTGTTGGACATGTGTCAAAATAATCTGAGCAAATGGTGAAAGAGAGTGATGTGTTGGTTTTGACTTGTGCATTGTAACAAAAAAGTTAAAGGCTACTTTTCTTAGGAGGTCTACACCTATGTCTGTTGCAGTTTCTCATTAAAACTCACAAATGAAAGAGGAAAAGGACAGGGAATCACAAAGAAGAAAGGATTAGATCTGATATAAAGTATCTGGATTCACCTCAATTACAGAGCCCAGCACAAACCCATCTGGTCTTTAGGGAGGATGAAGTTAGATGGCCCCCCATATACTGACTGGAATCTGTCTTTGTAGACTTACTTCTTGTCATTAGGACCCAATTCCTGCCCTACCTCCATTTAGCACTGCAAGTTTCAAATAGCACCTTCCTGAGTACGGTGTAGCAAGAAAGCTTTACCCAGTGAAGGTTATTAGACACTCAGACAACTTGATTAGAGGAAAGAGAATTTATTAAAAGCTGGAGGAGCATGTGCCCAAAGCACGAGCTCTTCAAGATTGATTTTCTTATAGGTTATACACCTTTTACAGAATACAGATGTCCATGCAAGGGGCTCCTGATTCCTTTGTCGAGAGGTATATGTCTGTCACTCTCATGACTCCAGGAGGAGAGGGTGAGTTTCAGTGGGTTCAGCATGGGGGAAGGAGTTTCTAGACCACTGGTCTAAGCTATATATAAGTCCTGTTTTTCTTGCTTTGTGTTGGCAGCGACTCCAGGCAACCTTTCACAGAACTATAAGATGTAGTTAATCTATAACAGGCAGATTCAGTTACCCCTGCAAACCCCTTTCCTTTGCATTCTTCTTGTTTCTTCCTTCTCAGGGAAGAAGGGAGCCTGCTCCCCTTTCTCAATGGCAGCTTTAGGGTTTTTTGTTTGTTTTGTTTGCTCTGAGTTTATACATACATTATTCATCTATACAAAATGTATTTTCCCACATTGTTCTTCTTGAAATTTCTATTCAGTTTAAACACACAGTATGAGAACTCTGATTGCCTAGAACTGGAGCCTGAGAAATGGATAGGTAGTACATTGATTATCAAAGAGGAAATTCTTCAGGGAAACTCTGTAAGGAAGTGAAGACTGTGGTAGAGTGAAAGGGAAAGATATGAATGAGGTTGTGGTCTCAGGTAATCCAGATTGTCCTGATGCAAGGAGACCTCTGTATCCCTATCTCTACCTGAGGCAGGGCGTGCTGTGTTTTGGACTTTCAGACAATCAGCCTTTAGCTGTGGGATGCTTTCTGGGCAAGTTGAAGTCTACAGGTCAAGAGAAGTGCCCTAGACAAAGGAAATAGTTGTCAGTCCTCAGCAATCAATACTTACATGTAGCAGGTAAGTGTACCAACCTGGTCAACAGACCCTGGGTGGGACACCATCAGCGTCTTCCATGTTTACTTTGATCTCTCCTGTGTATGCTGTTGTGACAAGTAGATACAGGAAATAAGTGAATACAAAAAGAAATAAGGAGTAGAAATCAATCTTAAAAGCAGTGTAGTTTTCCTTTTGTTGTTCTGTAATGATTTTCAAACACAGCTTCTTGGCCACTACTTAAAAATGCTTCTTTACTCACAGGTCAGCAATTGTGTGTGTGTGTGTGTGTGTGTGTGTGTGTGTGTGTGTGTGTGTGTGTGTTTAAAAAAAAATCTCAATAATGTCTTCCAGCTAAATGGAATTCAGCTTTTCATAGAGCTTAACACACATGACATTTTGTTTTCCAACTAAAAAGAAATAATCTATTTACAGCAATTTCCAAGAAATAGTTGTATTTTCACCAGATATCTCAAAGCTGTTATTGATAGAATTGAACCAAGATTGAATGGGACAAAAGTAATTGCAATTTCACTAGATGGTATGCCTTTTTAAAGACAGACCTAAGGCACTAGACTACGAGGAGATGAATTGTCTTCCTCAAATATCTGTTGGTGGATGAAAACAAAATTCATATGGATTTCCTAGAATCTGTCCTGAGGTTTTATAATCACATCAACTGCTGAGAGGTTTAGAGAAATAGTTCAATATCTACACATTCAGTATTTCCCCCCACACCTTCAAGAAAATCTTTATCAGTTTGCTGAATACTCTCTTTGGGTAATAAAGGAACAATATCTTAAAGCAAAAAAAAAAAGATATTAATTATTACTGTTCCCACAAGACAAAGCTTATGTGTTGAGTGCAAACACAACTTAGATCCCACAAATAAAAAAGTTATTTTAGATGGACCTGAAGACGGCAGCAGAGTAGGTGGACACACAGACACCCAGCTCTCACTACCAAACTGAGATACAAATCAATTTAGAAAAAATCAGCATGAAAAACCAACTCTGGACTACAAGAACAGCTCTCAAAAACCAAGGAGCAAAGAAAAAGCCACAACAAACCTGGCAGGGAGCGCCTGAATCTCCCGTTTACAGGAATGGAGGGGGTGGTGAGGTTGAGAGCCCAGACAGGATCTCACCCCAGGGAAAAGAGCAGAAAATACTGCCCACAGTCACTTGCCTGGCGACCAGGGAGCGAGGTGTGTTGAAAAGACCAGCATATCTCCCAAGTGGAAAGAAAAAAGAGAGGGACAGACTGTGAGGGGTTAAGCAATGCAGGAGATGATCTAAAAAAAGCTGACCCATCTGTGCTGGAGGTAGCCATAGCTGGGGGAGAAACTGATCCTTCCCCACAAAACAGTACTGAATTGTTTCCAGATCAGAGACCTCCAGACATCTCTCCAGCTCCAATCAGTGCAACAACACACAGCTGAAAACAAGAAGTGGGGAAGAGGGGCAGTAACTCAGGTCTCCATGGAGATCTTAGATACACCTCCCCCTACTGAAGCTGAGAAAACACCCTGTCCCCAGAGAGATTAGTTGGTGGAAGAGGCCTTCAGAGTCTCAGGTTACACCCATCGTATTACTGAATACAGTTTCAAGGAAGCCCCCTGCTGAGATCAGTAAAAAAGACTATCACCTGTTAAGAAAACAAACAAATCAAGAATTTAAAGCAGCCCAAATCCAAAAGTGGATTACAAATAATAGCTGATACCAACCCAAGAAGACTTAGAAATACAACAATTGAAAACTGGAGGCAGACAACACCAAGCCTAGACTCAACCAACTCTACAAACAAAACACCCAAACACAGATAATGAGAAGACAAAAAAGTGCAATCCGAATGAAACCACAAGAGAAATCTTCAGGAGATGAACTGAGTGATATGGAAATAATCAAACTTCCAGATGCGGAGTTCAAAATAATGATTGTAAGGATGCTTAGGGATCTTAGAACAACAATGGATGGTCATTATTAACACCTAAATAAAGAAATAGCAAGTATAAAAAAAAATCAGTCGGAGATGACAAATACAATATCAGAAATAAAGACCACAATGGAAGGAATTAAAAACAGGATAGATAGAGCTGAGGATCGAATCAGCGAGTTGGAGGACAACTGGAATGAAGTTATGAAAACAGAGAAGAAAAAATAAAAGAGATTCAGAAAGATTAAGAAAACTCTAAGAGAGCTCTGTGATAACATAAAGAGAAATAAAATCCACATCATAGGGGTTCCTGAAAAAGAAGAAAAAGAACAAGGGATAGAGACTTTGTTCAATCATATCATAGCTGAAAACTTCCCTAAATTAATGCAGGAGAAACTCTCACAAGTTCAAGAAGCACAGAGGACTTTATTAAAGAGAAACACAAAGAAACCTACACCAAGCCACATCATAATTAAAATACCAAAGCTAAGCAATAAAGAGAAAATATTAAAAGCTATGAGAGAAAAAAAAGCTATCACCTACAAAGAAGCCCCCATAAGGATGACATCAGACTTCTCAACAGAAACACTTGAGGCCAGAAGGGAATGGCAAGAAATATTCAAAGTAATGCAGAACAAGAACCTACAACCAAGACTACTTTATCCAGCAAGGCTATCTTTTAAAATCAAAGGAGAAATAAAAAGCTTCCCAGACAATAAACAACTCAAGGAATTCATTACAACCAAACCAATGCTGCAGGAAATGATAAGGGGACTGTTGTAAACAGATCAAAGTGGAAAAGAATATAGCAAAAAAGGAATACAGCTTTAAAGAAAAAAATGGCAATAAAAAACTACATATCAATAATAACTTTAATTATAAATGGATTAAATGACCCAATCAAAAGACATAGGGTAGCTGTGTGGATAAGAAAATAGGACCCATACATATGCTGTCTACAAGAGACACACCTTAAAACAAAAGATACACATAGGTTGAAGGTAAAAGGATGGAAAAAATCATTTCATCCAAATGGAAATGAAAAAAAGCTGGGGTAGCAATACTTATATCAGACAAATTGGACTTTAAAACAAAGGATATAGTAAGAAATAAAGAAGGCCACTATATAATGATAAAGGGAGTAATCCAACAGGAAGATATAACTATTATAAATATCGATGCACCTAATATAGGAGCACCTAAATATATAAAGCAGACTTTGATGGATTTAAAGGGCAAGATCAACAGCAATACTATAATAGTAGGGGATTTCAATACCCCACTAACATCACTAGATAGATCCTCAAGAAAGAAAATTAACAAAGAAACAGCAGACTTATTGGACACACTAGATCAACTCGATTTAATAGATATCTTCAGAACTTTTCACCCTAAAGCAGCAGAATATACATTCTTTTCAAGTGCTCATGGTACATTCTCTAGGATAGACCACATGTTAGGGCACGAAAGTGGTCTCAACAAATTTAAGAAGGTTGAAATCATATCTGATCACAATGGCATGAAACTAGAAATGAATCAGAACAGAAAAGCTCAAAAATTTTGAAACACATGGAAACTAAATAGCAGGTTGTTAAATAATGAATGGATTAAGAATGAGATCAAAGAAGAAATAAAAAAAATTCCTAGAAACAAATGACAATGAGCAAACAACAACTCAAAATTTATGGGACACAGCAAAAGCAGTACTGAGAGGGAAGTTCATAGCACTACAGGCACACTTTAAGAAGCTAGAAAAAGCTTAAAGAAACAACCTAACTCTGCATCTAAAAGAACTAGAAAAAGAACAGCAAGTAAAGCCCAAATGTAGTAGAAGGAAGGAAATAATAAAGATCAGACAGAAATAAATGACATAGAGGCTAAAGAAACAATACAGAGGATCAATGAAACTAGGAGCTGGTTCTTTGAAAAGGTAAACAAGGTGGATGAACCTTTAACTAGAATCACCAAGAAAAAGAGAGAGACGACTCAAATAAATAAAATTAGAAATGAGAATGGAGAAATAACAACTGACACAACAGAAATACAAAATATTGTAAGAAAATACTATGAAGAACTGTATGCCAAAAAACTAGACAACCTAGATGAAATGGACAAATTCCTTGAGACATACAATCTTCCAAAAATCAATCTGGAAGAATCAGAAAACCTAAACAGACGGATTACACCAAATGAGATAGAAACAGTTATCAAAAAACTCCCAACAAACAAAAGTCCAGGGCCCGATGGCTTCACAACTGAATTCTACCAAATATTCAAAGAAGAACTAACTTCTATCCTTCTCAAACTATTTCAGAAAATTCAAGAGGAAGGAAGACTTCCAAGGTTCTTTTATGAGGCAAGCATAATTCTGATTCCAAAACCAGGCAAAGACAACACAAAGAAAAAAAATTATAGGCCAATATCTCTGATGAATATAGATGCTAAAATCTTCAACAAATTAGTAGCAAACCGGATCCAACAATATGTGGAAAAAATCATACACCACAATCAAGTGGGATTTATTCTGGGGAGGCAAGGCTGGTACAATATTCATAAATCAATCAATGTGATTCATCACATAAACAAAAAGAAAGAGAAAAACTATATGATAATTTCAATAGATGCAGAAAAAGCATTTGATAAAATCCAGCACCCATTCATGATCAAAACTCTCAGCAAAGTGGGAATACAGGGAACATACCTCAACATGATAAAAGCCATCTATGACAAACCCACAGCCAACATCATACTCAATGTGCAAAAATTAAAAGCAATCCCCTTAAGATCAGGAACAAGGCAGGGGTGCCCCATTTCACCACTCTTATTTAACATAGTTCTGGAAGTCCTAGCCACAGCAATCAGACAAGAAGAAGAAATAAAAGGCATTCAAGTTGGAAAAGAAGAAGTAAAACTATCATTATTTGCAGATGATATGATATTGTATATAGAAAACCCTAAAGTCTCAGTCAAAAATCTACTGGACCTGATAAATGAATTCAGCAAAGTGGCAGGATATAAAATCAATACTCAGAAATCAGAGGCATTTTTATATGCCAACAATGAACAGTCAGAAAGAGAAATTAAGGAAACAATCCCCTTCACAATTACAACCAAAAAAATTAAGTACCTAGGAGTAAACTTAACCAAGGAGACTAAAGACTTGTACTCGGAAAATTATAAAACATCGATAAAAGAAATCAAGGAAGATACAAACAAGTGGAAGCATATACTGTGCTCATGGTTAGGAAGAATAAACATCATTAAAATGTCTATATTACCCAAAGCAATCTATAAATTTAATGCAAAACCAATTAAAATACCAATGACATACTTCAAAGATATAGATCACATATTACAAAAATTTATATGGAAACAAAAGAGAACATGAATAGCCTCAGCAATGTTCAAAAAGAAGAATAAAGTGGGAGTTATCACACTTCCTTATATCAAGTTATACTACAAGGCCATTGTACTCAAAACAGCCTGGTACTGGCATAAGAACAGGCACATAGATCAATGGAACAGAACAGAGAACCCAGAAATAAACCCACACCTTTATGGACAACTGATATTTGACAAAGGAGGGAAGAGCATACAATGGAATAAAGACAGCCTCTTTAATAAATGGTGTTGGGAAAATTGGACAGCAACCTGCAAAATAATGAAACTAGATCACCAGCTTACACCACTCACAAAAATAAACTCAAAATGGATAAAAGACTTAAATGTAGGCTGTGAAACCATAAGCATCTTAGAAGAAAACATAGGCAGTAAGCTCTCCGACATCTCTCGCAGCAATATATTTGCTGATTTATCTCCACGGAGAAGTGAAATAAAAGACAGGATAAACAAATGGGACTATATCAAACTAAAAAGCTTCTCCACAGCTAAAGACAATAAGAACAGAATAAAAAGACAAACTACACAATGGGAAAACATATTTGACAATACGTCTGATAAGGGGTTAATATCCAGAATTTATAAAGAACTTGTAAAACTTACTACCAGGAAGACAAAAATCCAATCCAAAAATGGGAGAAAGAAATAAATAGAAACTTCTCCAAAGAGGACATACAGATGGCCAATAGGCATATGAAAAAATGCTCAACATCACTAATGATTAGAGAAATGCATATTAAAACCACAATGAGATATCACCTCACACCAGCCAGAATGGTGCTCATCAACAAAACAACACAGAATAAGTGCTGGTGAGGATGTGGAGAAAAGGGAACCCTCCTGCACTGCTGGTGGGAATGCAGACTGGTGCAGCCACTGTGGAAAACAGTATGGAGATTCCTCAGAAAACTGAATATCGAATTGCCTCTTGACCCAGCTATCCCACTTTTAGGAATATACCCCAAGAACACCATAGAACGGCTCCAAAAGAGAAATGCACCCCCATGTTTGTGGCAGCCTTGTTCACAATAGCGAAGATCTGGAAACAGCCCAAGTGTCCGTCAGAGGACGAGTGGATTAAAAAGCTTTGGTATATATATACTATGGAATACTACTCAGCCATAAGAAATGATGACATCGGATCATTTACAATAACATGGATGGACCTTGATATAATTATACAGAGTGAAATAAGTAAATCAGAAAAAACTAAGAACTAGTTATAGAATCCATACATAGATGGGACATAAAAATGAGACTCAGAGACATGAACAAGAATGTGATGGCAATGGGTGTGGGGGAGTGAGGGGAGGGGGGATGGGGCGAGGAAGGAGAGAGGGGGTGGGGGAGGGGAGGGGCACAAAGAAAACCAGATAGAAGGTGACAGAAGACAATTTGACTCTGGGTGAGGGGTATACAGCCCAATCAAAGTCAAAATAAACTGGAGATGTTTTTTCTCAACATATGTACCCTGATTTATCAATGTCACTGCATTAAATTTAATAAAAAAAGTTATTTTAGAATCAGAAAATAGTATTCTTAAAGTGTTATTTCTTAAAATTTTTGACCTATGAACATAATTTACAAATAGAATCCTTCCTTGCTGAGTTCTTTTCATCAATTTGTTAATTAACAAGCATTCAGTCCAGTGTTTTCTGCATTAAAGGTACGTGTACAGTCTTCTCTTGGCTGCAAATTCCAATAGTCATTTACAGGGAACAGGAGGAAGGGCAGAAGCATCCACTTGTAGTGAGTTTTCTACATATTAGGCATGAAAGAGTTTCACCAGACACTTTGACTATGACTCTGAGCTCTTTCTCCATTCCACTAAACAAATGTCACTTCACTTTCTTATCATGCTTGGGAGCCCAAATCCTCCCAAGGCCTGAAAATGCCCTGAGATCTCCCAGAGCATCAACAGAGTGGAATTCCCTTTTTCTGGTGGTTACCAATCCTCCCTGGAAACTCTTGAGGTAGGTTTTGTTGCAAATCCAAGGCCCTTTTTGGACCATATATGTGCCACAGCATTCTTTGGGGATGATAGGACCCCTGTGTGTCAGGTCCACCTCTCTGTGACTATGATGTATTCATCACCTATAATATTTTGCCAACTTACCAAACAGAGCACACCAAGGTGCTTGTTTATCTTCTCCAGCAGTTTGAGGATGTTAGTGATACTCTATTCTTATTTAAGGAAAGAGCCATTTAATCCTTGTTTCTCTCAGAAAGACTGTCTCCTTGATCAATATCTATCTCTTCAGTGATCATAGACTTGTATGGAATGTGTATTGACTTCAAAGTGTTTTTCCTCTTCCACCCTGAATAAAAGTATAAGGTCAGAATAATTTAAAAATAAAACCTTTCTTTAAAAGGTGTGAGTATAGGGATTGAGTGGAGAATGGCATGGTGATAGAGTGGGAAGGGAAAATGCAGAGGAAAGACCTAAATTGGTCCTTTACATATCTTCTTACATTGATGGAAACAAAAACACAATGGCAACTCTCAGAAATGACCATTTATTTCTTGGGTGGGTAGGTGGGGAGTATAATACTAAGTTGGTTTTGTATTCTTCCAGCCTTTATTCTTTCCATTGCTAGTGTGAGTACTCATGGATGCCACCCAAAATTGAGAACAATTTGGCAAATATCTGTCTAAATGACAAATGTTCATGCTCTTTTACCCAGTAATTCTACTCTAGTAAATTGACATGGTATTTCAAACTAATGCTAAGAGAAATATCTATCTATGAGTATATGTATGGCAGTATTTTTTTTTTGAGGGGGGATAACAAAAGATACAAATAGGCAACAAGTTCAATAAACAGAATATATGTAATGGAATAATTTGTAGCCATGGAAAATTATTTATTCATTTTAGAGAGGAGAGAGAGAGAGACAAAGAGAGAGAGAAGGGAGGAGCAGGAAGCATCAACTCCCATATGTGCCTTGACCAGGCAAGCCCAGGGTTTTGAACCAGCAACCTCAGCGTCCCAGGCCGATGCTTTATCCACTGCGCCACCACAGGTCAGGCAGCCATGGAAAATTAGAAAGGTCTTTATACAAATGTGTGAAGAAGTAGGTTTATGGTTGTGAGTACACAAAACACAGAGTTTCTTCTTGTATTATTATTTAATTGTTGTTATTGTATAATTATTGTATTGTCTTAACTGTAAACCTACTTTTGCCCATGCCTGTATACCGCTATGGAATGCAATTAAGACCCTAAAGCACATTTTAAAAAATGTGGACTTTAAAGCTGAACATTGAACAAGGGAGACTTAACCTCCTTGCACACCATTTTTTAAATTTGAAAAATAATGAAAAAATTGCTCCACTCATGGGAATGTTATAAGGAGTATTTGAATAAACCCTTGAAAATGGCTTAGAATAGGAACTGACACATAGGTTAGTGTAATATGAGTGTTAGCTATTTTCAGTTCCTGAGACAATTAGGTGTGTGTGTGTGTGTGTGAGGGGGTTGTAAAAACAGTGTGAATATTTATGTGAAAATTGAAAATACAAGCACACATCTTTACTAATGTTTCCATATAATACATTTGAAAGGTTATAAGAAAACATAATCCTTGGTTGTTTATGGGGAGGGAAACTGAGTTGGGTATTAGGGAAAGAAACTTTTCAATGTATGCCCTTGCGTGCATCTCAAATAAAGAATATGTTAATTTATTATCTATTCAAAATTAAATAAATAGATGAAATAAGACAATGTATGTATTTCTTGCAGAAAAGTTGAAAAATAGAATTCATTATTTATGCTTCTAGTTCTTCTGTCTCCGTATTTTTATGTTAATTACTCTGAAATTTACTCCTAAGCATGATATACATTAGGGTCAGGAACTTTTCATCTACATTTTAAATTTTATTACTTCATTTTTATCATGAATATTACCTTTATTAAATAATAATTATTACCTATTTATCTATCTATGTATCTATTGAAACACAGACATAAATCTATTTCTAAAATTTATTTTCTATTGGATTAATTTTTATGTTTCTGCTCTATTGCACTATTCATTGTGTTACCATAATTTAAAAAGATACATTGATACTTTTTCCATTAGTACTGTGTTTCAATATGTTCTTATATTTTGTATAGTGTAAATCTTTTGTTTAATGTTTAAATAATTTTCTCAAAATAACTTTTTAATTAAAATATTTTTAATATTTGGTTTAAAGTTCATTTCAATTTATTAAATATTCAGGTGAAAATTGATATTATTTCTAATAGTGAGATGTTACATCAGGGAAAAGATTAAATTGATAGATAACATGCATTTATGTACATATATGTTTTTATTTAAACATTTTAATTAAAATTTTTATTTTGAAATTATTATGGATTGAGATATAATTGGAAAAAATAGTACCAGGCAATCCTGTGTTAACTTTAACCAGCTTCCCCCAATGATAACTCCTTTTGGGAAAAAAACATCTTTAGCCACAGCATGTGTACAATATCACAAGTAAGGTACTGACAGATACAGTAAGAAACAGAATATTTTATCAGCCCAGGGAACCACACATTTTGAACTTTTAGAGCCATACCTATCTTCTCCTTGACTCTACTCCATCTTAAACCTTAGAAACCACTAACTTTTTCAAAATTTCTGTAGATTTCCCACAAAATTTGAGTCGTATACATTGGTAAGATTCAGCCAGTTTGCACCAGTTCGGCAGAACCGATACCTAATTTTTTGTTCAGTTCAGCAAACGGTTGTTAAAGTGGCACTTGTAATCAGGATTCTCTCTAAGGTCGGCGCCTGGGCAGCTGCCCAATGTGGAAATGACAAATTTACATTCCTTGTTCTATTTTAACATTCATCTGCGCAACAGCATATTCTAAGTGCCTGTAGTAATGTTCGTTCCATCCATAGGTGAAAAAATTTGACAGAACTATGCTTGTTATATTTATTTATTTATTATTTATTTATTTATTTATTTCATAAAACTCATTATACCTTTGATGAAACACTAAATTTAATTCCGTCAGGTTTGTTACTTCAGTAAACAAATAAATACATAAATAACCTAAAGTGAAAAGTGCCAAACAACCAAGAGTGACAAGCTGTCATTTGTTTTACCTTTGTGTTATGCAATATGGAAATATCTTAAATAACAGTTTTATTGTTTTTTGTCAGGTATTATTTAATATTTTTATCAGTATTTTCAAACTCTTATAAATGCATGAAATAATAAACAACTTTTTGGTATATTGTATTTTGATACTTAAAACAGTCATTAGGACCGAGAACCAGTTGTTAAATTATTTGAATCCCACCACTGGTTATTTAGTATGTAACATTTTATGATTGGATTTTTTCTTTATTTTATTTTAGTTGAGATGTAATTTATATATAATATTATGTATTTTTAAGATGTATGTGTTGATTTGATACCTTTATATATTGCAACATGAGTGTCCCCATGATAGCATTAGCTAACACCTCTATCACATCATACAATTATCCTTCTTTTTGTGGTGAGAGAATTTAAGATCTAGTCTTTAAGCAATGTTGAACCATATAACACGGTATTGTTGACTATAATCATTATACTGTCCTCTGGATTGTTAGAACTTATTCATCTTTTAGTAGCAAGTTCATAGCCTTTAATGACACTCCCAACTTCGCCCAATACTCACCTTCTTGAAACCACCACTCTACTAGCTGTGTCTACAGATTTGGCTTTCTTAGATTCCACATATAAGTGATACTGTATCATATTTGTCTTTATTTAGTTTATCACACTATGAATAATACCATCATGATTCATTCATGTTGTTACAACTGGCAGGATCCCATTCTTTCTCTTGATTGAGTAATAGTCCATTGTGTATATACACCAATCTTCTTTATATAGTCTTCCATTGGTAAACAGTTAGCTATTCATATCTTAGCAATTGTGAATAATGGTGCAATAAAAATGGGAGTACAGATAACTTCCCAATATCCTATTTTCATTTGTTTGAAAATATTCCCAGAATTGCAATTGCTGTATCATATGGTAATTCTATTTTTAATTTTTTGAGGACTTTTCCATAATGGCTGAACCTATTTAAATTTCCATCAACAGTGCACAAGGATTTCCTTTTCTTCACATTCTTGTTCACACTTGTTATCTCTGCCTTCTTGATGAGTGCCATTCTAACAGGTGTGAAGCGATATCTCATTGTGGCTATGATTTGCATTTCCCTGAGAAATGGTGATACTGAACATCTTTTTACGTTCTTGTTTGACCATTTATATGTCTTCTTTGAAAATGTCTATTCATTTCCTGTGCCTAATTTTTAATCATTTTTTGTTTTGTTTTTGTTACTGAGTTATATAACTTTTTAAAAATATATTCTGAATATTAACTGCTTCTCTAGTTTGCAAATACTTTATAGTATTCTGTAAGTTGCTTTTCTGTTGTTGATTGTTTCCTTTCCGTGCAGAGGCTTTTCAGTTTGATGTTGTTCCACTTTATTTTTGCTTTTGTTGCTTGTATTTTTGTTTCATATAAAAAAAGTTATTGCCAAGACCAAGGTCAAACAGCCTATTCCTATATTTTTTTCTAAGAGTGTTGTGGGTTAGGGCTGGAACAGATCAGTTGTCTAAAAATGGCTAGGCCACTCCCTTTCTTGTTCTTTGGACTAGAGAATGTAGGCTTTAGATGAGACTTTTTTTTCCACATTGTTATTTCTAAATTACTGTCCTTTTCAGTTTCAAATCTGGGATATATAAGTCAAAACGAAAACTCAGGGAATTTATCACCATGATATTCCTCATGTCCTAAGGTCTTTAGCTGGTCTGCCTTCTTCCCTTCATCCTCTGAGTCTTCTTTTTGTATTACATATTTTGCTCAGGGTTTTAATTATATTTATCAGGAGGGATTGAGAAAAGTATGTCTATACCATCTTAGAAGATGTCATATATTTTAAATTATCTTTATTAATATATTTATTATGATAAAACAAGTAATTTATGCTTATGATGCTTTCTGATTAGATTAATTTTCCACTGTGTTACACAGCTAATTATTCCAGTGAATAAAAAATCATTAATTATATATGTACAGTATGTGTATCCAACCATCTTACACAACCCTGATAGTTTCAATAGTATTTCCTTAAATTTCTCAGATATTCTAGGTAGCAACATTTTTTTCTGTTGTTAAAGACTACTATATTTCCTCCTGAATAATTAGTAGTCATACTTTTTATTTCTGTCTTATTTCATTGCATTGGGGAAACTGCAGAAGAATGTTAAATTATTTTAATAATGTCAAACTGTTCCCTGTGATTTAATCATCATTGTGTCACTTCCTCTTTCCTTCATTCCCCAACCCACACCAGTCAGCATTCAACTGCTATCATTAGGGAAATGAGCCACCCTTGTATTCTGTATTCAGTGGGACTTTTCTGTTTTGGTCCTACTCTCTGTTGGTTCTCCATGCTTTAACACATATTCTTGATCACACTTATATTCCTGAAACTCTGAACTTTTTTATCTATGAGGATCGTCTAGTACCATAACTCTTGCTACCTGCTGAGCTAACTCTAATTTCACTGAGCAATCATTACACATCGGTCTTTGTCAAGGTTCTACTCATTCACCCCTGCCCTTCCCCTCTATCAATGTGCTTTTCCTTACTTTGCAAATTCTCTTCACTGAATATTTCTCTTCATTGAATATGGTTACTCTACCATTTATGCTGAAATATATATTATATATATATGATTATTGCTCTGAATATATATATAATACATACACATATAATATAACCCATTGACTTTTTTTTTTGTATATAGGAAATAAAAAAAAATTGACCATGATAGCAAAATAGGAAATACACAAAAATTAGTACAATAAGAAATAGAACTCCTAATGAACTATATACTACAGATCTTAGTTCAGGTCTGTTATATATGGAAGCTGTGTATTTCCATCTAGCTGTCCCAGATGTTTAGAATCTTCAAAATTCATCTCTCATCATATCTCCACAAGTCCATGCTTCCTCTTACATTCTTTTGTTCATATGGCAGTAACCAAATTTTCTTAGTCAATTCTACTAATGTCACTTATTGTTAGAACTCTGGAGGGATGGACCTGGTTAAGGACCTTGGTCTGTCATGTCCCTATGTCTGTGTGGCCTGATGTTATCTCCTGGCCCCACTGGGAATGAGTTGAAGAAGTACTGACAGCACTCTCGCACTAGGAGACTGCTTGCAATAGCTTTTGTGGCTTGTACTTCTCAATCACTTGTGCTAATAAGTGAGAATAGATTTGACCAGACAGAGGCATGTGCCCTGAATTACATTTTCTCCTCTTCCAAGCAAAAAAAGGAGATTTGGCCTCTCTCTTGTTACCTGGAGAAGGTAGCCGTTTAGCCATTGGACACCAATTCAATTTTATGGACACAGTGGAGCATCCGTTAAAACATGTAGACAGACAGACATGGCTTCAGCATTGGTAGATCATGAGGACTATAGCCAAGGCCTTGATGAGACAGCTAAGATGCATTTTTGTTTGAACCATGGCCTATAAGTTGACAGAGCTCTCTCTTCCTACTGTCTCCACTCTAGCAGCCTTAGACTTGGCAGAGATGGCTGCTGTCTCCATGGTGGACACAGGCAGGGAGGATGAGAGGTGGATGAAGGTGCTGGATGACTGTGGGAAGTGCACCCTGTCAAGCTAGAACTCTAAGCAGAACAGTGTGGTCAGTAAGAACACCCACTCCAGAATACAGACAATATGCCTGTGCTTTTTTCACACCTCTGCCATATGAGTTTTGGTCGGTTACCTAAACTCTATGCTTTAGTTTCCCATCTGTAAAATATAGGTTATGATAGCACCTAAACAGAGAGTTATTGCAGTAATTAAATGAATTACTCTATATAAGACACGTATAACAGTGACCGGATGTGTTCAGAAGTTAAGAGTATCTGGATTCTTTGCTTTTTGAATGATGGACCTAGGAAAATACTAAGCTTTATTTGGAAAATCCACCTATTTGTATTTTTTCTTCTCATTATACTTTGTATTTTCCAGGGATCTAGAGTCCATTTTAAACTCTTTCCTTTCCCTCTCTCTCTACTCATGATGTTCATATATGCAAGCACGTATCCTGAGATGCTATCTCTTCAATCTTTCCTCTCTTTGCCTTGTGGCACTATTCTGCTTAAGACACTATTGGATTACTACTGTCACATTCTTTTTCTAATCCTATCCCTTTAAAATGCATCATCCACTGAATCAAAATTCTGGCCCAATTCCTTCCTTTTTAAACTTTTTCACTGGCTCCCCAACAGCTCCACAATAAAGTCCAAGCTCCTTTTACTTGGTGCACGAGGCTCTGCCCATCTCTGCCTTCTGTTGCTCCCTTGTCTCACCTTCTGACAACCAGCAACCTTGAGACTTTTGTCTTCTCTCACAAATACCTGGCTGTCTTTTACATTGTAATTTCCTTGGGTGTTAATGGTAACAATAAAATAGATTGTGTGTGTGTGTTTGTAGGCAGGGACGGGAGTTTAGATTTAAGAGTAAGTACTACTTTTTTTTTTAAATTAAACAGGAGTTAACATGACAAATCAAGCATTCTTCTCACAAGAATGTCCCCCAAATCTCAATCTCTCTGCTGGGTTATTTCTCCAGCTTGTGGCTCATTTATCCTTATTTATGTCATTGCATAATCATTATGGTAGGTTGAACATGAGTTCTAAAAACATTATGCAGGGCTATAGAGTAGATCTTCAATTAGGAATGGAGAAATAAATGAAACTCAGTTGACTAGAGAACCCGAACCACAACAACCTAAATCTTAGCACATCTGCCTACCAATGAAACACCTGTCCTTTTTTTCCATATTTTCTATTTTAATTTCCCAAATAAAAACAAAATAGGAGTTATCTTTATTTTGTAATTTTTCTTACCATCATGTCTGACTCAACTATTAATTGCTCACAAATAAGCTATTGATATTTAACATATAAAAGAGTTTTCCCTCTTGGCCCTGGTCGGTTGGCTCAGCGGTAGAACGTCGGCCTGGCGTGCGGGGGACCCGGGTTCGATTCCCGGCCAGGGTACATAGGAGAAGCGCCCATTTGCTTCTCCACCCCCCCTTCCTCTCTGTCTCTCTCTTCCCCTCCTGCAACCGAGGCTCCATTGGAACAAAGATGGCCCGGGTGCTGGGGATGGCTCCTTGGCCTCTGCCCCAGGCGCTAGAGTGGCTCTGGTCACAGCAGAGCAACGCCCTGGGGCAGAGCATCGCCCCCTGGTGGGCAGAGTGTCACCCCTGGTGGGCGTGCTGGGTGGATCCCTGTCGGGTGCATATGGAAGTCTGTCTGACTGTCTCTCCCCGTTTCCAGTTTCAGAAAAATACAAAAAAAAAAAAAGAGTTTTCCCTCTTGATCATTGTATATAATGAAAATGATGTGTGTAATTAAGAAATAAGGGGAATATTCTGAGTTAAATATTAATAATAAAGTATTAAAGAGAAATACCACTATAAATCATAAAAAGATGCTCAAGTTCATTTGTAATCAGAAAATGGAAATGTAAACATAGTGAGATATTATTGTAGTCTTAATAGTTTAACAAAAATTATAATACTGACTACTGCCATGTGTTGACAGGGATATAGGGATAAAGAAACAGGCAGGAGGGTTGAAGGGGGATAGACGGTGATGACGGGAGACTTCACTTGGGGTGGTGAACACACAGCACAGTGTACTGTGTTATGAAGTTGTACACCTAAAACCTGTATGGTTGTATTAACCAATGTCACCCCAATACATTCAATAAAATATTTAAAAATTAATTAATTAATTAAAAATGAGATTAAAATATATTTTTTACAAAGAACTCTCATGCATGTTTTTTTGTTTGTTTGTTTTGGGTTTTGTTTGTAATTTTCTGAAGCTGGAAACTGGGAGGCAGTCAGACAGACTCCCGTATGAGCCCGACTGGGATCCACCCAGCACGCCAACGGGGTGGGGGGGGGGTCCTCTGCCCATCTGGGACGTCACTCTGTTGTGACCAGAGCCACTCTAGTGCCTGAGGCAGAGGACATGGAGCCGTCCCCAGTGCCTGGGCCATCTTTGCTCCAATGGAGCCTTCGCTGTGGGAGGGAAAGAGAGAGACAGAGAGAAAGGAGAGGAAGGAGAGGGGGAGGGGTGGAGAAGCAGATGGGCACTTCTCTTGTGTGCCCTGGCCGGGAATCGAACCCTGGACTTCCACACGCAAAGCCAACTCTCTACCACTGAGCCAACCGGCCAGGGCCCTCTCATGCATGTTTGATGGCCATGAAGTCTAATATAGCCAATCAGAGGCATAATGAAGTCACATACTTTGCTTAAAGTAAAGAACATATATTCACTGTACACCTGCAGCTCTACTCCTAGATATGTAACTTTCTACATATCCTAAAGACGGGTCTATTAGCAACTGTGGATAAGGATGGTGGCTGTTCCTTTGCCGTTGGTGGCAGAAATTAGGCAGCCATTGGGGGTTCATGTGGAGAATGAGCATGATTGTACATCACTCCATAATCCACACAATGTGTGCACACAGACTCCAGTGTAGGACGACCTAGCACTTAAGTGCTGACTGAAAATTGTAATAGCAGAATAAGATCTATAATTTGACACCACCTAAGTGCCACTTTCTGCCTCAGTTTCCTCACCCATGAGGTTAGGACAGGGTTAATGCCTATCCCACAGGGTTGTCATGAGCATTAAATGAGTCAATGTGTGAAAAACATTTAGCAAATGCTCTGTAATACCAGTTATTATTTGTTTTGTTTTCATTATACAAATTAGTGACACATGCAAACAAACACCATTTGACATTTGAAATAAATGCATACTAGTAAAAAATAAACAGTCCTTGGCCGTTTGGCTCAGCAGTAGAGCGTTGGCCTGGTGTGTGGAAGTCCTGGGTTTGATTCCCAGTCAGGGCACACAGGAGAAGTGCCCATCTGCTTCTCCACCCCTCCCCCTCTCCTTCTTCTCTATCTCTCTCTTCCCCTCCCACAGCCAAGGCTCCATTGGAGCAGAGTTGGCCTGGGTGCTGAGGATTGCTCCATGACCTCTGTCTCAGACACTAGAATGGCTCCGGCCTCAACAGAGTGATGCCCCAGATGGTCAGAGCATCATGCCCTGGTGAGCATGCTCGGTGGATACCAGTCAGGTGCATGCGGGAATCTGTATGACTGCCTCCCCGCTTCTAACTTCCGAAAAATACAAAAAAAACCTTACACACACACACACACAACCTTCAGATTTGTTGCTTGTGGGGAATGGGAGTAGAAAATGGAGTTAAAATAGAATAAAGACATAGCTTTCACAAGGGAGAGTAATGTGTCAGGAACTGAGCAATATAATTAAACCTTCTGCACCTGAGTTTCAGGAAAACATAAAAGATATCCAAAGGGCTTGTTGCTTGGGCATGTAAGAGATTATTTTAGCTGCAAGTGAAATGATAACTTAATCAATAGGAGATGTTCTCACCCAAAACTGCAGTCAGTAAGTCCCAGTGTCAGTTTGATTCTCAGTGATTCTACATTCCTGCCCCCAATGTTATAGCCCAGGATTTCACGCACTGGCTTTGCTGCCATGGTCATAATACATCCTATTTCTCAGAGTCCATATGGTGGGCAAAGGAGAGGACTTATTAGAGCATTTCTCTCTCTCTCTCTCTCTCTCTCTCTCTCTCTCTCTCTCCTTATTGATTAATTTGTTTATTTATTTATTCTTAAGTGAGAAGCAGGGAGACTCCCACATGTGCCCGGACTGGGATCCACCCAGCAAGCCACCTATGGGGCAATGTTTTACCCATGTGGAGCATTGCTCTATTACTCAGCAACTGAGCTATTTTTAGCACCTGAGGCTAGGCCATGGAGCCATCCTCAGTGCTTGGAGCCAACTTGCTACAACTGAGCCACGGCTTCAGAAGGGGAAGAGAGAGAGAGAAGAAAGAGGGAGATGAGGAGAGAAGCTGATGGGCACTTCTGTGTGCCCTGATCAGGAATCAAACTGAGGACTTCCATATGGTGGGTCGACACTGTACTACTGGGCCAACTGGCCAGGGCCTCTTTTTCTTTTTAACCAAGCAGAACTCTTCACCAACATGTCTACCACCAGCAACCATATATGATCACTTAGACCAAAGCCACATCACTCGGGGTGGGTCAGTGACTTATGTTATGACACAGTAGTGAGGAAGGGAAAATGTATTATCTGATATCAACAGCCTCTCTGATGGAATGTGGGTTTTTCTTGCCACGTAGATGGGGTTGGGAATGCTCTGGGCAGCTCCTAAGGTGTTTGCCATGTGTATATGAGGACACAGGATATGTAAGTGTGAGTGAGCCTCATACTTAATCAAATCATTACTTCACCTTGTGTAGGCCTCAGCCTTATGAAAATGATTCAGACTTTTTGTGTCTCATTTTCCTCATCTGTGAAAAGTGAGTAACAGTATCTACTTTATAAGTGTCCACTAACAAATGTCAACTATAATTACTATTTATTAGTAATTACTAAAGTGATCAAGGAATCTGTAGTCTGTTGGCTCTTTATTAGAATCTCAAGATTGTTACTTGCTGCCATGGCTTTCCTTATGTTAGTGCTCTTACTAACATAGGTCATCAAGGGTGAGCCTGCCTCCAAGGCAGGCAGGCAGCCTGCCTCTTGGCAATACCTTTTGTTATCACAATTTTCAGTGGAGCAGGGGGAGTGCTACAGGTAGCTATGCTGCTAAATATCCTACAATGCATAGAACAGCCTCCACACAGAGAATTATTCAGCCCATAATGTTAATGCTGTCAAGATAAAAAAAAAACTTTAATATATGTAACTAAAACTCAAGTAGGTAAAAAATGAACAATTTAACCACCTATTTCAACAGTCTTTTTTGTCTACAAAGTGCAGATCATGATCTCTTTTTTATAGCATTGTTGAGAAGATTAAAAACCCGTGAGCAACATTCCAGAGTGAGCAATCAGTGCACAGTATTATGACTCAGCTTTTTCAACTATTCAACGTGATCATCATGTTTTATCACAATGTCACCATGAGGATTAAATAAAATACAGCTAAGGTTCCCAGGACACAGCAGGTAATGTGAAGTATCAGATACTTTCCTCCTTCTCTCATTAATTTCAAGAGATGGAACTTTTATCCTCTCTGGTGATTAAGTACTGTAGGAGTGACTCTTAAAAATACAAAATAATGTGACTCAAAGCAAAGCTTGGCTACCTAGAGTTGAGAATTCTTGTGACTACTCAATTGTCACAAGATATGTCTCATGAATTGTATTAGATCAGTCCAGCTGTAGTAAAAATTTGTACATTCAATTCCAGAGTCAGAAGCATGAATTAAGAGAAGAAAAAAATCAGTACTTATTCTGTTTTTCACTTGATCTTTACATGGCCATTCATTCTTTAATGGGATAATGACAGTGTGTAACATGGAAGCTCTACTGCTTACAGGTCAACTCGCTGTAAACACCACTGATCATGTGTACTATGAAACTCACTGTTATTCACATGGTAAAACAATAGCCAGTGAGTCGTTTCTCTGTGTTATTTCATGCAGTTCACTTTTGGGGTCTAAAGTATGTAAAGCATCTTCTTCCAAAGGAAAATATAGTATTACAGAGAAAAGAGGCACCATCAGTGTGAGGGTTGAAAACTAATGAGATCCAATGCTACTAAAAGCTCTGAAGCGTGACCTTGCAGATATCCCTGCTCCTTGCCAGTTTCCAACTTAGACAAGGCGTAATAGTCAATAGAAAGCACACTTAAATTCCGTTACCACTTAAAGATTTCCAAATTGCCAGCCAAGAGAACCTGTGCATCCAAGTGTAGGAAATAAAAATAAAAATTGAGTGGAAATTGTGGTAGTTAGCATTGGGGGGAGGAGAATGGGGGAGGGTGGTCTCAAGACAAAGCACCAGATACAAGCAGTAACATGGAAGAGCACTGTGGTCATTCTCATTTCCACGAAGTAAAGCCAATGGGGCTAATTAAACCTCCTTGTGATTGTAGTGTTTCATCTTGCTGTTCGCACTGCGTTTTGTTTGCTTGTTATTCTGTCATGATTATGAAGACACATCCAGTAAAATGGGAAACATGCAAAACACAGAGAGATACCTGGCTTGTTAGTCGATAAAAATCCTCGTAGATTTCTTCTTTCCTTCCTTTTCTGTTTATCTCTAATGTTAGAGAATTTACAGATGCCACCACCACCGAGACCTTAAATACTTAGACGCTTGTTTCACTTAGGGATTCTGCGTTATATTGAGCTAAAATGCAATTCTTGTTTTTTGCTATCTTGTTTTTGTTTTATTCCTTGGTCCTATTTTTAATGATTGAATTCACAGAGAAGACCTTGAGTCGTTTGAAGAAAAAAAGCTGTATTTCTTTTACGTTATTATATCTCTTGGTTAAGTCCTCTGTCCTTATACTGTTAAGTTCTCTCACAGTTCTGACTATACTATCCTCAAATTGTTCCAGGTGGTTGAGAATTCTTTTCTTTGTTAAAAAAAAAAATTATTGATTGATTTGAGAGAGGAAGAAAAGAAAGGAGGAGAGAAAGACATCACTTTGTTGTCCCACTTATTCATGCATTCGTTGGTTGATTCTTGTCTGTGCCCTCACCATGATCGAATTTGCAACCCTGGTGCATCAGGATGATGCTCCAACAAAATGAGCTAACCAGCCAAGGCAAAGCTTTCTTAAGAGAATCATACACTGAAACAAAGGAAGGGTTCTAAAGTGGCCTTAGAGCAGAGCTTCTCAATGTTAATGTTCGTTCTAATCACTGGGAAGTCTTGTTGAGATACAGTTTCTGCCCTGAGATACTAATGATGCTAGTTAGCCAACAACTATTGCAGTAGCAATGATCTAATGCAGGGAGACTATATTATTAGTTTCCTCATTCTGAATATTATTCATCTGTCAATTCTCTGTAAGACAGACATCTATTTATGCACATGAAAAAGCTTCATCACCTTCCCTGAACTCTGTGACAACAGCAGGTTTTCATTGATTAATTCACTTTGTATTGCTCATGTTATCTGTTTTCAGGAATGTAAACCTTACTGCTCAGGTAAGTAGGTCTCAATATCATTCATTACTCAGGACAATTTTTGAACTTATTTTTTAAGTAGCAAGTAGCTACCTACATAACTGCTCCCTTTGCCATTGGTGTCAGTTAGTCTGTTACAATTTTAAAGCAAAATTCACTATCTTCCTGCATTGATGGGTCATCTCCAAGGAATGGTAACACCATACAGCCAGGTCTCCAAGATAGGCGCTTTGGAATTTTTAAATATCTCCCTCCATATCATTTCCTTAGTCAGTGACTGTATCGCCAAGGTCTGATGATGATACCTCCCAAATAGCAACAATACACATGCTATGGGTCTTAGGTTAAAGATTGTTTCTCTGAGATTCCCTTTCTCCCCTCTCATCTGCATCCATAGCTATATTACCCCTTGAAAGTTGGCTCCTTCTGTTCAGTTTCCTCAGAACTGCCCAGGCTCCTCCTCTCTTTCTCTTAGTATATTTATGTTTACAGAGGTTTATATGTTTTTATTTTCCACTATCACATTTAAACCTAGCAGAACACCTGTGCTTGACTTAGCCCTGTCTGTCTGTCTGTATCTATGTGAATTCATTGGCATTCATTTGAAATGAAGCACAACTTTACTTACTTTATCAGTTTTATTTTACAATTGCAAATGCTTTTTGTATAAGTGGAGATTATTAAAAATGACTTTTTTCTATTAATATGTGAAATCTTTTCAAATGATGCTTTAGTTTGCATAATATTAGTGGACACCATTCATCCATTAAATCTTTCAGTTCCTCTTAATCTCAAAGACCAGCACGTTCTAGATATTAAAGGGTTGTACTGATGCCTAGTTTTTATTGCTGTGTAGAGATTGACCTGTATGCTTTCCTGGAACCCCTTTGTCTATGTTCTTATACACACAAAAATGCTTTGAATGCTGGCACCAGCTGTCTAGGAAGATTGTAGCCAGGAGTAAAGTGATTAACTATACTGGTTTGTTCAGGACTTATGATCTTCATAGGATGTGGGACTACTAATACTAAAACCAGGACAGTATTGGGCAAACTGGGATGATTGGTCACAATAGCCAGTGTTGGTTGGATCTGGGATCTAGCTCTACTTATAATACCCACCTAACTCCTAAGTTTATAAAAGTGAAACCTGTTCAAAGAAGTCACAATAGCTGGGGTAGCTGCTTTCTAGAGACAAAGGGAAAATTTGGCTTGGTAGGCTTTCCTTGTCACCCTGGACTTTCCAACATTGATTCCTTATTACCTTTTACTAGGCTCATTGCCAACAAAGGTCAGGCATAGTAAAAGGACACTTGTTTTTTATTTGAAGCTTAAGGCTTTTTCTCTAATATTTATTAAAAAACAAATTCTATCTTTTTCTGTAATATCAACCATGATAGCCATCTGATGATAATAATTTAACCATCTGCAACAGAAATTATTTAGTGGATGGTTTGTAAAATATAAACCATAAAACAAAATGCAAATTGGATGAATTCAGAGGGACATATACCTCTAATGAATATTGCTTTCCCAAGAGAATTATAGGTACCTCTTGGTAACATTCATTTTACTGAAATCTTCTCTGGAAATGCCTTTTAAAGAGAGTAGCATTACATTTTTAGAAGGAATTAACATCGTTTCTTCAGAAATGTCTCCTCCTTAAGTCTACAATTTCAAAACAGGGCTCTCTTAAGAGTAGAAGTTTAGTTACTCAGTCTAGTTTTCAAGGCTTCTCGACATTGAGAGGGAAGAAACCAGAAGAATGCAGGAGAGGGGGCCTAAAATGTCTGTGATCTTATGCTCAAGCCAGTGACCTCAAGGTTTCAGACTGAGAGAAGAAGGGCTGACTGAGAAAGTTGGAAAAGTAACAAACCACAGCTGTTGCCCCTTTATGAGTTCCCTGAAATAAACTTGCAGCACCAGCAAGAAGAATGAATTATGTGAATAGTCAAGGACAGAAAGTTTCCTTCTTACCCCTTCCCTTTCCAGAGACACAAAAGTCATGTAGGTGTGCAGACAAAGAAGTAAAAAAAATTTGGCACTTGTCACATTTAAACTAAAGCTATAAAGGTATAGTAGATTCAGAAAAACTAACTTTGGGAGCTCGTGCTTTGGTGTTACTAATCTCACGTGCTCCACCGACTACTAATGAATTCTTCTTCCTCTATTAAGTTGTCTGGATGGATATTATCCTCTATTTGCAGGCCATTTCCTGCTACAACATGATCTAAAAATAACCATTGCATTGCCTTTTCTCAATCTTTCTGTAAACTTTCTCCACTTCCACCTGGTATGTCAACAGCTTTTTTCCAGACATTACAAGCACTGTGTCTTGCATAAAGTAGGAACTCAATGAATGTAATTTGGATGGGTAAATAAATGATGAAAAAATAAAATCTGGCAGAATATTTGCTTAATTTTCTTTTAATTTGGTGAGAGGAAGGAGGGCAAAGACAGACTCCCACATGAGCACCAACTGGGATCCACCCAGCAAGCCCAATAGAGGGCGATGCTTGCCCATCTGGGGTGTTGCTCCAGTGCTCAGCAACCAAGTTCTTTTTAGCACCTGAGGCAAAGTACATGGAGTCATCCTCAGCACCTGGGGCCAACTTGCTCCAACTGAACCACAGCTGCAGGAGGGGAAGGGAAAGAGAGAGAAGTGAGAAAGGGAGAAGTAGAGAAGCAGATGGGCGCTTCTCCTATGTGCCCTGACTGGAATCAAACCCAGGACATTCACACATCAGGCCAACACTCAATCACTGAACTAACCAGCCAGGGCCAGAATATTTGGAACCTCTGTTCTAAAACTTGGCATGCTATCACTGCTGAGCTGACATTGTCTCTGCTTCACCTCTTCCCATGAGCAGTTCTATTGCTCCTCCTCTTTTTCCTAATGCAAAGATGTCCAAAACTAGGTCTCCTCTTTCCCAAAGAACTAAATGCTAAAAACTCGCCTCTCTCTACTCTTATTTCACTGGTTCCACTCCCTCAACCAAATTTCTTTTTCAGTACTTAATTAGAAAGAAAAGAATTTGATTAAATTATCCAAATTTACACAAATTATTATAAAATACCTGGAAGTATTTTAAAATTAAAAAGGTCATTGTTAAACGAAATACCTTTCTACAAAGTAAATTTTCAAGTACTGAAAATTGATAGTTTTCAAACAGTTTGATATGGTGGAGTAATAAATGTGTGAATGTGTGTGGGGGTGTGTGAGGGGTGTGTGTATGTGTGTGTGTTGGGGGAGTGTTCCCTAGGGACACAGATTTTTTTTTCTGCCATTAGTAAATTCTAAAACATGAATATGGAGGTGATATCAGAGAAATGGCAGCATGAGAGATACTCCTGATCTCTCCCCTTGAAATTTTAACCAACTTCATAACTATATGTAGAGAAAAAAAACCAGGTTCACCTAAAATATACACACACCAATAAAGGTATGATTTGGTGAGAAGGTGGGCTGAAGATAGAATCCACTTATGGAGGAAAAAAGCCAAAAAACAGAGTTTTTCTCTTTCCTCACTGATCTGAGGGAGGGAAGCACTTTTAGTGTGAGATTTGTTTCAGAGCTGGGAGAAGTGGGGAGACTGAGAAGCAGAGGGAAAGGAGCTGAATTCAGGCAGGTGCACAAACAAGAGCAGAAATATGGCAGGTTCTGGTATCTGCCTGCATCACTAGGCTACATCTGCTATGGCAGGTGCTGGGTGTGCACATAGCCTGAGGCGTGCTCCTGAGATCAGTGCACAAATAACCAGTGAAGATAAGCCTGCATGGCATCCAAGTGTGCTTGATCTGCCTGCACAGCCCATGGAGTTTGGCCAGCATTAAGCGGAGGTGTGCTTGATCTGAGATCTGTGCCCCACCTGCCCTGCTCCCAAAGCTCAGGCACCAGTTCCTGGCCCACAGCCCCTGCCCTGCCCAGGACCATGCTTTGAGTGGTACCAGAGGAAGAATCCAGTTGTGTTTCCCCCAACACCCAAAGTCCTTCATTGCTTCCCTTGCTGTGCAAACAGTGGTGGTAGCAGATCCCCCACAGTGGATCTCTGGGATACTAGCTCCTGTGACAGGCAGAGGTGCCAGGTGTTTGATCCCCTGCTCTGTTGGGAAGTGGGGAGAGGTGTGGGAAGACCTGAGGTGGCCTTTGCTAAAACCATTAAATTGCAAAACCCTGACAACAAGCCCCTCTTACCAATGTGACTGTGGCTCTGCCTACATTATTATGACAGTAACAGCAATGCCTCAGGAGAACTCTGCCATGAACCTCACAGAGGCAAAACTTGCAGTACAGTGCGACCTGTTGGAAAAAGGAAAAGTTACCTCTCAAGACTGGAAAATACTGGAGTTTTTTTTGCTTTTTCTCATTTTTTCTTTCTGTTTTTTCCATTTGAATTTCATTAAAATTAGTTGTTATATTTTTTATTCTTGTTTTTTTTGTGAGGATTTCATTTCTGACACTTCTTTTACTTCTTTTTTTCTCTGTTCCCTTTTTTTTTCTCCTTCCTTATTTTCTTTTTCTTTTTTTCTTCTCATCAGAATGTCATTTTTCATCAGATTATTATATCGTATTTTGGACTCAAACTTTTTTGTGTGCCATTTTGCTTGTTTTTTACTTTATTTTTTTCTCCCTTTTTAAATTTTTCTTCAGTTTTTACTCCTGGTTCTCTGTAGTTTTTGTTCTACTTATTATTATTTATAGAATTGTTATTTTTTCATTGTATTTTTTCAATTTTTATTTTTATTTTTTTAGTTATCTCTTGTTAATGTTATTAACAATACCACTCTCAAATTTTATCAAGGAAAAAGAAATAAAATATCATGGATACACAAGATAGAGATGTGGCTCAGATAGATGAAAAATCTCCAGGAAAATATCTCAATTACATAGAAATGTTGAAGCTAAATAACAGAGAGTTCAAAATTGAAGTTCTAAAAATACTCAATGAGATACAGGAAAACACTGAAAGGCAATTTAGTGAAATCAGAAAAACAATTTAGTGAACAAAAAGAGTACTTTATCAAGAAAATTGAAACAATAAAAAGAATCAAACAGAGATGAAAAACTCAATACATGAATTGAAAAATGAGGTAACAAGCTTAGCTAATAAAACAGGCCAAATAGAGGAAAGAATTAAGAACATTGAAGACAGGCAATTAGAGATAATACAGAGAGAAAAAGATACAGATTCACAAATTTTAAAAAAATGAGAAAGCTCAGCGGTGGGTGTGCATGAAAGAAAGGTGCTGCAGGACTGAAGAATAAACATACAGAAGACACAACATACAGAGAAAGATGGGTACAGGGGACTCCCAGCCTCTAGGACTGAGAGCCCAGATCACTGCAGCCTCATTGAATTTATTAGTCTCTTTGCTCATTAGGTAAATTAACAGAGCCTGTGTTCAGGTACATAGAAGGGTAGTTAACTAATGTCTTTTAGGTATGTAAGAAAAAACCATAGGGATCAACTGTTTTCCTTTAAACAATCTTTTCTAGTACTTACAAGGGCAGTGTTCTGCCCTTGCAGGACCTGGCATTCCAAAGTTCACACAAAAGACTTGTCTCAGGACCATAGTCTAAACACCAGCCATTTTCCCACAAAGCTCTACAAGAATTGTCTGACTCCATTAGAAAGAACAATATAAGAATAATGGATATATTAAAAGAAGAGGAGAGAGAAAGGGAATGGAGAACATATTCAAACAAATAATCTATGATAATTTCCCAAGCCTGTGAAAAGAGTTAGAGCCTCAAATCCAAGAAGCAAACAGAATACCAAGTTACCTCATCCCAAACAGACCTACTCCAAGGCACATCATAATATAATGATCACAAATTAATGAAAGAAAAAATCCTCAACGCAGCTAGGGAAAAGAAGAATATAAAATATAAAGGAAGGCCCATTAGGCTATCATAAGATTTCTCAGCAGAAACTCTATAAGCCAGAAAAGAGTGAACCCTAATATTTAAAGTACAGAAAGAGAGGAACTACCAGCCAAGAATACTATATCCATCAAAGTTATCCTTCAAATATGAAGGGGAAATAAAAAAATTTACAGACATAGAGAATCTGAGGGAATTTGTCACCAGAAAACCCCCACTGCATGAAACACTAAAGAGGATTACTTGACCAGATACAAAGAACAAAACAAAACAAAAGTACAAATAAAACCTCCAACAAGACCACAATAAAAACAAGGATAGTCTGTGACAATTATAACATAAAAGGGGAGAGGACAAAGATCGGCAGTAGCAAAGGATGGAGTGCAGATGCACTCATGAGATAATGAACTCTGGTGAATATAATAATTTTTCTCTTACTATCCAATGGTAATCACCCCTGAAAATGTCACTACTAAAACAGATGGCTTAAAAAAAGAAGAAATATAGGAAAGAGTATGGAAAACCACCAAACAAAAACAAATGACAAAAAAACAAAAGAGAAGAACCAAACAAAACACAGAGCAATCAGAAAGCAATTTATAAAATGGCAATAGGAAACCTTCAAGTGTCAATAATTACATTAAATGTAAATAGATTAAACTCACCAATAAAAAGGCACAAAGTAGCAGATTGGATAAAAAAGCAAAACCCAACTTTATGCTACCTTCAAGAGACTCATCTAAAATAGATTCAAAGTGAAAAGTTGGAAAACGATTCTCCAAGCAAATAATATCCAAAGAAAAGTAGGTGTATCCATACTCATATCTGACAATGCTGACTACAAGACAACAAAGGTAACCAAAAACAAAGATGGTCATTTCATAATGAAAAAGGGGACATTGTATCAAGAAGACATAATACTTCTTAATATATATGCACCAAACCAGTGAGCACCAAAATATATAAGACATCTACTAACTGATCTAAAAATAGTAACCAACAAAAATGCAATCATACTTGGAGATCTCAATACACCCCTAATGGTTCTAGATTGTTCATTCAAACAGAAACTCAATAAAGAAATATTGTTCTTAAATGAAACACTAAAACAAGTGAATGTAATAGACATCTACAGGACATTTCATCCCAGAATATCAGAGTATAAATTTTTCTCCAGTGTACATGGAACATTCTCAAGAATAGACCATATGTTGGCCCACAAAGCTAACATCAACAAATTCAGAAAGACTGAAATTATACTAAACATATTTTCTGACCATAAAACTTTGAAACTAGAATTCAACTACAAAAATAATGCAAACAAATCCACAAAAATGTGGAAATTAAACAACATACTTCTAAAAACTGACTGAGTCAAAGAAAAAATAAAAGACAAACAAAAATGACAACATGACATATCAGAATCTCTGGGATGTAGAAAAAGCAGTAATAAGAGGGAAGTTCATATCATTACAGGCTTATATAAAAAACAAAGGAGAGCCCAAATAAACAACTTAACATCATATCTTAAGGAACTAGAAAAAGAAGAACAAGGGCAACCCAAAACCAGCAGAAGAAAAGAAATAATAAAAATTAGAGCAGAAATAAATGAAATAAAGAATAGAAAAACTATAGAAAATATTACTACAACAAAGATCTGGTTCTTTGAAAATATCAAAAAATTACAAACCCCTGGCAAGCCTAACTAAGGAAAAAAGAAGAAGGACTCATATAAACAAAATCCAAAATGAAAGAGGAGAGATTATCACAGACATCATAGATATACAAAGGATCATTGTAGAATACTATGAAAAACTATATGCTACCAAATAAAACAATCTAGAAGAAATGAATAAATTCCTAGAACTATCTTCTTAGACTGAATCATGAAGAAGTGGAAAGCCTAAATAGACTCATAAACAGTAAGGAAATAGAAACAACTATCAAAAATCTCCCCAAAAATAAAAGTTTGGGGCCAGACGGCTACATTAGTAAATTGTACCAAACATTCAAAGATTTGGTTCCTATCCTTCTCAAAGTCTTCCAAAAAATAGAAGCTAAAACATGGTTCAACATATGTAAAATGATTAACATAATACACCATATCAACAAAACAAAGAACAAAAACGATATGATTCTATCAATAAATGCAGAATAGGCACTTGATAAAATATAACATTCTTTTATGTTTAAAATACTCAACAAAATTAGTATGGAAGGAAAATACCTCAACATAATAAAGACCATATATAACAAACCATCAGCTAACATCATACTAAATGTAAAAATCTGAAAACTTTTTCTCTAAAATCAAGAACAAGACAAGGCTACCCACTCTCTCCATTCCTATTCAACATAGTATTGGAAGTTCTAGCCAGAGCAATTAGACAAGTGAAAGAAATAAAAGGCATTCATATTGGGAAAGAAGTAAAGGTTTCACTTTTTGCAAATATCATGATCCTGTATATACAAATCCCAAAGACTCCACAGAAAGACTATTATAAACAATAAACCAAAACAGTAAGTTTGCAGGATACAAAATTAATATACAGAAATCTATTGTTTTCATATATATCAACAATGAAACTTCAGAAAATGAACTAAAATAAATAATTCCTTTTACAATTGCAACAACAACAACAAAAATACCTAGGAACAAACATAAAGCATGTAAAGAACCTATATACTGAAAACTCCAAAGCATTATTAATGAAATAGAAAAAGACACAATGAAATGGAAAAATATCCCACGTTCTTGAACAGGAAGAATAAATATAGTTAAAATGACCACATTACCCAAAGCAATATACAAGTTTAATAAAATTTCCATCAAAATTCCAATATCATATTTAAAGAAATGGAATAAAAAATTATCAGGGTTGTATGGAACTATAAAAAATGCCAAATAACCAAAGTAATCCTGAGGAAAAAGAAACAAACCTGAAAACATCATAATACCTGACTTCAAATTATATTACAGAGCCATGATAATCAAAACAGCCTGGTATTGGCAGAAAAATAGACACACAAACCAATGGAACAGAATTGAGAGCCCAGAAATAAAACCACATACATATGGGCCAATTATCTTTGATAAAGGAGCCAAAACACACAATGAAGAAAAAAAGCCTCTTCAATAAATGGTGTTGGGAAAACTGGGAAATCACATGCAAAAGAATGAAATTTGACTACAGTTTATCCCCTTGCACAAAAGTTAACTCAAAATGGATCAAAGCCCTAAATATAAGACCTGAAACAATAAATTACATAGAAGAAGACATAGGTATTAAACTTGTGGACCTTGGCCATGGAGAACATTTTATGAATTTGACCCCAAAGGCAAGAGAAGTAAAGGCAAAGATAAATAAATGGGACTATATCAAACTAAGAAGCTTCTGCACAGAAAAAGAAGCTGACAACAAAACAAACAGAGAGTCAACAAAATGGTAGATGATATTTGCAAACAACAGCTCAGATAAGGGGTTAATATCCAAAATACATAAAGAACTGACAAACTCAACAAGTAACAAGCAAACAATCCAATAAAAAAAATGGGTAGAGGACATGAAGAGACACTTCTCCCAAGAAGAAATACAAATGGCCAATAGATATATGAAAAGATGCTCATCTTCACTAGCTATTAGAGAAATGCAAATCAAAACTACAATAAGATACCACCTCACACCTGTTAGATTAGCTATTATCAACAATACAGGTAATAACAAGTGTTGGAGAGGCTGTGGAGAAAAAGGAACCCTTATTCACTGTTGATGGAAATGTAAATTAGTGCAACCACAATGGAAGAAAGTATGATGGTTCCTAAAAAGATGAAGAATAAAACTACTATATGATCCAGCAATTCCTCTACTGGATTTATACCTCCAAACTAAAAAAAAAAGATACATAAAGACACATGTACCCCCATATTCATCACAGCACTATTCACAGTGGCCAAGACATAAAAACAACCAAAGTTCTCTTCAATAGAGGATTGGATGCAGAAGATGTGTTACATATATACAATGGAATACTACTTAGTTATAATAAACAATGACATAATATCTATCATTTACGACAACATGGATGAATCTCAAGTGAAATGAGTAAATTAGAAAAAGCTAAGAACTATATGATTCCATACAAAGGTGGGATACAAAATTGAGTCTATTGGACATAAAAAGGAATGCAGAGGTTATCAGAGGGAGGGGGAAGAGAGGAGGGAGGACTGAGGGATGGGGAAGGACATAAAGAGGGTCAAATATAAGGTGATGGAGGATGATTTGACTTTGGGTGATGGGTATACAATGTAATTGTCCAAATGATGTGGAGATATTTGCCCAAAATCTATTCAGGCATCCCCAAACTATGGCCCACGGGCCGCATGCGGCCCCCTGAGGCCACTTATCCGGCCCCCTGTTGCACTTCCGGAAGGGGCACCTCTTTCACTGGTGGTCAGTGAGAGGAGCACTGTATGTGGCGGCCCTCCAATGGTCTGAGGGACAGTGAACAAGCCCTCTGTGTAAAAAGTTTGGGGACCCCTGCTTGACCAGTGTCACCCTGTTAAATTCAATCATCTAAATAAAAATTTAAAATTTAAAAAATTAAAAATAAAACATGAATATGAATAAGGATGAAGGGGTGGTGGTAGGGCATGGACAATAATGGCTACTGATAGAGAAAACACTCAATTGAACTTTCAATTAACTGGATTGTTAGTGGTAAGAAGTAAGATTTGCTTTATATTGCTTTTATTAAAAAATGAGAAATTTAAGGGAACAAAATGATCACAAGATGATCTATTTTAAAATCTTGAATATGCTCTACTGAGGTCATAATAAATTCACTACACTTTCCATTTCTGAAGTTGGCCAATTGGAACAGATATTCTAAATGAAGAACCTGAGTCCCAGTATAGGTTTTAATATTGGAGCAATGAGATAATGTGGGTGAAAGTGTTTTGTGAATTGCAATGCACTGTGCAAATATAAGGAAGACCTTTTAATGTATGTCTATCTGTAAACATTAGTATTTTATCATAAATATGTGACTCCCTCTTTAGGGAATTACTTAATGCACCTAGATAGCCATGTTTTAAGAATGCCTATAGAGCCCCTGGCCAGTTGGGTCAGCAGTAGAACGTGGGCCCTGCATGTGGAAGTCCCAGGTTTGATTCTTGACCAGGGCACACAGGAGAAGTGCCCATTTGCTTCTCCACCCTTTCTCCTCTCCTTTCTCTCTGTCTCTCTCTTCCCCACCCACAGCCATGGCTTGATTGGAGGTAGTTGGCCCAGGTGCTGATGATGGCTCCATGGCTTCACCTCAGGTTCTAAGAAGCGCTTGGTTGCCTCCCCTTCTCTCACTGAATAATAATAAAAAAGAATATAGCATGTGAATCCACTGTGACTTTTCTTTAGTTACTCTTTCTGTGTGAAAAGTGTACATATTCAATGAATTGTCAAAGTACATGTTTGTCTTGATTACTATAATATACATGATATGATCAGGTTTGTTGCTTCTTTTTTTTTTTAATCTCACCCTAACTGACCAATATCTGTAACCTTCCTACCTGATTTTCTGTGAGATAGCATAATATAGGGCATTCAGAATTGAGTTTTGACTTTCCTGAATGTCTATATCCTCAATATTTGTTTCTGGATTTGCTACTATAATCAATCTTTTGCTACAGAAGCAAAATAGAAGTAGCCTTTGAATCTTAGAAGTATAAGCATAAAAGCATTAGATATTTTGTCAAAAGAACCAATTCTTATATTAGATATAAAAATATAATTTAATATGTCTAATCTAATAATATCTAATATGTATTTTTATTGTCAATAGTAATTATTCTTTTTTTCCAGTTTTAGGGATACAGATATATATCATTGTACAAGTTTCAATTGTACTAGATAAAGATTTGACTTGCATATATTGTAATATGATTACCATAATACCTTTATTGTGTTTATCTATAATCTCATATAGATGCAATAAAAAGAAATGAAAAAAAATTTCTCATTATGAAGAGAACTGTTAGGATTTATTCTCTTAACAACTTTCATATACATCTACAGCAGTGGCAACTAGAGTGAGTCATCATCTTATATCCTATGTCCCTAATCCTAATTCATCTCTATTTTTTTACTATTTTCTTCCAACTCTCCCATTTTTGTTAATCTAGAATAACTCTTACTCTAGCTGTAGCCCTCAGACTCCTTCTCTATGACATGTGTTGGATTTGGACCAATTTATTATTGGTTGGTCCAACTACCTCTATGCATTATAGTAAAGTATTAATTTTATTCAGCAACCAAGAAATAAATTCTGTCCAGCTCAGTACATTGTGAGGAAGTCGTGGACACCTTTTATCCCCACACTACATGGTATGGGGTAAATATTCCAGCAAAACCATCAATTGCTGAAAAGCCAACTTATTTTGAAAATTCATTTGTATTATTTTCTCAATGGAATAAAACTTGGTATGTTATATATTTCAAACAAGGACTATTTTGTAGCTATGTTATTGTGATATAGCTTTGTTTTTGTTTCACAAATCCATAGAAAGAGGCAAAGCTCATTTCTTAAAGCTTGGTATAGTCTTGACTCGTAGTGTCCTTTATATAACAGTGTATTAACAGCACATTAGTGAACCACTCTTAGAGTTTACCTTTATTCTTATTTTATTTATATTCTTGAATGTCCACTCCAGATTATAATTATGCCCCTAAATCTCAAGATCATAATACATGCCCATTGCCTCACTCTAAATCAAATCTACAAAAGCCAGTTTTATTACAGAAGAGTTTTTGAAGCTTGAAAATACCTTCCTGAGAGAATTTAGACTACATAAAATGGGAAGATCCGTAATGTTTGATCTCAGAAGGTTTTTCAAGTTATCCTGCTGTGATTTAACTGGTTGACCTAACACCCTATAAAATCATTTTTATAAATGAAGAGAGGAGGAGAAAGAGAACAAGATGGTTTATTATATTTTCAAGGGTTTCTTTTAAATGAGTTAATTACAAAATAGGCTTACTGGAACTGGTGAGGGATCCCAGAACTCGTTGCATGTCAGGGTCCTACCATTTCAGAGAAAGCAATTCTAGATGGATGGATACTGACATTCAGCCCAGTGTGTGGTCAGCATGCACATCAACATATCTTTCTGTAATAGGAGTTTCATGTATTTATTGTACAGACATATTGTAAAGTAAATAGTTGAGCTCTTTGTTTACTTTTCGGTTTGTTGAACTGTAGTGTATTTGGGAATATGTGCAATCTTAGATAGCAAGCACATCAGTGCTAGAACGATTTCTTACCACATTGAGTTCATGGTTGATGTTGCTTTCTCTTGTTTTGTACCTTTCATGGCTGGAGTGTTGATAATATTAATAAAATGTATTTATTTGTTTAACAAATATTGACTAATTATCTCGTATGTATCTGGCACTCACAGGAAATAAATGAATGCATAAAATAATCCCCAAATTGAAAATCATACTGTCACCTGACCAGGAGGATAGGGCATCAGACTGGGACAAGGAGAACCTGGGTTTGAAACCCAGGTTGCCAGCATGAGCGTGAGCTCATCTGGTTTGAGCAAGGCTCACCAGCTTGAGCGCAGCACCGCTGGCTTAAGTGTGGGATCATAAACATGACACTTTAGTCACTGGCTTGAGCCCAAAGTTGCTGTCTTGAAGCCCAAGGTCACTGGTTTGAAGCCCAAGGTCATTGGCTTTAGCCTAAAGTTACTGGCTTGATCAAGGGGTCACTCGGTCTGCTGTAGCCCTCCACCCCCACCCCAGTCAAGGCAGATATGAAAAAGCAATCAATGAACAACTAAGGTGCCACAATGAAGAATTGATGCTTCTCATCTCTCTCCCTTTCTGTCTGTCTGTCCCTATGTGTTCCACTCTCATCTCTCTCTGCCTGTCACAAAAAAAAGAGAGAAAAAATCATACTGTTGATATGATGTTTAGTTTAAAGTGTTAACTTAACAGGAACATTGGGTGCCCAGATATTTAGTTAAGCATTGTTTTGGGTGTGTCTGCATGAGATTAACATTTGAATCAACAGAGTAGTGAGTAAAGTGGATTGTTGTCCCCAGTGTAGTATGCCTCATCCAGGCCATTGGAGGCCTGAATAGAACACAAATCTGAGTAAGGTCTCTCTCTCTCTCTCTCTCTCTCTCTTTATCTCTCTCTCTCTCTCTCTCTTTCTCTCCCCCCCTCTCTCTCTCTTTCTCTCCCTTTCTCCCCTTCTCTCTCTGGCTGACTGCCTTTAAGCTGGGATAGTGTTCTTTTTCTGAACTTGGACTGGCCTTTACCCATTAGCTCTCCTAGGTCTCAGGCCATGATCTGAAACTGGAACTATACCACCAGCCCTGCTAAGTCTCCAATTTGCAGATTTTTAGAACTTCTCATAATTAGGTGAGTCAATTTCTAATAATAAATCTATTATTTATATCTATCTATCCTATATCTATCTATATCTATCTATCATCTATCTATCATCTATCTATCTATCTATCTATCTATCTATCTATCTATCTATCATCTATTCATTCCATTTTTTGTATTTTTCTAGAGAACCCTGACTACTACAATGGAGAAGTAAAAATGTATGTAATCCTAAATCTATATCAATTATTACACTGGGGAACAATTTTTTTTCATTTTCTGTTGCATGAGGTTTTAGAACTTTTTCAATATATTTCTGAAACACTGATTCCAAATCTGAAATTCATTTTTTGGTGCATGCTCTAGTTTTTATGCAATTTTAATATATTTTTGTTGCAGTTTACCTTGGTTTTCAAATTGGAGTTAAAGGGCAACGACTCTTCAATTGAACATGAACCACAAGGTAATTAATGTTTTATAAACATCACTTTTACATAATTGTAGTTATTTTTAAATGTAAAAAATTATTATCTGATAAAAACACCCTCTTATTTGATTTTAAGATTGAATCATGGCTTCTTCGAGTAGGCATAAATATAAGAATAGTCCTGACACCTTCTGTTATATATGTGGCTGTTACACACTTCAACGTCAAAGGCACAATATTTCCTCATTTGTGACACATGCATATATTGCCTATTTTCAAGTTCCCCTTGGCGATCAAGACAAGAATTGGGTTCCTCATATTGTGTGTCACAATTGTGAGGAAATGCTTCATGACTGGACAAAAGAAAAATGCAAAGAAATGCCTTTTGGTATTCCCATGGTTTGGCATGAACCTAAGGACCACAGCAGTGACTGTTATTTCTGTCTGATCCATACAAAGGCATCGGCAAGAAAAAGCGGCATATGATTGCATATCCTAATATTCCTTCAGCAATATGACTTTTCCCACACTCTGAGACACTCCTGGTTCCAGTTTTCAATGGTTTTTTTTCTTCTAAGAACGAAGAAAGTGAACATAGTGATCAAGTGTATTTTGATAAGATGCATGAGGAAATGGTTGTAGAATCTGAAGGGTCTTCTTCTGATGCCAAGCTCTGGAAGTAGGGATGCAAAATATTGTGAATGAACCTGTAGTTAATCAAGACAGGATCATTTTTCCCCCACTTCACATCAAACTTGGCTTAATGAAGCAGTTTGTTCAGACTTTGAATAGAGAAAGTGAGTGCTTTCAACATATTATTTCTGCTTTTCCTGCCTTGTCTTTCAAGAAGATAAAAACAGGTGTATTCAATGGAACTCAAATTTGAACCCTCATACGTGATGAAGAATTTACCAGAAAGATGAATAAGAAGGAGAAAGCAGCATGGCAGTCTTTTGTGGCAGTTACAAAGAACTTCATTGGCAACAAAAAAGCAAAAAACTATGAACTTCTCGTTCAAAGGATCTGTTGGCTTTCTGTGTCATTGGATGTAACATGAGCATTAAGATTCACTTCCTGAACAGTCACCTTGATAAGTTTCCCAAAAATCTTGGAGCTGTTAGTGATGAGCAGAGAGAATGCTTTCATCAAGATCTAAAGATGATGGAAGAGCATTATCAGGGGCGATGGGACAGAAATATGATGGCAGACTACTATTGGAGCATCTAACGAGATTGTCCTCAACAAGTACACAAATGGAAGAGCTACGAACTCAAATTTTTGCCTGAATACAATTTAAATAAGTTTTGCGCAAATTTTATGATTAAAATAAGTGTTTTAGTATATTCTATTTTGAAATTATAGATCAATTCTGATGCAATAAGATGTAAACCTAAAATCTTTAATTGCAAAAACAACTAATGTCAGATTTGAGATTAGCACACTCGAATTAGGTAGGTACAAATGTTTTTGTGAATTCAACAAAAATTTTGTTCCCCCATGTTACTTGGGAGCATGTAATTACAGATAAAATAGAGTGCTTTAGGAACCCATAGGTGGAAATGAATGTATTATTTGAGGGACTGGGAAGGGAAGGTTTGTGGAGGAGGTGATACTTGAGCTGGCTACTTTTTTCCTGATTTTTTTATGCAAAGAATGTTGAATGTTATGTTCTAGGCACTGAAAACAAAAATATGAGTCATTCACTCCATCAATTTATTCAAAAAATGGTGACAGGTTTTTGGAATAACTAGACTTTACATTGTATATTAGAGATATCAGAAAGATGGGTGGGATACATGCAGAGTGAAAAGACTGTTATACTCCCTAGGAAAGCATGACAGGCTAAAATCCAATCACATCAGACCTACTTTTTTGGAAACTGAACATCACTGTTTGGTTGCCTAGTCTACCTGTAATAATCTTCTTTTTGTAGGTTTCTGAGAATTCAAAACACTATCATTTTTTTTCTTGGACTACTGCACATTGCCTCTAATTCTACCAGCACCTTCTCATCAGCCTTGAGAGAAACTAAGGAAAGAATGCAGCTGGGTCCTTCCTGACTTCTGGCCAACAAAACTGGGAGATAATAAATTTGCATAATTTTAAGCCACTGAATTTTTTACCAGCGATAGAGAACTGATATGCTACCATCTGGTTTTACCTAAGAAAGCAAACTATTTTTGTTTGTGTTTCTAAAAGATAATGTAATTCTCAATGGGGACACATTAAGGAATACAGTGGAAGAAGCCTGAGCCACTGGTCAAAATACAGAAGTGTGTTTGGAAATGAACATTGGGAAGTAAAAACTTCTAAGCAGATGATTCATCAGACACTCAAGAAGAGAAAAAGTGACACATCCACGTTATTCTGAGGCACTGGGCTTATCGTGCTGGTGAATACTGTTTTCAGGCAAGGAGAAGAGTCAGTTTAGAGAGGACAGCTGAGATAGAAAAACTTCATATATATGGAATACCTATATCATATATATAGTTTTTCATATACATATGTATGAAATTTTTCAAGTGCTGTGCATATGAGGAAAAAAATAAGTGTTTATCTTTGCAAATATAGTTCTCCTGAACTATTCACCCAAAATTATTTTGAGCCTCAAAATGTTCCAAAGCCTGTGTTATATTTCAGCATTGCTGAAAATAAAAAATTTGCCCTTGGTTCTCTACAAAATTAGCAAACTCTTTAAACTCATTTATTCACTCACTCCTGAAATATACATCTGCAGTTAATTACTAGAAGAGATTAAATGTTCTTTTTAAATATGCAGGATGACACATTTATCAGAAGAAATTCTCCCAGAGTACATTTACCTGTGAGAAATGTTATGGGAACCAAAACCCTGGTGCCATTCACCACCCGTGGTTCAATTTTTCAATTTTCTGAGTTGAACAGTTCAGTGCCCATGAGAACATGAGACTTTTTTATTTGGCTTAGCTTGGCATAGAACATAATGATATGATAAATATGAAATGATGTTATAAACTATAATATATATGAGATATATATGTATAATACAGTATGAATATATGATATGTATGCTATGTACAATGTTTTATTGGTATCAGCAACTCCATCTTCTTTTGTCCCTCTTTCCACAGAGCAGAGAGCCTCAATGGTGGGAGACTGCAAAGGCTAAGCAAATGCTCACTGATGTGAGCTTTCATGAGAATCATGCACCCACGTGGCGGTTGTATGATTTGGGGAAGTGATCATACCGCACTTCAGTTTACTCATACATATTATGGGGATACAAGGATATAATCCAGTATCCATTTATAAAACAAACATTCAGCAAAGTGGGAATACAGGAATAATACCTCAACATAATAAAGGCCATATATGACAAGCCCACAGCCAACATCATACTCAAAGGGCAAAAACTAAAAGTGTTTCCCTTAAGATCAGGAACAAGGCAAGCGTTCCCCCTTTCACCATTCTTATTCAACATAGTTCTGGCATTCCTGGTCACAGCAATCAAACAAGAAAAAGAAATAAAAGACATCGAAATTGGAAAGGAAGAAGTAAAACTGTCATTATTTGCAGATGATATGATATTGTATATAGAAAACCCTAAAAACCCCAACAAAAGCCTGACCTGTGGTGGCACAGTGAATAAAACATCGAATTGGAATGCTGAGGTCACTAGGTTGAAACCTCTGGATTGCCCAGTCAAAGCATATACAAGAAGTAACTACTACGAGTTGATGTTTCCTGCTTTCTCTTGCCTTTCTCTCTACATCTCTCTTCTCTATCTAAAATCAATAATTTTTTTTTTAAAAAAGACTCCAACAAAAAACTACGAAATCTAATAAATTTGGCAAGTAATAGGATACAAAACTAATATTCAGAAATTGGTGGCATTCTTATACACTAATAGCAAACTAAGAGAAAGAGAAATTTAGAAAACAATCCCATTTTTTATTGCAACAAGAAAAATACCCCCAGAATTAGTGCAAATAGGAACTTAATTTTGTAGTTTCTTTGATTTATTGTTTCTATTTGGTGCAAGGCATGAGAGAGGCTCCAGGGTGGTTAAAAAGCTACATAATTTCAGAGAGAGGCTCAGGGAGAAACTTAGGCAGAAGCCAGCACCAAGGGAATGCACAGGGATCCCTCAAATGCCTCTGTGCTCCAAAGGCCTCTGGGCTTCTGGTTGTGCATGGAGGTGAGCCTTTGGAAGAGGCACTTGCCCAGCCCAGCCTAGGGGGCTGGCCAGCCTGCTTAGGGTGGTCAGGTGGCTGCCCATTTTCTTGAAGAGTTCCACCTGCTCATCTGGGAAGTGCTAAATGATCATCACAATAAATCTAGTTAACATCTGTCACCATACATTGTTACAATTTTTATTCCTTTGGTGAGAACTTTTAAAATCTATTCTCTAAGGAAATATGTAATGCAGCAGTATTATCTATAGTCACCATAGTACACAACATATGCCCATGACTTACTTATTTTATAACTGGAAGTTTGCACCTCTTGAACCCTTCACCCATTTCTGCTGCCCTTGCCTCTCGCAACCATCAGTTTGTTCTCTGTGTCTATGAGCTTGGGTTTTGTTGTTGTTGTTGCATTTAGTTTTGTTTTTAGATTCCACATATAGGTGAGATTATGTGGTATTTGTCTTTCTCTGTCTGAATTGTTACACTTAACATAATACCCTTCAGGTCTATCCAAGTTGTCTCAAATAGCAAGATTTCATTCTTTTTTTATGGCTGAATAATACTATAAAGTTTTTTATTTGTCCATTGATGAACACTTGGGTTGCTGTATTGGCTATTATAAATAATGTTTCAATAACAAGACAGTGCATATATTTTTCTGAGTTAGTGTTTTCTTTCCTTTGGATCAATACCCAGAAGTAAAATTGCTGAATCATACAGCCTCTCTCTTATAATGGCCCTTATAATTACATTAGGCCCAACTGAATAATCAATAATATCCCCCTCTGAAAATTCTTAATTTTATTATATCCACAAAGTCCCTTTTGCCATGTAAGATAACATATTTATAGTTCTCACGAATTAGGATGTGATATTGGGGGGGGGGGTCATTATTGAAATCAAATTAAAATTTTTAAAATCTTTGAATTTCTAATTTTATGGCAGGTAGAGATGAACTCTAACCTAATGAAGTAAACAGTCACATTCTCATAAATGATTTGGGCTCTTTTGGTGGTTGTTAAGAAATTAGACAAGCAGCTTTGACTTATTCGACTCTGTGAACAATTTTTTTTTTTCTATTTCTTCCTTATTCCTTTTCAGAGTCCTAATATTCACTGAACAGAAAAAAGTTTCCACCATTTCTACCCTTCCTTACAAAGTTTCTGGAAGCCTGTTGGAATCTGTTGCCTTTCTTCTGATCATTCTTATAGCCACCTGGTTGTTGTGAGCTGGGAGTCTATGCATCTGCCTACTCCTCTGCCATCTTCCTAGCCACCTGCTTGTTCATCAAGCTGATATGCTATAACATTACCAGAATTTGGAATATATGAATGGATCTTAATGATACAAAGGAATATAAAAACAGATGAATGTGTCTAGCTGCAACCAAATCAAACTTTATGAAAACAGAAATGAGACAGAAATTAAAGGAAAATTATGTTAGGTAGCATATATTTGCTTTTATTTGTTCATTTAACTTTTAATTCAATAATTTTATTGGACTTTTAATATGTGCCACATATTATGATGGATACTAAAGAATCAGATATGAAAAATATAACCTGTGTCTTAAAGAAGCTCACATTCTCAGACCAGACAGACAACAATAATGATTACAAAATATATGAGAGTTGTTGTACAGGCTTCCACATAAGGTATAACAGGGAATCAGAGATGGAGATTTTAATACAGATTGTGGTGCCAGATATACAGTTTCCAAATAAAACTAAATCTTAAAGGAGGTACAGTGGTTCTCTGGGTGAGGCTAGGGAATGATTTGTCAGGAAACAGTAATGTGTAAAGGTGTGGAGTGTGGTCGATAAGGTGATAAACTTAGGGAAGTGCTTGTCTTTGAGGATGACAGGAAAAGATACTCTGTGGTGCGGATTGGTTAAATGACACTGTTGAGCAAATAAAAAGCAGATAGGATACATTAAAAACTTGGTTTTTAAATTATTTTCTTTAATATTATTTATCTTTATTATTATTTACTATTTATAAAAATAATAAAGAAGAAATTTTTCTAAATATGGGATCTATGAAGTGGGTGTCTCCATTGGGCTCTCTCTCTCTCTCTCTCTCTCTCTCTCTCTGTAGCTTCTTAAATGGTTGGCAAATTCACTAGAACATTCCCTTAGTCCTCATAGTACATTCTGCATTATCTTGGAACTATAGCTACATTTTGATCCACAGAGACTTCATTCCCTTTCATTGGACTGATACTTGGGAATAACACATTCTTTTTTTTTTAATATTTTATTTATTGATTTTTAGAGAGAGAGAGAGAGAGAGAGAGAGAGAGAAGGGGGAGGAGCAGGAAGCATCAACTCCCATATGTGCCTTGACCAGGCAAGCCCAGGGTTTCGAACTGGCGACCTCAGTGTTCCAGGTCGACGCTTTATCCCACTGCGCCACCACAGGTCAGGCAATAACACATTCTTGAAGCTGAAGCATGCCATTATTATGTTGTTGTTGTTTTTTAATTAAGTGAGAGCAGGGGAGGCAGAGAGACAGACTCTCTCATGTGCCCCCACCGGGCTCCCCCCTGCAAGTCCCCCATAAGGTGATGCTCTGCTCATCTGGGTGTTGCTCCATTGCTTGGCAACTGACTATTTTTAACACCTGAGACAGAGGCCAGAGGTGCAGTCATCCTCAGCACCCTGGACCAACTCACTGGAGCCAATTGAGCTATGGCTGTGGGAGGAAGGGAGAGAGAGAAAAGTGAGGGAGGGGAAGGAGGGTCGAGAAGCAGATGGTCACTTCTCCTGTGTGCCCTGAGGGTATTGAACTCAGGACATCTACACACAGCTGATGCTCTACCACTGAGCCAACTGACCAAGGTCTTTATGATTTTATTAATATTTAATTTCAAGTTCTATTTAGAAGTCATATGCCGAATTTCCTACATATGTTATTGGAGCTAAAACAAGAACTTCTCCTAGCCATGTAAACAGGTTATTTCACCAACAATCACCTTTTCTTTGAAATGCCAGTTTCTATGGACCCTTATCTCCTAGACTCCAAACTAAATATAGAACATTAAAAATAAAAAAACATCTGATGACGTCAGAGTAATGGCGGGGTAGGAAGCGATACTGATAAATCTCCCCCAAAACTCAACAAGATCTTCAACCAGAAACAGAAAAACCTATACTTAGAGCCTCCAGATGCTTCGCAATACACCCAAAGGTATGGTTGAGTGAAAAATTGGCTAAATATATAACCAAACCCCGAAGGAAATAGGGAGTAAGAAATGCTCTGCCTTCCTCACTAACCTAAACAGGGCGGCTTTCTCTGGTAACTGTGAATATAGAAACTAAGATGGGCAAAGGGGGTGAATAGATCCAGGCCGCGGCACAAACGGCCGAACCAGGCTGTGGCACACAGATCCAAGCCGAGGAAAATCTGATCCTGTGGCAACCCGGGCAATACAAGCTAACACTCGTGCCAAACCCAAACAAAGAAAGACAAGCGGAGCGGCCATTTTACCCGGTCTCCTGGTCGGCGTGCGCGCAGTTAGTGGGCGAGAGATTTCTTCCTAGGCCCCGAGAGTGGGTGCCCGTGTTGCCCCACAGAGAGGCAGGGTCAGAGGCCTTTCTGTGGGCCGAGGGCAGAGTCTCTGGGCAGCCCCAGTGCCCTGGGAAAGCCACGCACGGGAAGGAGTGAGAACTAATTCCAATGGTGGAGATTTTCCGTGCGGGCGGGGGTTTCACTCAGAGGGAAATGCGGCCGGCCTCATATCCTGGTTTGCGCACGCAGATAGTGAATGAGAGATTCCTCCGAGTGCCTCAGCAGTGCGCGCCCGTGTTATCACACAGAGGGGCAGAGTCAGGGGCCTTTGTTTGGGCCAAAGCGGAATCTCAGGCCGCCCCAGCGCCTTGCAAAAGCCGCGCAAGGGGACGGAGCGAGACTCAATTCCAACGCTGCAACTTTTCCCTGCGGTTGGGGGTTTCACTCAGAGCGTGAGACTGCTGGCCGGATATCCTGGTTGCAGACAGTGAGTGAGAGTTTCCTCCAAGCGCACCGGAAGTGGGCACCCGCCTGTGTTACCGGACAGAGTGGCAGAGCCAGAGGTCTTTGAGTGGGTGGAAAGCCCGCCTGATTATGCTAGCAGCTCTGAATGACTGAGCCTTACCCAGAGCCCTGTGCTGAGTGGAAATAGAGTGGGGAGTTGCCAGCTCTTTGAGCCTCTTACTATCCAGGCAGAGGCAGCAACAACCCCATAGCTGGATTATCAGGCTACTAATTGAGGAAGGAAAGACTAGGAGAAAGGCTCCAGGAACACGGACTCTCTCACTGTCGGAGCCTATAAATGCTAATGAGCCTCGACTGCCAACGAGACTAAAGCACAATACATGACATTGCCATAGAGACTTATCTACTGCAAACCTCTACCTGAGAGTGCCAAAGGGGCAGAACCCGGGGTACAGAGTCACCGACCAGGAAGAGGGAGAGAAAAGAAAAAGCAAGAAGATAACCTCTCAAAATCAAGAATAATCCGCAGACTTTATAACCTATCCCATTTCATTATATTTGTTCATTTGTTTCTCTTATCTTCATTCTTGATACTTTTTTTCCTCCTCCAATTTGGCTGAACAACTCTCTGCCGGTTTTACTCTCTCCTCTTCTTGAACTACACTACCCATAAGTGTTACATCTCCCATTATCTTTTCTCTTCTCTTCCTTTCTCTCTATGAGGGTTGCACTCCAAAACCCTTAAATCTCTCTCTCTCTCTCTCTCCTTTCTTTTTTCTTCTTTTAGTGGTTCCCTCTTTTTTCCTCTCTCTCTCTTTCTTTTCTCCCTCTATATTAGTTTCTTCCTTTCTCCTTTACATCTCCTCTCATTCAAACCTCAATAACAAACAAATTATCTTATCTGGGACTCAAACCTATGTTTGTGGCATTTTGGGGGGTTTTTACTTCACCTTTTTAACTCACTAGCAGTGCTCCCATCCCTGGCTCTCCATATTATCTAGTTCTTGTTCCACTAAATACAATAGTAATTTCTTAATTTTTCCCCCCATTTTTCCGTTTTACTCTTATTCCTCTCATCATAATTCTTAGACAACCAACACCTAAAAGCAAATCATTTTATTCTTGACCCAAATTTTTTCCTTATTTGCTTTTTGTGGGTCCATACGCTCTTTTTTTTTTTTTTTTTTTGCCCCTTTATTACTTTTTCCCAATTCAGGCCCTCCATCACAGGCATTGTTTGTTATAATTCACAGTCCACCACAAGATTTTCTCAAGAAACAGGGGAGAGGAGAAGAGAGGAAAAAAGGAGGGGGGAAATAATTTCCTTTTTTTTTAAATTTTTATTTTATTTTATTTTTCTTTATTTCATTATTAATTTTTTTAAAAAAAAACAACTCTTTTCGATTTTTTATTTTTTTTATTTTATTTTTTTTAACTTTTTATTCTTTATTAAATCTCATTAATACTATCAACAAAACCACCCTCAGATGCCATTAAGGAAGAGAAAATCGAATATCATGGATACAAAAGAAAGAGAGGTAACACAGCTAGATGAGAAAAAATCTATGGAGAAAAAATTTAATATATTGGAAATCTTGGAGCTAAATGACAGAGAATTCAAGATAGAAATCCTAAAAATCCTCCGAGATATACAAGAAAACACAGAAAGGCAATTTAGGGAGCTCAGAAAACGACTCAATGAACACAAAGAATATATGTCCAAGGAAATTGAAACTATAAAAACAAATCAAACAGAGATGAAAAACTCAATTCACAAGCTGAAAAATGAAGTAACAAGCTTAGCTAATAGAACAGGTCAGATAGAAGAGAGGATTAGTGAAATAGAAGACAAGCAACTTGAGGCACAACAGAGAGAAGAAGAAAGAGATACAAAAATTAAAAAAAAAAATGAGATAGCCCTACAAGAATTATCTGACTCCATCAGAAAGAATAACATAAGAATAATAGGTATATCAGAGGGAGAAGAGAGAGAAAATGGAATGGAGAACATACTCAAACAAATAATAGATGAGAACTTCCCAAGCCTGTGGAAAGAACTAAAGCCTCAAGTTCAAGAAGCAAACAGAACTCCGAGTTTTCTTAACCCCAACAAACCTACTCCAAGGCATATCATAATGAAATTGACACAAACCAACAGCAAAGAAAAAATTCTCAAGGCAGCCAGGGAAAAGAAGAATACAACATATAAAGGAAGGTTCATTAGATTATCATCAGATTTCTCAGCAGAAACTCTACAAGCTAGAAGAGAGTGGACCCCAATATTTAAAGTCCTGAAAGAGAGGAACTTTCAGCCACGAATACTATACCCATCAAAGCTATCCTTCAAATATGAAGGAGAAATAAAAACATTCACAGATACAGAAAAGATGTGGGAATTTATCATCAGAAAACCCCCACTCCAGGAATTACTAAAGGGGGTTCTCCAATCAGACACAAAGAACAAAAAAAAAACAGAGCCACAAGTAAAAGCTCCAAGAAGAAGACAATAAAACCAAATTTAAACTGTGACAACAACAAAAAGAACGAGGGGGAGAAGATGGAGATTAACAGTAGCAAAGGACGATGGAGTGCAAAAGTACTCACAAAATAGTTCGCTACAATGAACAGGGTAGGGACCCTTTTCATTACTCAAAGGTAACCACCATTGAAAAAACCACCACAGAAGCACATGAGATAAAAAAGATAGCAACAGAGGAAAGATGTATGGAATACAACCAAATAAAAACACAAGATAGAAAAACGAAAGAGAAGGATCAAACAAGACACAAAACTAACAGAAAGCAAGATATAAAATGGCAATAGGGAACTCACAAGTATCAATAATTACACTAAATGTAAACGGATTAAACTCACCAATAAAAAGGCACAGAGTAGCAGAATGGATTAAAAAAGAAAATCCAACTGTATGCTGCCTACAGGAAACTCATCTAAGTAACAAGGATAAAAACAAATTCAAAGTGAAAGGCTGGAAAACAATACTCCAAGCAAATAACATCCAAAAGAAAAAAGCAGGTGTAGCAATACTCATATCGGATAATGCTGACTACAAGACAGGAAAAGTACTCAGAGACAAAAATGGCCATTTCATAATGGCTAAGGGGACACTGAATCAAGAAGACATAACAATTCTTAATATATATGCACCAAACCAAGGAGCACCAAAATATATAGGACAGCTACTTATTGATCTTAAAACAAAAACTGACAAAAACACAATCATACTTGGAGACCTCAATACACCGCTGACAGCTCTAGATCGGTCATCCAAACAGAGAATCAATAAATACATAGTGGCCTTAAACAAAACACTAGAGCACCTGGATATGATAGACATCTACAGGACATTTCATCCCAAGGTGACTGAGTATATACATTTTTCTCCAGTGTACATGGATCATTCTCAAGAATTGACCATATGTTGGGCCACAAAAACAACATCAGCAAATTCAGAAAAATTGAAGTTGTACCAAGCATATTTTCTGATCATAAAGCCTTGAAACTAAAATTCAACTGTAAAAAAGAGGAAAAAAATCCCACAAAAATGTGGAAACTAAACAACATACTTTTAAAAAATGAATGGGCCAAAGAAGAAATAAGTGCAGAGATCAAAAGATATATACAGACTAATGAAAATGACAATACGACATATCAGAATCTATGGGATGCAGCAAAAGCAGTGATAAGAGGGAAGTTCATATCACTTCAGGCATATATGAACAAACAAGAGAGAGCCCAAGTGAACCACTTAACTTCCCACCTTAAGGAACTAGAAAAAGAAGAACAAAGACAACCCAAAACCAGCCAAAGAAAGGAGATAATAAAAATCAGAGCAGAAATAAATGAATTAGAGAACAGAAAAACTATAGAAAAAATTAATAGAACAAGGAGCTGGTTCTTTGAAAAGATCAACAAAATTGACAAACCCTTGGCAAGACTCACCAAGGAAAAAAGAGAAAGAACTCATATAAACAAAATCCAAAATGAAAGAGGAGAAATCACCACGGACACCGTAGATATACAAAGAATTATTGTAGAATACTATGAAAAACTTTATGCCACTAAATTCAACAACCTAGAAGAAATGGATAAATTCCTAGAACAATACAACCTTCCTAGACTGAGTCAAGAAGAAGTAGAAAGCCTAAACAGACCTATCAGTAGAGAAGAAATAGAAAAAAACATTAAAAACCTCCCCCAAAATATAAGTCCAGGCCCTGACGGCTATACCAGCGAATTTTATCAAACATTCAAAGAAGACTTGGTTCCTATTCTACTCAAAGTCTTCCAAACAATTGAAGAAGAAGCAATACTTCCAAACACATTTTATGAGGCCAACATAACCCTCATACCAAAACCAGGCAAGGATGGCACAAAAAAAAGAAAACTACAGACCAATATCTCTAATGAAAACAGATGCTAAAATACTAAACAAAATACTAGCAAATCGAATACAACAACATATTAAAAAAATAATACATCATGATCAAGTGGGATTCATCCCAGAATCTCAAGGATGGTTCAACATACGAAAACGGTTAACATAATACACCATATCAACAAAACAAAGAACAAAAACCACATGATCTTATCAATAGATGCAGAAAAGGCTTTCGATAAAATACAACACAATTTTATGTTTAAGACTCTCAACAAAATGAGTATAGAAGGAAAATATTTCAACATGATAAAGGCCATATATGATAAACCATCAGCTAACATCATATTAAATGGCACTAAACTGAAGGCTTTCCCCCTTAAATCAGGAACAAGACAGGGTTGTCCAGTCTCTCCACTCTTATTTAATGTGGTACTAGAGGTTTTAGCCAGAGCAATCAAACAAGACAAAGAAATAAAAGGCATCCATATCGGAAAAGAAGAAGTAAAGGTATCACTTTTTGCAGATGATATGATCCTATACATCGAAAACCCCAAAGAATCCACAAAAAGACTACTAGAATCAATAAGCCAATACAGTAAGGTCGCAGGATACAAAATTAACATACAGAAGTCAATAGCCTTTCTATATGCCAACAATGAAACAACTGAGAACGAACTCAAAAGAATAATCCCCTTCACGATTGCAACAAAAAAAATAAAATACTTAGGAATAAACATAACAAAAAATGTAAAGGACTTATATAATGAAAACTATAAACCATTGTTAAGGGAAATCGAAAAAGATATAATGAGATGGAAGAATATACCTTGTTCTTGGCTAGGAAGAATAAATATAATCAAGATGGCTATATTACCCAAAGCAATATACAAATTTAATGCAATTCCCATCAAACTTCCAATGACGCTTTTTAAAGAAATAGAGCAAAAAATCATCAGATTTATATGGAACTATAAAAAACCCCGAATAGCCAAAGCAATCCTAAAGAAAAAGAATGAAGCTGGGGGCATTACAATACCTGACTTCAAACTCTATTATAGGGCCACGACAATCAAAACAGCATGGTATTGGCAGAAAAATAGACACTCAGACCAATGGAACAGAATAGAAAGTCCAGAAATAAAACCACATATATATAGTCAAATAATTTTTGATAAAGGGGCCAACAACACACAATGGACAAAAGAAAGCCTCTTCAATAAATGGTGCTGGGAAAACTGGAAAGCACATGCAAAAGAATGAAACTGGACTACAGTCTCTCCCCCTGTACAAAAATTTACTCAAAATGGATCAAAGATCTAAACATAAGACCTGAAACAATTAAGTACATAGAAGAAGACATAGGTACTCAACTCATGGACCTGGGTTTTAAAGAGCATTTTATGAATTTGACTCCACAGGCAAGAGAAGTGAAGGCAAAAATTAATGAATGGGACTACATCAGACTAAGAAGTTTTTGCTCAGCAAGAGAAACTGATAACAAAATAAACAGAAAGCCAACTAAATGGGAAATGATATTTTCAAACAACAGCTCAGATAAGGGCCTAATATCCAAAATATACAAAGAACTCATAAAACTCAACAACAAACAAACAAACAATCCAATAAAAAAATGGGAAGAGGATATGAATAGACACTTCTCCCAGGAAGAAATACAAATGGCCAACAGATATATGAAAAGATGCTCATCTTCTTTAGCTATTAGAGAAATGCAAATCAAATCAGCAATGAGATACCACCTCACACCTGTTTGCTTAGCTGTTATTAGCAAGACAGGTAATAGCAAATGTTGGAGAGGCTGTGGAGAAAAAGGAACCCTCATACACTGTTGGTGGGAATGTAAAGTAGTACAACCATTATGGAAGAAAGTATGGTGGTTCCTCAAAAAATTGAAAATAGAACTACCTTATGACCCAGCAATCCCTCTACTGGGTATATATCCCCAAAACTCAGAAACATTGATACGTAAAGACACATGCAGCCCCATGTTTATTGCAGCATTGTTCACAGTGGCCAGGACATGGAAACAACCAAAAAGTCCATCAATAGATGACTGGATAAAGAAGATGTGGCACATATACACTATGGAATACTACTGAGCCATAAGAAATGATGAGATTGGAACATTTACAGCAAAATGGTGGGATCTTGATAACATGATACGAAGCGAAATAAGTAAATCAGAAAAAACCAGGAACTGCATTATTCCATACGTAGGTGGGACATAATAGTGAAACTAAGAGACATTGATAAGAGTGTGGTGGTTACGGGGGGAAGGGGGGAATGGGAGAGGGAAAGGGGGTGGGGAGGGGCACAAAGAAAACAAGATAGAAGGTGACAGAGGACAATCTGACTTTGGGTGGTGGGTATGCAACATAATTGAATGACAAGATAACCTGGACTTGTTATCTTTGAATATATGTATCCTGATTTATTGATGTCACCCCATTAAAAAAATAAAATTAAAAAAAAATAAATTAAAAAAAACATTTTTGAGTGTAGTAGCATGAATTGGTAATTGAAGGTTTTCTTAATATAGTTGGAAAAGGTCAGACTTCAGAGTCAAACACTTGGTTTTGAATCTCAGTTTTGTTACTTAATGTGTGACTTTCAGCAAATCACTGAAATTTTAGTCTTTATCTCTAAAATTAGGATAATGGTGTCTATCTTGTTTAGGTATTATATGGACTACAAATAATACTTGGATTGTTAACACTAAGTAGGATTCAACAATGGTAGCTATTATGATCATTTTCTACATTGAAGAATTGAGTCTCTTTCCCCTAAGAAATATTATTTTTTAAAGTATTTCTATAAATGTGAAGGAGAGGACAGTCACTGAAATAATTGCAAGCATATACTTTCTTTCTGCCAGCTATTTCTAGTGATTAAATGTATTTGCATATGCAAATTAAAACACTGTGTACTCATTACTTTAAATATGTTTTTCATTAGGTAAATGAAATGCTTATTAAAGATGATATAAGGCTAAAAACAGAATATAGTCAAAACAAGTTACTGGATGTATTTTTTAAATTTATTTTTAAATATGGCAACATCTTTTTTCATTTTAAACCATATATATTTATGGTTTATATATATGTATTCATATATACACATATATTTACTTTATTCAATATTTTTGTTAGTACATATCCTAGTCTATAATCAAATTCTTTGAACATTTATCATTCTTCTAGCTGCTTTACAGGTGTGATTTAAACTTTCTTTAAATGCCATTTTAGTTATACAAAAAAAAAAAAGCAAAATATTTTTTTATTCTTGACCACAGGCTAGATAGAGCAGGAATAATGACCAATTAGAAAACATCTTCTTTAAAAACTGAAAAAAATTTCCCTTGCCGGTTGGCTCAGCGGTAGAGCGTCGGCCTGGCGTGTGGGGAGACCCGGGTTCGATTCCCTGCCAGGGCCCATAGGAGAAGCACCCATTTGCTTCTCCACCCCCCCCTCCTTCCTCTCTGTCTCTCTTTTCCCCTCCCGCTGCCAAGGCTCCATTGGAGCAAAGATGGCCTGGGCGCTGGGGATGGCTCCTTGGCCTCTGCCCCAGGCGCTGGAGTGGCTCTGGTTGCAGCAGAACGACCCCCCGGAGGAGCAGAGCATCGCCCCCTGGTGGGCAGAGTGTCACCCTTGGTGGGCGTGCCGGGTGGATCCCAGTCGGGCTCATGTGAGAGTTTTGTCTGGCTATCTCTCCCCGTTTCTAGCTTCAGAAAAATACAACAACAAAAAAAAAAAACCTGAAAAAACTGAAAAAAATTAAAATCTATTTTATAAATAAAGGACAACAGATTATCCATTTATAGAATACCTCTACCAAAGAGACTTGAAAACTCTCCAAATGTTATTAAATTGATTGAAATAGCAGTTTGCCGTGCTTTTCATCAACATCATTGCATATGGATTCTATTTCACTGTAAGTATCCCTTCCTTTGCCTTCCCTGTTATTAAAATAAACCAGCAAATCATCCTCTGGCTTTCCTCTCTTTTCCCCAGGTGACTGCCCCAGCTCTCTCCTAACGATCTGCTTAGCATCCTATCTTTCCTTTCATCTGGGGAAAAGTTTGCAATGAATGAATGAATGAATGAATGAATGAATGATCATTTTGACTCTACTAATACCTAAATCTTACATCATCTACTACTGAGACCCTTGACAGAAATAGTGGGGATGGGAGTGGGTAAAAGGTAGAATGGAAACATTAAGTAACAAAAAACTATACCACCCATATTTAGTGCACAATTTTCTGGAACACGTATTTTATTAGGATCATAGATAACATCATATATTAGAAGCATCTGTGCATTGCTGCTAAAATATTAAGAGGTTCACAAGTATTTATGTCTCTTCCTTTACAGTGTACAGAGCAGGGTTTGGAAACTTATCTTTCACTTTAAAAGTTATATATCATCACACCCTTAACCACTACACCCCTAGAAATATCATTTATTTATTTATAGAAATGTTATTGACATGACAGCACTCACCTTTCTCTGAGTCTATCTCTCACCTGCTTAGTAATGCTGCATATCAAATCGCCCCCAAAATATCAAGGGCATAAAATAATCACCATTTATTTCTTACTAAGTTTATTGGTCAGTTAGCATGGCCTCCACTTTTAGTCTGTGTCATTTTGAATGTCTCAGCTCCACAGAGATGTCCTTCTCCTCCTAGTATCTCCTCTGCCAGTGGAAACACGTCTTAGTCATGACAAGATAACAAGGAGAAGCACCAAGGCCTCTTAAGCCTTAAGTCAAAACAGTCTGCCATTTCTGCCTCCATGTCTGGATAGGGTAAGGATCATTGCTGAGCCTAATGTGAACAGGTAGTAAAAATATTCCAACTCTATTGGAGGGACACAAAACTTGCGTGGTAAAGGGCTTTGAAAAAAGGAGAAAAATTTTGGACCAATAATACAATCTATTGTACTACAAGAATCTAAATAGTATATGTTATCAGTGAAATGAGCTAGCATTCATTTCTGTGGGGTATGGAGGAGATTAAGGTCCTTTCAGACTATGATGTGATACAGAGGTGAGAAAGATAAAATACACTTGGAACCTGACAAAACAGTGTACTCTTATCCCTTCCATTAAAGCCAAAATTACTTCTAAATTTCCTCACATTAAGACCTTGTAACTCTTACACTGGATAGGCTATCTCTTTCTGCACTGCTTGGTGTTAGGATCTAATCTTGAGCAGGTGGATGATGCAGATGAAATTGTGGGGCAGTGTTCAGTTGCAGATACTAGAAGGCTCTTGGGCAGGAGACAGCTGCTTTCTATAAATGAGGGTAAAGAGCTGCTTCTGCCAGCAGGAGGTTTATAGAGAAATTTGGAAACTCAAGCTTCCAGCCTTATCCATATGTACCCTAATATCTTCATCCCATCTCTCTGGAACAAATATCTTTTCTTGGTTAAATGTAAAAAAGTTGTAAGAATTGAATTGGTGAAACTTTGATCATTATTGTCTTACTGTCTACAACTCTTCACCAGCCCCTGGACTCGCTCAGTCTAAGCCATTTCTGTTATTTGGCTCAGGAAATAAGGGACCTTTGTCAAAGCTACCATGAAGCTCTAGAGTTTTTGTATATATTCTTAGTTATGGTCCCCAAGAAAGAAGCTTAAGCTAAAAGAGGAATAAGGAACATTTGAGATAAGAGTTTGCAACCAGGAGACACAGATTCAGATCCAGGTAGCAACATGAAGTGTGCTCCAGGGAGAACAAAGAAAGACAGGGCTTCTTTCAGGCACAGTTGAGAAGTTCAAATGTTCATGGAGGAATGTGCTGAGTAGACCATGTGTGAGACCAACTCCCTACTGTACTTTGGTTCCCCCATCGGAAATGACTCCACCTTGGCCATCTCTCTGCATAGATACATGCTCATAGGTTTTATTTTCTCTTTGCCCTATGGATATTTCCTAGGATTATTAGAAAACACATAATCCCACAAGTTTTATAATTGTTATTCTGGCCATAGCAACTAATTATTACATTCAAGAACTTTCTAGTACCTTGTCCTCCACCTGTGTTGCATTTAATACCACCACTGGTAAAATTGCAATTAATCATGATTGAATTTTATACACGAAGATAATTCATATTCCACCCCCCCAAAAAAAGTAGATTTACTTTGTACCCTTGATTATGAGATTAATTCAAATTCAATTCTCACTTCAAAGGTTTGTTTCTTGGAGCCCCTTCTGATACTCATTATTGTTATCAGTCAAGGTCTCAATAGAAAACAGATGGCAGAATCATATTAGCATCATTTTTCAAAGCCATGTTTATAAGCAGCCATAATGGATTAAGGATTACCAACCCTCGCCAGCTTGCTCAGTGGCTAGAGCACCAGCCCGGCATGTGGACGTCCCCAGGTTTGATCTCCGGACAGGGCACACAGAGAAGTGACCATCTGCTTCTCTTCTCCTCCCTCTCCCCCTTCTCTTTTTCTTCCCCTCCTGCAGCTAATGGTTTGATTGTTCCAAATGTCCCCTGGAGCTGAGGATAATTCAGTGGACAAGCATCCTGGCCCCAGATGAGGATCCTGATCAGGGTGCATGCGGGGTTCTGTCATTCTGTCTTCCCTCCTGTAAGGCCAGGGGCTGCTGCCATCATGGCCATTCACATTCAGGTTTACATTGGATTCGGGCAGACAGTAAAGAAACAGTGGAGCCAAAGAATGGTGGGCCATTTCTTTATTCAAGTTTTGCACCGGCTGACAAGAAACACACAGGGAAAACACACAACACACTTCCCTTTTACTCAGACTCACAAAGCTACTGACACATTATCTGGTTCCACAGCCAGGAGAATCTCCTCTGGTTCCTCCTATAATCAAAGGCTTTACCAGTCCCAAAGTCCGTCATCTCTGGTTCCCCATCTGCCAACGTGGCTTCTTACTCTGCAAAACTGGCTTCTCTCTCTTTCCCTGCCATCTTGGCTTCCTTCTTCTTCTCCTTCTCCTTCTCTCCTCTTAAAACTTTTCTGGTGCCAAAACCTCTCCTCCAGCACACAATAGCATATCAATGGCCCTTCCCAAGCAGGAAGGTAATTAGCAATTTCACAGATCACATACCTGGTGCTGCCCAGCACCATTTTTTAACACTAAAAGTGAGCAAACTAAAAAAATACAGATTTTACAAACTCATTTGCCCAATACCTCCTCTCATGTAAGAAAAAAAGAGGGTTACCAATTCTTCAAAGCTTTGTGATGCTTTGATAATGTCTCTTATTTAGAAAAGTTATAGAAGGCTTGGATGGTCTTTCATTTGCAGAATTCTTTCAAAATAAAAATTGGCCTCAAGGCCAAGTTCAAATCCATAAAGTATGACCTCAGGGTAAAGTGAAAAGGGAAGTCATCAGAAAGATTCAGCTTTCTGAGAGTTTTAAGCATATGCTTTGCAAATGTTTCAAGGGGGCTTCTATGAAGATTAAGCACAATGTCCCTGTTATGGGTTGAATTCTGTTCCCCAAAAAATCGTATATTGAAATCTTAAATTCCAGTAATTCTGAATGTAACTTTAAAAACAGGCTATTAATCAAGTTAAATGATGTTATTATAGTGGGCCCTAATTCTATATGACTGGAGTTCTTATAAAAGGATAAACTTGGACAGAGACTCACACACAGAAAGACACCATGTGACTGTCAATGCAGAGATTAAGGTGATGCATCTACAAGCCAATAAGTACCAAAGATTGCCTGAAAACCACCAGAAGTTGGGCAAGGGGAAGAGAATAAGATTTACCTTACAGCCCTGACAAGGAGCAAACCCTGCCAACATCTTGATCTTGAATTTCTGAGTTCCAGAATTGGGGACAATAATTGTCTATTGTTTAAGCCACCCAGTCTGTGGTTCTTTGTTAAGGCAGCGGTAGCAAATCAAGGCAGTTAGTACCACATCAGTCTCACAGAAATCCCAGGAAGGAAAGACTATAAGAGATTTGAGTATGGTTGCATTTAACGGAGTTCATTACAATTTGACAAAAGAAAAAAAAAAGGTATCCAACCATTTTTAAGACATCTTAGATTAAAAGGGACAGAGGCAGAACAAAATAAAATAGACCTTCAACCTGATAGGTGGAGCTCAAGAGTTAAAATTTTAGGTTGAGAAATGATGGCTTTGGTTATGGTCAGTCAGTTAGCATAATGGTTAATGAGAGTAAAAGCTGTGTTCCAGGAGCTGGGATAGCCAAGCAGGCCTACGTGACTTAAAGGAGATCTGCAAGGAATACACTTTTGTGCCCCGATTTCTGGGAGTGATCCACCTTTATGCTCCAGGGTTCCACAAGCAAAGCCTTTGTACTCCAAGAATGAAACAGCCACTGACTATCTAACTATGATTGGATTAACTCTCCCTTGAAATTCCAAAACCCTCACCCACCCTTTTCTTTCCCTTACAAAAGGGTTGACTAGGGAAAGGAAGTTGAGATAGCTTGAGAATATTCTTTATCACCTCAGATCGCTGACCATCTGAATACAGCACCCATAAAAGATTCAATCGCTGTCTACTGATTTTCTGAATCGGTGACAGGCAGCACAGACTCTGATATTTTCGGTGTCATTTCTATTAGGGCCAGTACGAAGCCGAGAAGCCTCCTCAGCTAAAAACACCAGCCATATCTTATGGAAAAGAATGGGTGATTCACACAGTGGAGAAAAGAGCCACAGACAATCATTCCCAGAGGTGGGCTGGGCTTAATTAAGAGTTGACCGGGTATGCCCAGCTGGGCTTCAAAATTATTATGGATCAGTAACTGCTATGTACCTGCCATTCCCTCTCTTTTGGAATAGAGGTGTCTATTACAATTATCTCTTTGTCACCCCCTTGTAAGTTTTGACATATGAGGAATAGAAGACCTGTTTTCCATACAAAAGGAACCATATTCAAAGAACTGCCCTCAAGGAGTCTCATTTACCTGGGATCCAATTTATGTGATGAGAATCTAAACTTCAAGCCAATGCCAGAAGGAGATGAGACTCTTGGAGCTCTTAGAAGGAGGTGAGCATATTTTGTATATTACAGGAATATAAATCATTGTGACAAGAACATAGACTGAGATGGATTAGAAGTGACCACACATCCTGGACAACTGCTGTTGAGAGGTGAAGTCTTTCACCTCTCCCCCTGAATCTGTGAAACTTATGACTTCTCTGAAAGAATACAATAGAAATTACATTATGGCAATGTGGTAGAAAAAACTCTGAGATGGCCCCAAAATTGTGTATCTTTGTATATGCACCACATATAACCCTCCTCCCTTAATGTAAGACTGATTATGATGAGATAATCACACTCATGATTATGTTACAAACTGGAGAGAGATTTTACAGATTGTGAAGGGAAAAGGGACCACATCCTAACCTGACAAGCTCTCCGGGGAGTCCTACATGACAGCCTCACAATCTCAGAGACCGAAAGTAACCACACATGATGGTCTGAAATTACAACTTTGCAGCTAAAAGCAGTTCATGGTGGGAAATCAGGGCAGTATTTTTCCCTAACAATGTCAATCTGCACTTTAACTGAGACTGTTGTCTATTTTTTTTTTTTTGCATCTAATATAACATACAATACCTGATAACATACCTTTAGAATATTGAAGAACAACCATGCACCAGAGCAGAAACCACACATCCCCTGGTTGTTATTACTGTCTTGTTAATTGTTAACTGTTAACTATCTTATACCTTCCTAGTAAAAGAAGTATGTGTCTATACATTTTTACTTTTCATCCAGTCTCAGAGATTTCTCCGCTCTGCTTTCTCCCACCTCCCTGATCTATCACCAGTGAATTTCATGTAACCCCCCCTTACATCTTCCCCTTTGATTCTAATGTATAAGTGGTGAAACTGCCACTTTCTAGAGCATTTTCTCAATCCATTCAGATTTTGCTTCCTGGCAATTTTTGTTGGTTTGGTTTAAGTAAACTCATAAAAATATTTACAGGTTTTAACTTTTTTTATGTTGACAGGAAGCAGTTAATACACTAAATAAGTTTATTGTGAGTTAGTCAAAAGGGGTATTATCCTGAGTGAGCCTGAACTAATTGGATAAGTCTAAAAATATAAGCCTTTCATTAAGGAAGAAATTCAAACCATTAGAGAATTTTTTTGCTGGTCTTGAAGTTGCAAAGTGCTATGTTGTGGGAGGGTCTATGTCATGAAATGGGAGGCCCAGAAGGGTGAGCCTCCAGGAACTGAGAGCAGCCCCTGAAGGACAGTCAATAAGAAAGCAGGAACCTTGGCCCTACATCTATAAAGTGAGTTCTGTTAAAAACCGGAAAGGGATTGGAACAAGACCCTAATCCTAAAAAGGGACCCCAGACTGGCCAAAACCTTGATTTCAGCTTTGTGAGAACCTACCACATGGTGCCTAGACTTCTGTCCTTTAGATCTGTGAAATAATAAATTTGTGTTTAAACCTAAATTTTCTAGAGCTGGTATTTTATCACAAAGCTCTAGAAAACTGAAACATTTTGATATCAAAATGGGTTGCTGCTATAACAAACACATAAACTATGTAAGCAGCTTTGCAATTGGACAATGTATAGAGAGTAAAATAATATTGAGGTAAATGAGAGAAATTTCAATGACCTTGAACAGATTCCTAATAGAAATCTAGATGTTGAGGATGTCACCAGTATTTAAAAAAATTTTTTTTTAATTGAGTAATTTGAAGATCTACGTGGCTTTATTAAAGGACTCATGAATCAGGCAGCATCACAATAAAAAGGGCACTTGGAGGGGTTGTACAAAATAAAAGTTTTTCATAGGAAGAAGGGTGAGACAAGGAAGCTATTGAAATATAGAAAAAAAGAATTTTAGAAATAGATAATTTTAAAACTATCTTAGCATAAATAACTTCATTTAGTTTCTCTTTCATCTTAAACTCTAAGTAACATCAGAATTTACTTAGGTCTAAAACTCCCTACCCACGGCCCTGAAGTTAGTTTTACCAAATTGCAGGTGTGTCAGGGGTGAGTCCTAAGTCCTAGAATGTTTAGAAATGTTTTTGCTAAGCACGTGAAATGTTTATCACTACTGTGTTGTCATCTTCAGAGCTTATGGTCTTAGAGTGTAAAAATATTTTTTTCTTTAAATTGACCTTATAGCCCAGGGGTAGTCAACCTTTTTATGCCTACCACCCATTTTTTTAAATTTTTTTTAATTTTAATGGGGTGACATCAATAAATCAGGGTACATATGTTCAAAGAAAACATGTCCAGGTTATCTTGTCATGCAATTATGTTGCATACCCATCACCCAAAGTCAGATTGTCCTCCATCACCCTCTATCTAGTTTCTTTGTGCCCCTCCCCCTCTCCTTCCACTCTCCTTCCCCCACCCCCCAACCACCACACTCTTGTCCATGTATCTTAGTCTCATTTTTAGGTCCCACCTACGTATGGAATAATGTAGTTCTTGGTTTTTTCTGATTTACTTATTTCACTCTGTATAATGTTATCAAGATCCCACCATTTTGTTGTAAATCATCTGATGTCATCATTTCTTATGGCTCAGTAGTATTCCATAGTGTATATGTGCCACATCTTCTTTATCCAGCCTTCTATTGAAGGGCTTTTTGGTTGTTTCCATGTCTTGGCCACTGTGAACAATGCTGCAATGAACATGGGGCTGCATGAGTCTTTACGTATCAATGTTTCTGAGTTTTGGGGGTATATACCCAGTAGAGGGATTGCTGGGTCATAAGGTAGTTCTATTTTCAGTTTTTTGAGGAACCACCATACTTACTTCCATAATGGTTGTACTACTTTATATTCCCACCAACAGTGAATGAGGGTTCCTTTTTCTCCACAGCCTCTCCAACATTTGCTATTACCTGTCTTGTTGATAATAGCTAATCTAACAGGTGTGAGGTGGTATCTCACTGTAGTTTTGATTTGCATTTCTCTAATAACTAATGAAGATGTGCATCTTTTCATATATCTGTTGGCCATTTGTATTTCTTCCTGGGAGAAGTGTCTGTTCATGTCCTCTTCCCATTTTTTTATTGAATTTTTTGTTTGTTTGTTGTTGAGTTTTATGAGTTCTTTGTATATTTTGGATATTAGGCCTTTATCTGAGCTGTTGTTTGAAAATATCATTTCCCATTTAGTTGGCTGTCTGTTTATTTTGATATCAGTTTCTCTTGCTGAGCAAAAACTTTTTAGTCTGATGTAGTACCATTCATTTATTTTTGCCTTTGGAGTCAAATTCATAAAATGCTCTTTAAAACCAAGGCCCATGAGTTTAGTACCTATGTCTTCTTCTATGTACTTTATTGTTTCAGGTCTTATATTTAGTTCTTTGATTCATTTTGAATTAATTTTCATACAAGGGGATAAACTGTAGTCGAGTTTCATTCTTTTGCATGTAGCTTTTCAGTTTTCCCAGCACCATTTGTTGAAGAGGCTTTCTTTTCTCCATTGTGTGTTGTTGGCCCCTTTATCAAAAATTATTTGACCATATATATGTGGTTTTATTTCTGGACTTTCTATTCTGTTCCATTGGTCTGAGTGTCTATTTTTCTGCCAATATCATGCTGGTTTGATTGTCATGGCTCTATAATATAGTTTGAAGTCAGGTATTATAATGCCCCCAGCTTCATTCTTTTTTTTTTAGGATTGCTTTGGCTATTCGGGGTTTTTTATACTTCCATATAAATCTGATGGGTTTTTTGTTCCATTTCTTTAAAAAATGTCATTAGAATTTTGATGGGAACTGCATTAAATTTGTATATTGCTTTGGGTAATATGGCCATTTTGATTATATTTATTCTTCCTATCCAAGAACAAGAAATATTTTTCCATCTCATTGTATCTTTTTAATTTCCCTTAACAATGCTTTGTAGTTTTCATTATGTAGGTCCTTTACATTCTTTGTTATGTTTATTCCTAGGTATTTTATTAATTTTTTTGCAATTGTGAAGGAGATTATTTTTTTGAGTTCATTTTCTAATATTTCATTGTTGGCATTTAGAAAGATTATCGACTTTTATATATTAATTTTGTATCCTGCGACCTTAGTGTATTGGTTTATTGTTTCTAGTAATCTTTTTGTGGAGTCTTTGGGGTTTTTGATGTATAAGATCATATCATCTGCAAACAGTGATACCTTTACTTCTTCTTTTCTGCTATAGATGCCTTTTATTTCTTTGTCTTGTCTGAATGCTCTGGCTAGAACCTCTAGCACCACATTGAATAAAAGTGGAGAGAGTGGACAACCCTGTCTTGTTCCTGATTTAAGGAGAAAAGCCTTCAGATTTTTTCCATTTAATATGATGTTAGCTGATGGTTTATCATATATGGCCTTTATCATGTTGAGATATTTTCCTTCTATACCCATCTTGTTGAGTGTCTTAAACATAAAGTTGTGTTGTATTTTATCAAATGCCTTTTCTGCATCTATTGATAAGATCATGTGGTTTTTGTTCTTTATTTTGTTGATATGGTGTAGTACATTAACTGTTTTACATATGTTGAACCACCCTTGAGATTCTGGGATGAATCCCACTTGATCATGATGTATTATGTTTTAATATGTTGTTGTATTTGATTTGCTATTATTTTGTTTCGTATTTTAGCATCTGTATTCATTAGAGATATTGGGCTGTAGTTTGCTTTTTTTGTGCCGTCCTTGCCAGGTTTCAGTATGAGGGTTATGTTGGCCTCATAAAATGTATTTGGAAGTATTGTTTCTTCTTCAATTTTTTGGAAGGCTTTGAGTAGAATAGGCACCAAGTCTTCTTTGAATGTTTGATAGAATTTGCTAGTATAACCGTCTGGGCCTGGACTTTTATTTTTGGGGAGGTTTTTAATAGTTTTCTCTATTTCCTCCCTGCTAATCAGTCTGTTTAGGCTTTCTACTTCTTCATGACTCAGTCTAGGAAGGTTGTATTGTTCTAGGAATTTACCCATTTCTTCTAGATTATTGAATTTAGTGGCATATAGTTTTTCATAGTATTCTACAATAATTCTTTGTATATCTATGATATCCATGGTGATTTCTCCTCTTTCATTTTGGATTTTGTTTATATGAGTCCTTTCTCTTTTTTCCTTGGTGAGTCTTGCCAAGGGTTTGTCAATTTTGTTGATCTTTTCAAAGAACCACCTCTTTGTTCTATTAATTTTTTCTATAGTTTTTCTGTTCTCCATTTCGTTTATTTCTGCTCTGATTTTTATTATCTCCTTTCTTCTGCTGGTTTTAGGTTGTCTTTGTTCTTCTTTTTCCAGTTCCTAAGGTGTGAAGTTAAGTGGTTTACTTGGGCTGTCTCTTGTTTGTTCATATATGCCTGAAGTGATATGAACTTCCCTCTTATCACTGCTTTTGCTGCATCCCATAGATTCTAATATGTTGTATTGTCATTTTCATTTGTCTGTATATATCTTTTTATCTCTGTGCTTATTTCTTCTTTGACCCATTCATTTTTTAAAAGTATGTTGTTTAGTTTCCACATTTTGTGGGGTTTTTTTCTCTTTTTTGCAGTTGAATTCTAGTTTCAAGGCTTTATGATCAGAAAATATGCTTGGTATAATTTTGATTTTTCTGAATTTGCTCATGTTATTTTTGTGGCCCAATATATAGTCAATTCTTGAGAATGTTCCATGTACACTAGAGAAAAATGTATACTCTGTCACTTTAGGATGAAATGTCCTGTAGATGTCTATCATATCCTGGTGCTCTAGTGTTTTGTTTAAGGCCAATATATCTTTATTGGTTTTATGTTTGGATGAATGATCTAGAGCCGTCAGCAGTGTATTGAGGTCTCCAAGTATGATTGTATTTTTGTCAGTTTTTGTTTTAAGGTCAATAAGTAGCTGTCTTATGTATTTTGGTGCTCTTTGGTTTGGTGCATATATATTAAGAATTGTTATGTCTTCTTGATTCGGTGTCCCCTTAATCATTATGAAATGACCATTTTTGTCTCTGAGTACTTTTGCTGTCCTGTAGTCAGCATTATTAGATATGAGTATTGCTCCGCCTGCTTTTTTTTTTTTTTTTTGCATGTTATTTGCTTGGAGTATTGTTTTCTAGCCTTTCACTTGAATTTGTTTTTACCTTTCTATAGTTGCTTACATGTGTTTCTTGTAGGCAGCATACAGTTGGATTTTCTTTTTTAATTTATTCTGCTACTCTATGTCTTTTTATTGGTGAGTTTAATCCATTTACATTTAGTGTAATTATTGACACTTGTGGATTCCCTATTGCCATTTTATAAATTGCTTTCTGTTAGTTTTGTATCTTGTTTGATTCTTCTCTTTTGTTTTCTTATCATTTGTTTTTGTTTGTTTGTATTCCATACTTCTTTCCTCTGTTGCTATCTTTTTTAAGTCATGTGCTTCTGTGGTGGTTTTTTTAAGGTTGGTTATCATTAAGTAATGAAAAGGATTCCTACCATGTTCACTGTAGTACTCTCTCTTATTAGTACTTCTGCACTCCATCGACATTTGATACTCTTAATCTCCATCTTCTCCCCCACCCTTTTTTGTTGTTGTTGTTGTCACATTTTAAATTTGGTTTTATTGTGTTCTTGGTGGAGCTTTTACTTGTGGTTTTGTTTTGTTTTGTTCTTTGTATCTGGTTGAAAAACCCCTTTTAGTAATTCCTGGAGTGGGAGTTTTCTGATGATAAATTCCCTCATCTTTTCTGTATCTGTGAATGTTTTTATTTCTCTTTTGTATTTGAAGGATAGCTTTGATGGGTATAGTATTCATTGCTGAAAATTCCTCTCTTTCAGGACTTTAAATATTGGGGTCCACTCTCTTCGAGCTTGTAGAGTTTCTGCAGAAAAATCTGATGATAATCTAATAGGTCTTCCTTTATATGTTGTATTCTTCTTTTCCCTGGCTGCCTTGAGAATTTTTTCTTTGTCGTAGGTTTCTGCCATTTTCATTATGATGTGCCTTGGAGTAGGTTTGTTGTGGTTAAGAAAACTCAGAGTTCTGTTTGCTTCTTGAATTTGAGGCTTTAGTTCTTTTCACAGGCTTGGGAAGTTCTCGTCTATTATTTGTTTGAATATATTCTCCATTCCATTTTCTCTCTCTTCTCCCTCTGATATACCTATTACTCTTATGTTATTCTTTTTGATGGAGTCAGACAACTCCTGTAGGGCTTTCTCATTTTTTTAAATTTTTGAGTCTCTTTCTTCTTCTCTCTGTTGTGCCTCAAGTTGCTTTTCTTCTATGTCACTAATCCTACCTTCTATCTGGCCTGTTCTATTAGCTAAGCTTTTTACCTCATTTTTCAGTTCATGAATTGAGTTTTTCATCTCTGTTTGATTTGTTTTTATAGTTTCAATTTCCTTGGTAATATATTCTTTGTGTTCGTTGAGTTGTTTTCTGAGCTCCCTAAATTGCCTTTCTGTGTTTTCTTGTATATCTCTGAGTATTTTTAAGATTTCTATTTTAAATTCTCTTTCATTTAGCTCCAAGGTTTCCAATATATTAAATTTTTTCTCCATAGATTTTTCCTCATCTATCTGTGCTAAATCTGTCTTTTGTATCCACGATATTTGATTTCCTTTTCCTTAATGGCATTTGACGGTGGTTTTGTTGATAGTACTAATGAGAATTAATAAAGAATAAAAAGTTAAAAAATTATTATTTCCCTTTTATTTTCTCTCCTCTCCTCTCCCCTCCTTCTTGAAAAAAAATTGTGATGAACTGTGAATTATATTGTGCTAAATAGACAAAATCTACCTATAACAGAGGGCTTGAGTTGGGGAGAAGTGATAAAGGGGCAAAAAAGGAGGTATGGACCCACGAAATGCAAAAAAGGAAAATATTTGGGTCAAGAATAAAATGATTTGTTTGTAAGTGATGGTTGACTAAGAGATATAATGAGAGGGATAAGAGGGAAACAGGAAAAAGGGAAAAAATTTAAAATTACTATTGTATTAAGTGGAGCAAAAACTAGATAAAATGGAGAGCCTGGGTTGGGAGGAATGCTCATGAGTTTAAAAAGCAAAGTAAAGAGCACCCAAAATGCCACAAAAATTTTTTTGAGTCCCAAATAATATAATTTGTTTGTGATTGAGGATTGAATGAGAGGAAAAGTAAAGGAGAAAAGAAAAAACTAATATAGAGGGAGAAAAAAAGAAAGAGGAAAAAACAAAAAGAAGAAAAAAAAGAGAGAGAGAGTCAAGGGTTTTTTAGTGCAACCCTCATAGAGAGAAAGGAAGAAGAAAAGAAAGAAAATGGGAAATGTGACACTTATGGGTAGTGTAGTTCAAGAAGAAGAAAGAATAAGATGGGCAGAGAATAAAATGACCAAAGTAGAAGAAGAAGAAAATAATCAAGACAAGAAGATGAAAGAAACAAACAAACAAAAAAATGGAAAATGTTATAAAGTCTGTGGATTTTTCTTGATTTCGAGAGGTTATCTTCTTGCTTTTTCTTTTCTCTCCCTCTTCCTGGTCAGTGACTCTGTACCCCAGGCTCTGCCCCTGTGGCATGCTAAGGTAGAGGTTTGCAGTTGATAAGTTTCTATGGCGATGTCATATATTAGGCTTCAGTCTCATTGGCAGTCGAGGCTTGTTAGCATTTGCAGGTTCCACCAATGAGAGAGTCTGTGTTCCCGGAGCCTCTCTCCTAGTTATTCCTTCCTGAATTGGCAGCCTGATGATCCAGCTATGGGGTTGCTGCTGCCTCTGCCTGGAGAGTAAGAGGCTCAAAGAGCTCGCAAATTCCCATTCTGTCCCCACTCAGCGCAGGGCTCTGTCAGTCAGAGCCTCTAGCATAATCAGGTGGGGCTGGGAGCCAAGTGCTTTCAAGGTGCCTTTCTATGCACCTCCAGGCGTGTTCAGTATTCCTCAGTGCTCTGTGGGACCACTTTTCCCAGGTTTTTTGCACTTTGTAACCTGTTTTGGCTGGGTAGAAGATGCCCTAGTTGCTGTTTGCAAAACAGGAGGTCTTACAAGCTGCCAAATCCCTCTTTTTTTTTTTTTTTTTCTGAAGCTGGAAACAGGGAGAGACAGTCAGACGCTTGCGCCCGACCGGGATCCACCCGGCACGCCCACCAGGGGGTGACGCTCTGCCCACCAGGGGGCGATGCTCTGCCCATCCTGGGCATCGCCATGTTGCGACCAGAGCCACTCTAGCGCCTGGAGCAGAGGCCACAGAGTCATCCCCAGCGCCCAGGCCATCTTTGCTCCAATGGAGCCTTGGCTGCAGGAGGGGAAGAGAGAGACAGAGAGGAAGGCACGGCGGAGGGGTGGAGAAGCAAATGGGCGCTTCTCCTATGTGCCCTGGCCGGGAATCGAACCCGGGTCCTCCGCACGCTAGGCCGACGCTCTACCGCTGAGCCAACCGGCCAGGGCCCAAATCCCTCTTTTTAATGTATAACCCTGAGTATGAAAGCTTTGCCAATAAGAAGTTGCCCCCTCCCCTACGTGCATAGCAAGAGGCACTAAAAAATATCAGACTTCTTGTCTTAGATCGCTGAACTCAGAGAGATCTTGTCAGTTAGGGTCGCATAGGTCAGTTGGAAGATGAGCAGAGTGTGGGTTAAGTTAATCCTTCTTGGATCTATTAGCTTGTATGACTGGGTGAGGCGCCTCGCCGTCCCGAAGAAGTTTGAGCATAGGGAAGTTCACTTTTGCACACTCCCTGTGTGCCACTGTTCAGGGTGCAGGGGCCACACGGAGACTCTGGTTACAGCCTACACAAAGGTCTCTGACTCTGCCCCTCTGTCCAGTAACATGGGTACCCACTCCTGGGGTGCTAGGAGGAAACTCTCGCACACTATTCGCGCTTGTCGACCAGTATATCAGCTAATGGCTGCTGCCACTCCTCTGTCTTTGTCTGGGTTTGGTGCAGGCATTAGCTCGCATTGGCTGGGTTGCCACAGGCACAGTCTTTCCTCGGCTTGGATGTCTGTGCCACAGCCTGGCTCAGACGTCTGTGCTGCAGCCTGACTCTATTCATCTCCTTTGCCCGCCTTAGCTCTTATTCTCTCAGTTCCAAGTGAAAGCAGCCTTTGCTTAGGTTAGTGAGGAAGGCAGAGTGTTCCTGTCTCCGTCTTATTTCCTTCAGGGTCGATTATATATTTAGTCAATTTTTCACTTGATCATACCTTTGTGTTCAGTGTGTGGGACTTCTAGATGCTCCAGGATAAATTTTTCTGTCTCTGGTTGAAGAACTTGTTGAAATTTTGGGGAGATTTATCGGTATCACTCCTCACGGTGCCATTTCTCTGATGTCACTTCCCGCCCACTTTTGTATCTCTGTTAGTAATAAAATTTTCTAACCACCCACGGGTTCCACAGTAATGGTGATTTATAAAGTAGGGAAGTAACTTTACTTTATAAAATTTATAAAGCAGAGTTACAGCAAGTTGAAGCATATAATAATAATTACTTGCCAAGTATTTTATGTCAGATTTTTGCTAAGTTTGGCAGAATAAATATAAAACAACTTACTATAGTTAAATCTATCTTTTTATTTATACTTTGGTTGCTCTGCTACTACCCACCATGAAAGCTAGAAGGCCCACTAGTGGGCGGTAGGGACCAGGTTGACTACCACTGTTATAAACATTATAACAAGACAGTAAGAATTAATGAGCGAAATTAATGAATATGTTTTATTGCTTTTGTACCATGCTTCCCTGAGCTCCCCCTCCTCCCCACCACACAATCAGTATGTGATTTTGTCTTTAAAAGCTAGGCCCAAACTGTGTTCAGGGCCGCATGATTTGAGTGACTTAGGTCCCCATGCAGTGGCAGGCTTTAAAATAAAGACTCCTTAATTTGGCCACTCTATTGTGTGACAAAACGTCTGTTTCTCGCTGTTCCCATACAACACTATGAACAAAAGAAAATAAAGCATTATGTTTAGACCAGGACGTATTCTTTTGAAGAGAAAGAAACAGCAGAGCTTTTGTCAAGTGGATTGCCTTTTTCTGTGAGGGATGGAGAGGGCCCACTGGAAAGGTTACCTCACTGGTGTTCATCAAAAAATTCCAAACTGGCTTATCAAGATTATGTTTCTGGGAGAAGTGACACAGGAATTAGGTCAGGTATGAAATCTAGATTTGGCAAATGATGCCATTTTGGGCCTGTGGTTATCTCTTTCTCACCAGCAAGGGCTCAGAAGGAAATGACATATTATTAGAAACTGCTGTAAATTGACCTTTGCTATTGAGCATCAGAAAACTGAGCAGACTTGTCCCTGCAGTTATGTTGACAGTGGAACTTATAAGTGATGAGTATACATTTGTTGTTGAGGTCTTTAAGCCATTGTGGAAGGTTCTGCCTGGTTTCTTCTTGCTGCTTATGATAAAATGTGAGAGACGTGTGTCCACGTAAGAAATATCCAGACCTGTAAAAAGTTTATTTGAATCAAACTGATGACATCACCAGGATGCAAGATTTCCAATGCTCTGGAGAATGACAATTCGAAGTTTCTTTTAAACATTTGGAATTAAGGGTGAGACCTTAAGGAAGATTACATGAAGCAGAGAGAAAGCAAATCTGGGATTGGATTACAGTATAGTTACAAGATTATGTTCTCTTATGAGGGTAATTATGCTTTGGAAGTTTCTAAAAAAGAGGATTACTTCTGATATTTCAATATGTGTTAACCTAAATGGACCAAAAATAATGGGCAAGGCACCCTTAAGGCAAAGATAACCTTTTACTATAGAAGCTATAGGTCTTAGGATGGCTAGTTTATGTATCACAGGCATGCGACTGGCTGAGCTTTTTTCCCCCCCCCCCCCGAAGTTAGAAGCTGGAAGGCAGTCAGACTCCCACATGCACCCAGCCAGGATCCACCTGGCATGCCCACCAAGGGGTGATGCTCTGCCCATCTGGGCCATTGCTCCATTGCAGCCGGAGCCATTCTAGCACCTGAGGCAAAGGCAATGGAGTCTTCAGTGCCTGGGCCAACTTTGCTCCAGTAGAGCCTTGGCTGCAGGAGGGGAAGAGAGAGATAGACAGGAAGGAGAGGGGGAAGGGTGGAGAAGCAGATGGGTGCTTCTTCTGTGTGCCCTGACAAGGAATCGAACCTGGGACTTCCACATGCCAGGCCACCCCTCTACCACTGGGCCAACCAGTCAGGGCCTGAGCCTTTGACTGTGTCGAAGAACTCTCTAGTCCTGGGAGGGGCTGTCTTTCCCCAGCAAGAAATGTTGTTAGGTCAAAACATCATAATACAGAGGGGGGGGAATATATATATATATACACACACACAATACACAGAATATGTGACTCTCCAACCTTTTGTTAAAGCCTCAGAAAGATCAAAGAGATTTGTGAGTGTAGCTTTTGCTTAATGGAGTGAAAACCAGTAAAAGCCACTGAAGACTGCAATATTCTTGAAATTTTTTTTTCCAGCAGAAAAACTGCTAGCTTGAACCAAAAGGGATAGAAAGAATCTGAAATGAAAGGAGGCTCTCAGACCACCAAAGCTGTATTGACAGCTAGCAAGCTAATGAAATTAGTCAGCTTCAAACACTCGCTATTTTTCATGAAAAACGAAGGAAACAATAAATAGCCCAAATGGCAGAGCCTACAGACCCAGAGGATTTTTCCTAAGCTTTGTAATTGAGTCACTAAGAAAACTAATTGTTTTCCCAGCTGTATTACAGAACATGTAGGGACTAGTCGCTCCTGTCACCTTCTATTTTCCCCTTTTGAACTGGAATATCTATCCCTGTTATCCAATATTTGTCTCACCATCATATGCTGGGGTTATTAGGGCTAGATAACTTGTCTCTTTAGTTTCACAGATCCACAGATAGAGAGAAATTTTGCCTCAGAGGCTGAATTTAATGGCTTATTGCTGTAGTTTTATTCTCACCTGATTTGGATGAAAAATTCTTGGACTTGGAGCTGATGCTATAACAGCGTGAGACTCGAGAACCTTGAGAGAGGAGGTAAAATGTATTTCTCATTTTGTAAGAATATGAATCATTGGAGACCTGGGAAAACTGTGATAAGCAAACTTATAAGGTGATCCCAAAGATTCTTGTCCCTTGGTGTACATGCTTCTGTAAAATCTTACCCTTCGAATGTGATTGGGACTTACCAATAGGATGGAATGTTTGTTATGCAGCATAGAAAACTAATACAGCTAGACACTAACCTGGGTTTTTTTTTAATTGATTTTAATTTATTGTGTTTACATAAGTTCTAGCGTTGCACCGAATGCATCCCCCTCCCCCATATTCCCCTCAACATCTACCTTGACCCCCTCCCTGTAGCACCCTCCCCCTTCCCTTCAGCTTTATTCCATCCTATCATCCCCTTTCCCTCTGTTCTCTTTTCCTCTGTCCCTTTGATCTCTCCTGTCTCAATTCCATTCCTCAGTTCACTTTGTTCATTGGATTCCTCAAATGAGTGAGGTCATATGATATTTTTCTTTTTCTGACTGGCTTATTTCACTTAACATAATAGTTTCCATTTCCATTCCTGTTGTTGCAAAAGGTAACCTGGTTTTTAGGAAGCAGCTCTCATTTTGATCTGTTCCTGAAGAGAAGAAAGGATCTTTTCAAGACATGTCACATCAGCCATGTAAGAAATCTGATCACCTTGCTGAAAGACAAGATGGAAATGTGTGAGACCCCATTAAAAAAATAAAAGAGCCACTTAAGCCCAGCCTTCCAGGTGGCCCTAGCAATGCTCTAGATTTCTAGAAGTATTACTGAAGCCTTCTTGGATACTCAAGACCAGTGCAGCCATTAGGCAAATACCACCAAATGAGCCCACTAGTGCTACATAAAACAGAATTTGTCAGTCCAGTTTTCCAGAATTCTAGAATGATGAGAAAAACAAAAATGGTTGGTGATAAAGTCACTAAGTTTGGGAGAAGTGTATTATGAAGAATGGGATCTCCTGAAGAGGGATATTGCCTCCTACTATGCTATTTACAGAAATATGAATATGGCATAATTATAATGGGTAAAACCACATCTCAAAGCTAGTGAGTGGCACACTTCTAAAACTACTGTGATAAAAGAATAAGTAAGGAGACTGACCAGGCAGTGGTGCAGTGGATAGAATGTCAGACTGGGACAGGGAGGACCCAGGTTCGAAACCCTGAGATCACCAGCTTGAGCACAGGGTCACTGGCTTGAACGTGGGATCATAGACCAAACCCCATGGTCGCTGACTTGAGTCCAAGTTCACTGGCTGAGGAAGGGATCTCTCGCTCTGCTATAACCCCTCATTCAAGGCACATATGATAAAGCAGTCATTGAACAACTAAGGTGCCACAATGCAGAACTGATGCTTCTCATCTCTCTTCCTTCTTGTGTGTCCCTATCTGTTCCTCTGTCTCTGTCTCTATCTATGTCTCTGTCAAAAAAAATAGGGAAGTTTTAGTATAACCTTATAGTGGGTGGTGTAGGAGACCACCTTTAGAGGAGTATTTATTTGGGTTTGAAAAATATGGTAATCCAAGGGAATAAACCCCCTGGCCCTCCTTTCTCTCTCTGTTCTCTTACAATGGCTTTCAGGTGATCAATGCTCCAGAAAGCACAGGTATGACTTGGAGAGTTCCCTGCAGTATATACAAGTCAGCCTTCCAGGACAGCAAGTATAGTGGAGATGAATGAATAGTAGATCAGGTGGAACAGAGAAAAGACATCCAGCCCAGCTGTGATCTCTGCTGTGATGGGCATACACACCTGATGTGTGCCATTAAAAGTCAATGACTCCATCTCAGGGACTGCAAATTCAGTAGGCTTTCTTCAGGATCTGTTGCTAAAAGATTGGTAAAAGTTCTATAAGCAAAGCTTTAAGAGACAATTTTTGAAAGGGAACAGCAGGAGCACTCATGGAAAAAATATTTTATTGTAGTTCTGAGTAATTAGAGAAGAGCAATTAGTAATAGCCTTTACCACAACAGAACATTACTATTTTTTGCTTATTGCTAAACCACTTATTAATTAAAATAGGTTGAGTGTCAGTTTTTCAACAATTTATGATACCCCATCTGCCCTATAATTGGTATTTTCAAAGCTAGAGCTGAAGCAAATGGAATCTTCAGGGAAATTCTCTTACTCTGATACACTAATTCTGTCCTCTTCCCTTTTACAAATGGGTTATTTCCCTTTTATAAATCAACATCTATAAAAAATGCTGCAGAATTCATCGAGACAGAGAGTTGAGACTGCAATCAGAGATCCAGATAGGAGTTGGGGAACAATTTATTAATTTAGACATTTCCAGCAGAACAGCACTGTGGGGTTTCTGGCGGCCTCTTCTACAACATTCCTGAGATACCCCACGTACTGAGCAGGATGGCAGTCCGATTGTCACAGCTGCTGCACCCATGAAGTAAAACAGACATTACATCTGGAAAATGAATGAAGCCATCACAGGTTAATTAGGTTCCCTTTCAAAACATAAAACTGAGAAAAAGAAATTGTTTTGCTACATTAGGGTACGATGTGGCAGGAAAACAACAGGCGATTCTTAGTTTGCTGAGCCAAAATTTAGGAAGAAGTGGATTTGGGTTTTGCAGACACTACCCTTTACATGCAGCTCCCATGAAGAGCCATCAAGGTCTTCCATTTTGCCTGATTTAATCAGCATTTCTGTCTCGTGTTTGCAGTCAGATGCAGAAAGGCAGTGAGTTGCCTTTCTGCTTAAGGGCTATTTTCGATCATAGTCTCTCAGCTGCTATGAGTCTCTGTAGGCAGGAAGCCAAATATGTTGCATAAATTTATCTGTAGAACAAAGCAGTTACAAAGGCCTGGTCTGTTAACACAACAGCTTGATTGCTCCCTCAAAGAAGCAAGCTGGACTTGTTTGACTTTTTTTTTGCTGAGTGATTTTAGCTGAGAACACTAAACGAATTCCTGTAGCATGCCTTGAGGGAAGTATTTTAGATGTATATTTTTAATGAAATTCCTCATACTTAAACATCCTTTTCTGTCCACACATTCTGAGGTCCTTTACACTCATGCTATATATCACTAGAAAACCTGTTTTCATTCCTCCTTCCAGTCTAAGGCAAAATCATGTCTTATTTTACATTGACTTTGAAAGACACATACAGTAGAGTGATTTCTTTCTCCTGGTAATCAGATTGAAGCATAGAGATTATATAATGTACAAGACACGAGGTACCTTCTTCACACACTTCCCACCTACTCTCCTCACCTTTCTCCAGAGATGACCACCATTATCAGTTTGGTGAGTAGAGACAGTTCTTCATAGCCTTGAAGACTTGCTTCCTTACTCCTCATGCTGTTAGTTAGCTCAGCAGGTATTAGCCAGGCACAGGACAGGGGCTAAAAATATTTCCATTAGAATATGCATACAAATTCTGTATGAGATAGAAATTATCGATATCCATATGAATATTTTCATATCTACAACTACATATAAAAATTCATATCCACAGAGAAATTCTTCAGTGGCTAATAACAGAGCTTGAATCTGGAGAGGTAACACTCCTGCCATGACTCACCCTGATCAGCAATGGCAAAACCAGGTCTGAACTTGTACAGATGGACAGCTGAAAAACGTGTCAGGTCTGGACAGAGAGGTGTTTTAATTTGGAAGTCTTTTATCAGAGTGAAATGCTTAAACACCACTGATTTATTCTTAGTTTTCAGTAAATGAGGACAGAAAAGCCAGCTCCAAAACTGTGGTGACTCAAAGCACTTAACAATGTTTTTGACAGAAGCAAAAACAAATGCTATGTGAAGGATTGGCTTTAGACCCAAGTTTTCCTGCATTTCAATAAGTAAAATGCCAATGGAAATGAGCTCAAAATGTAGAAACAATTTCAAGACCCATGAAGACACATCATCATATGCAAGAGTTGGCCAAAGTAATAGCCAGCTGACTGGGGCCTGCAAAGTCTTCAAACATTGGGGTTATCAGATATAAAACAATTACACACACACACACACACACACACACACACACACACACACTATCTTAGTTCATTCAGGCTACTGTAACAAAATACCACATACTGGGTGGCTTGAAACAACAGAAATTTATTCCTCACTGAGCTGTAGGATAGAAGTTTAAGGTCAAGGTTCTGGCCTGCTCAGGTTCTGGTGAAGGCCTCTTTTTGCATTGAAGATCACCTTCATATGGTGGGAAAACCTGGGAAGGCCCTGGCTGGTTGGCTCAGTGGTAGAGTATCACCCAACATGCATAAATCCCAGGTTTGATTCCCAGTTAGGGCACACAGGAGAAGCAACCATCTGCTTCTCCACCTCTGCCCCTTCTTCTTTCTCTCTCTCTCTTCTCCTCCCATGGCTTGATTAGTTTGAGCTCATCAGCCCCAGGCACTGAGGATGGTTCCCTTGTGTCTCTGCCACAGGCACTAAAAATAGCTTGGTTGCAAGCATGGGACCAGATGGACAGAATATCGGCCCTAGATGGGGGTTGCTGGGTGAATCTTGGCCAGGGCACGTGCTGGAAGTCTGTCTCTCTATCTTCCCTCCTCTCACATGGAAAATAAGAAAGAAAAAAAAAAGAAAAAGAAAGGTTCAGAAAGTGTCATGTTGTCTGTTTTATAATAGCAGTAATCCTGTTGACTCTCATGGCTGAAGCACCTCCAGGGTTCTACCTCTTAATATCCTCACATTGGGCACTAGCATTTTAACATAAGAATTTTAGGAGAACATAAACATTCAAACTACAGTACAAAAAAAAAAGACAGAGTGTGAAATATGACTAATAAATAGGGCAGTTTGAATAAGATACATTTATTAAAGAATTATACTTGGAACAAAAATAATGTTAAAGTCGTATTTATAGATGTTAAATATTGTACAGAAGATTAAACAGAAAGATAAATTAGAAATTCAGAGAACTGGAGAAATTATTCAGAAGGCAACACAGAGAAAAACTTATGAATATGAATTAGAAATTAGGATCTATAAATGAGAGAATGATAATTCAAACATAGCTCTAATTTGATTTTCAGAAAGAAAAATAGAAGAATAAGGGGTATATAACTATAAGAAAATAAAATGAATGATATTTTTCTTTATTGAAAGTCACTAATCTGGAATCCCAATGAATACTAAACAGAACAAATGAAAATGAGATTGCAAAAGTATATTGATATAATGAAACTGTAGAACACCAAAGAAACCAAAAAGTTGTCAAAGCAATCATAGGGAAATAAATTTCCTATAAATTTACTTAACTTCTCAATAGTCACAATAGAAACCAATAGAAAGAAACAATAACTTGAAAATTCTAAGAGAAAAAAAGTTATTTTTTAGATATTTAGGATTTTTTTCACCTAGGTATAAATGCAAATTATTTGATTACAAGTAACAAAAGCACATGTTCTATCCTAAGGAGAAGGGAGCATTTATGCAAAGATACTAGGGTGTTTCATAAAACTCAAGAGCCAGCATGAACAATAGGCCTCCAAAGAACTAGAAGCAAGAACTGAAAATAGTGAAGGAATTGTAGCAACTCTTTCATTTCCTTTCCCATTCTCTCTCGCTCTGTATTGGACTTGTTTATGAATGATCACAAATGCTCTGTGAATACTGATTTTGAGTTTCCAAATAAATTTTACAAAGTAGGTAAATTCACAAATATGGAATTTATTAATAACGAGGATTGATTTTATAACTTAGCCTTAGTTTTTATGTTTCATATTACCTTCCATATTTTCTTGAATATTGTCAAAGAAAACTGTAAGTGTTCATCCATGATCTATGACAACTTTCTTCTCAGCTATACTCTGTAAAATATCAATCACTGTGTTAGCCTTGTCACATTGGATGAACCAATATTCTGCATTGTGAACTTTTTTCCTATTAGGAGAGGATCAGATGAATATATAATTCTTATATCATCACTGTAAATTTTACTTGAAATTTATTTGAGTTAATATTAATAACCTTCATAATATACATGTCAGGGAAGAAATGACTTAAAATGGAATAGATGCACTTATTAAAACATTATAACTGCTTATTTCCATGTTACATTTATTCAGCATGTTTTTCATGGTGGTGATTTTCCTATAACTGGTTTTACTGAAAACACTCTCCAAATTTGATGAATCACTTTAAAGTTTAATTTTATCTTAATTATAATGAGCAAATTGCTCCTTAATAAATTTCAAGCCCAAATATCTCCTTCAGAAAGTCTCAATGACCACTGGGAAAAACTGTCTAGTATGCTCTTATTAACTCTTACTTGTGTCTTTGGAATAAGAGTGGTGGCACCCAGAAGAATTTTGTCAGTAGTAAAATTTATATGTCACCAATAAGAGATAAATGCAGAAATTATTCATCATGGTCAGGTTTCCCCCAATTTGATTTATTTTACTTGTATTTTCAAAATAGCATTATAGAAAGTTTATAAAAGAAAAGAAGTCACCCATAGAAACATAATTACTCTTAACATTAAGAATAATGTCACAATGACTATATATGAGGACAAGAGGGTACTTGAAGCATCAGGGGGACCACTCTGTATAGTACCTAATTTTGTACCACTTTATTGTACATCTGAAACTAATACAGAATAATGCTAAATATAAACTGTAATTGAAAAACTAAAAAAAGAAAAATATCACAAAAATGTGTCTCTAAAGGGAATATAAATGAATGTAAAATGTAATATACCAGCAACAAAAAAAGTTTTTCTTTTCAAAATTAACACTCAGTCACATATTTTGTGTTAAAATTGGGAAAAGACAAAGAAATTCCAATTAAAATTACTAATAAAGCACATGATCAAAATCAGTATAACTTAATGTTAATCGACACTTGCTAAATCAATTAGATATAAAGGGAGCAAAGTTATTCACAGACAATAAATTCATTATTTATTTGTTATAAGGAAAAGTGGCCAATAATTTGATAATTTACTCATATGTTTATATAATTAAAAAAACAAAGAAATAATTTGAAAATATTATACTATTAAAGGGATTTAGTGTCTGGTTAGAGATAGGAGTGGAAACAAGAACATAGAATCCTATTTCCTGGGTTCAAAGTCCAACTCTGCCATTTATCAGCTCTGGGACCTTAACCAAGTTACTCAACTATTGGGCTCCTCAGTTTGCTTCACTCTGAATCCAAGCTATTCATAATGCCTACATCATAGGGTTTTATAAGGTGGGAATCAGCTAACATCATGGACATAAAATATTGCCCAGAGTACAGTAATGTGATGACAATGTCAGTTATTTATATTGTCACTAAAACCTGAAAATTTTTAATCTCTTGCAAATAAAGCCAAGCCTAATAACAATATTCACAAACTCAAAAGATTTTCCTTAGAACACACACAAAAAAATTGGTAAATCAAGTAAGTTAGAAACAAATATAAATAATAAAGAATAAATGGCCAGGTATGTTTATCATTACAAGTCATTAAATGCAAAATTAAATATTACATTAGAAGTATTAGTAGAAATACAATCCTGGACTTTCCAGTAGAGACACATTAAAATATTGGTATTATCAAGTACCATGAATGTAAAGCTTGATACATGTCAGGTATTTCAGTAGGTTTTAAGCCGCATGAACTAACACAACTAGGTTAGTAATTTGCTACTAGCAAATTTTATAGATAAAGACACAGAAGAATATGGGGATTACATAGCTGTTCTACAAAGGGGAAGAAAATATTTTAAATATGAAATAGTACACTTCACTCATACCATTACATATTTTATTTTATTAAATATGTTTAAAGTAATACAGTAAATCGGGTAACTCATGAATCAGGCTTGTCCTAGAGGTTTAGTTTGGTAAACAGTAATTCAGAGTATGAAGCTTTTGTGAATGTCAGTCTTGCTATAGTATTTCATAAAAGGTTTGTAATCAGCCCTGGCCGGTTGGCTCAGCGGTAGAGCGTCGGCCTAGCGTGCGGAGGACCCGGGTTCGATTCCCGGCCAGGGCACACAGGAGAAGCGCCCATTTGCTTCTCCACCCCTCTGCCACGCTTTCCTCTCTGTCTCTCTCTTCCCCTCCCGCAGCCAAGGCTCCATTGGAGCAAAAATGGCCCGGGCGCTGGGGATGGCTCTGTGGCCTCTGCCTCAGGTGCTAGAGTGGCTCTGGTCGCAACATGGCGACGCCCAGGATGGGCAGAACATCGCCCCCTGGTGGGCAGAGCGTCGCCCCCTGGTGGGCGTGCCGGGTGGATCCCGGTCGGGTGCATGCGGGAGTCTGTCAGACTGTCTCTCCCTGTTTCCAGCTTCAGAAAAATGCAAAAAAAAAAAAAAAAAGGTCTGTAATCAGACACAATAGAGAGCAAAATATAATGGAGGCCATTTTAGGCTTCTAATTTCTACTTTCCCTTCCTCCAGCGCATCATTCTCCCACCACAACTTTTCCACCTTTTGGCCTTTGTTTTTCCTTCATGGCACCACCGTGCTTTCACATTTTGCATATCTGGAGAATGCATAATGTTCCCCTGATCTGATAGCATCCTTTTTATTTATTTATTTATTTTTTACATGAGAGGAGGGGGAAAGATAATGAGGCAGACTCTCACATGAGCCCCAACCAAGATTTACATGGCAACCCTATCAGAAACTGATGCTCGGAGTACCAAGCTATTTTTAGTGCCTGAGGCTGATGAGATCCTATGGCACTATCCTCAACTCTGGGAACCACACACAAACCAATCGAGCCACTGGCTGTGGGAGGGGAAGAAGGAAAAAAGGGGGAGAGGGAGGTGAAAAGAAGCAGATTGTTGCCTCTCCTGTGTGCCCTGTCTGGGAATTGAACCTGGGACATCATATGCTGGTTGATGCTCTATCTACTGAGCCACTGATCAGGGCCTTCTACTATCTCTCGTAATCAGCCACCCTTCTCCTTATGTTTACCCAAATTTCATCCCCTAAATGTTGTAACTAATACTTATTTTTTTTCATCACACTCTTTTTTAAATTCTCTTTTTCTGCATAAAACTTATAAACATATTTCAATGTCAGTACATAATCACCCCTCACATGATAGTTTAATAGCATATGAACCTTCTACTTTATGAATGTTTACATTAAAATGAACCAATTCTCAGCTGTTGAACATTTGGTTTTTCCAAGTTTTTATTACTACAAACAATTGTAAAACAAACAGCTTTGCAGTTAGTTATGTTAAAATGTAACCATACGTTTAATTATTTCCTTAGGATAAATTTCTAGTTAATTGAATTTTGGGTTCATTGTTTATACATATTCTTACGACTTTTGATGCACACTATCAAATTACCCTACAGATACACATTTAAATTCACTCAGCAGAGACTGAAGGATAGTGAAAATAGTATCTAATTCTTATCTCAATTTGCATTTCACAGTAAGATCTGAAATTGTCTAACAGCTTACTTTTGGCAAAAAATGTAGTCAGTTGCTTTTATAACATTTGTTAACTAGACCAGTTGAAATTGAAACCATAACCACACAGCGTGATATGCACACATACACATATATACAAAACACACAGTACTTTCTATGCATTGAATGAACATGCTCACATATTTCAAAGCACTGGATGATGACTCAGAAAATCAAATACTGTCATTAATGCCTAACTTCTAAACATTACCACATAGAGCAGTGTGTTTTTGAGTGCTTCCAAGCTCATGAGTGGTTTGCATAATAAATTTAGGTCTAACACATTTCCCAGCCACCAAACAATAGAACAAAATATATCTGCATGTGTATGTTTCCTTGGAAATATGAAACATGTTTCTTACTATGGGCTGTGAACAGAAAAGTTTGAAAGCCACTGATGTAAAGAATCTGTGGAATTAAATGTGTTGATTCATGTAGTATGCTTTGTGTAATATGCTTGTAAACAATAAGTTCTTGTACCCTTTTAATTGGGAAAGGAAAGGTCTAAAGCTCACACGTTTCTACAGGAGGCTGTAATTAAGTAAGTATTTATATACTTTGTATCAATGCACTTATTTTCAGAGATACCTTCTGCTTATAAAGCATGACTTTTATTTTCTTCTTATGAAAAAATATAAACTTGTCTCAAAACAATTTAAATTTAAATTAGAAAATGAGTCAATAAAAAATAAGTATTCCATAAATAATATTATTGAATATTTATGAATAGGCAAGAATCATGATTTTGGTAGGCATATAAGTAAATTTTAGAAGTTTTGATCAAGAATATTCTTCCCCACATTCTATGTATGAAATATCTATTTTTTCAGAAAGAGATCTTGACTCTCTCTAAAACTTGGTTCATTACCTCTTTTTGTTTTGTTTTTCTCTATCTCCTATGCATCTTTCAGATGATTTATTTTCTTTTAAATAATTAATTTTAATATATATAAAATTATATATTTGTCTTTTTCCTTTGTATCAAAATCTGTGAAGGCAGATATTATTAAAAATATTAGGTGATAAGTGATGTCATAAGAATGTTGACATTAGTAGAGCTTCCCTTGGTTTCTCCCCTTCAAGTTTCAACAATATGAACAGCTATAATTCAACAAAGGATTTCCTGCTCAACACACAAACACACCTGAGAGATCCACACATTGAAACAAATAAATATGGGCAAATGGGAGTGAACTGCGCAGGTGAGAAAGGAGAAATGCTTAGATAAGCCATAGATTCAGCCCAACAGCCAGGAGCTCACAGTGGGCTCAGCCCAGATAGGGAAGGAATCAGGTTGTGGCTGGCACTCCCTTCAGCTATGAGGAGCAAAGAGATTTGGTGGGCACTCCTGCATGAGTGGGCAGTATGAGTTGTGGCCGAATTCAGTGACCTGGGCAGGGACACCGCACAGATGTGCAGCCACAGTTCTGCTGCTTAGCATCCCAGACACAGAAACAATGCTATGAAGCCTGGCCTCCCCATAATCTTCCAGAGCTTGCTTCCTCTTGCTCTTTGTGTCATATTGTTGAGGGCATTATCTGCAAACCTGCAAACTGGTACTTTAGAATCACTTTTTCCATGAGCAAAGGGCACACTTTGTGACTGGACCCAGAATAGGGGGCAAAAGAGGGACTCTGTAGAGGTCCAAGGTCACTATTACCAGAGGACAAAGCAACTTAGAAGAAGGGCGGTTACCGCAGGCCACCGCAGCCCATTCATCACGGCTACACTGGTGGCAGCTTTCAGCCGTGTGGGCAAGCACTGGGATCTTATGAATTTGGAGCTCCATCACCATTGTGTTTTCCCTGTGGGGTTGGGCACTTGGGACTGGGGTGACAGGATGACTGGGAAGGCACTCATCTTTCCACTTTCCACCACTCTGCAGAGATCTCAAGAGCTAGAGTAGTTCAAAAGCACTAAAAACTTGTGATTCAGTGTCACATACTAAAAAATAATAGAAAGACTTCTTCATATTAATCTACTAGAAAAGTACAACTATACGTAGATGCCTAGACAGAGAAGGATTCCATCAAATGCCATGAATAACCAAGGTAATAAGGCAGCTCAGAAAGAAGAATTTAAAATCTTCAGAAAACAAAATTAAAGATATGAAAATATATTATTTAAAAGACAGAGAATTCAAGATTTCAGTTCTGAAGAAACTCAGTGAGATGCAGGAAATTACAGCCAGGCAGTTTAATGGGTTCAGAAAACAAATCAACAAACAAAATGATTACTTTACCAAAGAGACTGAAACTATAGAAAAGAACCAAACAAAAATTTTGGAGATAACTGAATACAAAAGATCAAGAATGAACTAGAGGGCATAGAAAATAGAGCAAACTAAACTTATGGATCTTGGTCATAAAGAACATCTTATGAATTTAACCCCAAAGGCAACAGAAGTAAGGGTTAAAATAAATGAATGGGACTATATCACACTAAAAAGCTTCTACACAACAACAACAAAAAAAAACCCGAAACAACAACTGAATGGGAGAAGATATGTGTAAACAATAGCTCTGATAAGGGGTTAATATCTTAATTATACAAAGAACTCATTTAACTCAGCACAAAACAAATAATCAATCCAATTAAAAAATGGTAGAGGAGCTGAACAAACAATTCTCCCAAGAAGACATACAAATGACCAAGAGATATATGAAACAATACTTGACTTCACTAGCTATTATAGAAATGCAAAACTATAATGAGAAACATCTCACACCTGTTAGAATGGTCATTGCCAACAAGACAGGTAATAACAAGTGTTGGAGAGGCTGTGGAGAAAAAGGAACTTTCACTCACTGCTAGTGGGAATGTAAACTGGTACAGCCATTATGGAAGACAATATGGCAATTCTTCAAAAACTTCAGAATACAGTTACCATATGACCCAGCAATCACTCTTCTGGGTATCTACCCCCAAAAATTCAAAAACATTTATTGACAATGATATATGCACTTCTATATTCACTGCAGCATTATTCATGGTATCTAAGACACGAAGATAACCAAAGTGAAGATAACCAATAGAAGATTGGATAGAAAAGATGTGATAAATATATGCAATGAAATACTACTCAGCCATAAGAAAAGATTAAATACTGCCATTTGCAAGAACATGGATGGACCCTGAGAATATTATGCTAAGTGAAATAAGTCAGTCAAGAAAAGCTAAGAACCATGTGATTTCACTCATATGTGAGATATAAAACTGAAACTATACACATAGATAACCATATGGTGGTTTCCAGAGGGAAGGGTGTGGGGATAGTAAAGGGTAAAAGGGGCCAAATATATAGTGATAGAAGATGATTTTACTTTGGGTGGTGGGCACACAACACAAATATACAAATCATGTATCATAGAAATGTACACTTGAAATCCATACAATCTTATTAACCAATATTACCCTAATAAATTACATAAAAATTATCACGTGATAAATATTTGTTGAATCAGTAAGTGTAGAATTTGTATGAATAAGCACTTTGGCAGTTAAAGGGTAGACATATCATGATTAGTTCTCTAAAACACGGTCTTGAATTGTTGCTCTTTTGTTTTTTTCAAAACTTGGTTCTTCTTTTAAAAAACAATAAACTTATAATCAAATACAAGATACAGATGTGTACCTCTGGACCCACTAGAAAATGGATGTAAAACCAGACTTTACTCACTAGCCGAAAGGGCATTCCCAATGGTCCATCAGCCAGAGCCTACAATCTCAAGGCTTGGTTAGGCTGAGTCACCAGGAAACCTATCATATTATGCATGTGGTTGGGACTGAGACAGAAAAACAACCACCCTGTTGATAATTAGTCTCAGAGATTTTGCAGTTGTAGATGGTATCTTGTTGACACTCCAAGCATGTTAGACATCCATGAAACGGAGCCTATTCTAGAGTGGGTGTATGTGTGAACAGAAACTCATAAACCAGGGCTATGAATAGAAATGACTAGCAGAGATATAAAAAATCTCTTACTTGTAAGGGAGTGTGATAGATGATGAGAAAGTCAATTAGTCTTGCAATTGCATTCAGGGAGTATCTGTTATACAGGAGATGAGAACTTATCAGTTAGTCAGTAATTGAGAATTTGATTAGATAATCAATAATTTACTACCTTAACTGTTCATAGGATATTTTATTGCAGAATCTATAATGGATTTTAAAATTACTCATGCTAATTAAATTTCTTTCTTAAAAAGTGCCTATGAAATCATAATATTCCTTTATTACAACAAACTAAGAACTATTTAAAGAGAAAGGCTACTGCACAGAGAAGAAATATTTTACATATTATGTATTTTTTGACGTTTTTTTTTTTATTTTAATGGGGTGACATTGGTAAATCAGGGTACATATGTTCAGAGAAAACATCTCCAGGTTATTTTGACATTTGATTGTAAATTCAAAGTCAAACTGTCTTCCGTCATATTCTATCTGGTTTTCTTTGTGGCCCTCCCTGCTCCCCTCTTGTCCATGCCTCTGAGTCTCATTTTTATGTCCCACCTATGTATGGAATCATATAGTTCTTAGTTTTTTCTGATTTACTTATTTCACTCAGTATAATGTTCTCAAGGTCCATCTATGTTGTTGTTAATGATCTGATGTCATCGTTTCTTATGGCTGAGTAGTATTCCATAGTATATATGTACCAACGCTTTTTAATCCACTCGTCCACTAATGGACACTTGGGCTGCTTCCAGATCTTTGCTATTGTGAAAAATGCTGCCATAAACATGGGGGTGCATTTCTCCTTTTCAAACTGTGCTATGGTATTCTTGGGGTATATTCCTAAAAGTGGGATGGCTGGGTCAAAAGGCAGTTCGATTTTTAATATTCTGAAGAATCTCCATACTGTTTTCCACAGTGGCTGCACCAGTCTGCATTCCCACCAGCAGTGCAGAAGGGTTCCCTTTTCACCAGATCCTCTCCAGCACTTATTCTGTGCTGTTTTGATGATGAGCGCCATTCTGACTGGTGTGAGGTGATATCTCATTGTGGTTTTAATTTGCATTTCTCTAATGATTAGTGATGTTGAGCATTTTCTCATATGCCTATTGGCCATCTGTATGTCCTCTTTGGAGAAGTGTCTATTCATTTCTTTTGCTCACTGTTTTTTTTTTTTTTTTTTAAAGCTGGAAACGGGGAGAGACAGTCAGACAGACTTCCGCATGTGCCCGACCGGGATCCACCCAGCAGGCCCACCAGGGGCGATGCTCTGCCCACCAGGGGGCGATGCTCCGCCCCTCCGGGGCATCACTCTGCCGCGACCAGAGCCACTCTAGTGCCTGGGGCAGAGACCAAGGAGCCATCCCCAGCGCCCGGGCCATCTTTGCTCCAATGGAGCCTTGGCTGCGGTAGGGGAAGAGAGAGACAGAGAGGAAGGAGGGGGGGGGGGGGAGAGAAGCAAATGGGCGATTCTCCTGTGTGCCCTGGCCGGGAATCGAACCCGGGTCCCCCGCACGCCAGGCCCACGCTCTACCGCTGAGCCAACCGGCCAGGGCCTCTTTTGCTCACTTTTTGATTGGATTGTTTGTCTTCCTGGTGTTGAGTTTTACAAGTTCTTTATATATTTTGGTTATTAAAATCCTTATCAGATGTATTGTTGAATATGTTCTCCCATTGTGTAGTTTGTCTTTTTATTCTGTTCTTATTGTCTTTAGCTGTGCAGAAGTTTTTTAAATAGATACAGTCCCATTTGTTTATCTTGTCTTTTATTTCACTTGCCCATGGAGATAAATCGGCATATATATTGCTGCGAGAGATGTCGAAGAGCTTACTGCCTATTTTCTTCTAAAATTCTTATGGTTTCACGGCTTATATTTAAGTCTTTTATGCATTTTGAGTTTATTTTTGTGAATGGTATAAGTTGGTGGTCTAGTTTCATTTTTTTGCAGGTTGCTGTCCAATTTTCCCAACACCATTTATTAAAGAGGCTGTCTTTATTCCATTGTATGCTCTTACCTCCTTTGTCAAATATCAGTTGTCCATAAAGGTGTGGGTTTATTTCTGGGTTCTCTGTTCTGTTCCATTGATCTATATGTCTGTTTTTATGCCAGTACCAGACTGTTTTGAGTACAGTGGCCTTGTAATATAACTTGATATCGGGAAGTGTGATACTTCCTGCTTTATTCTTCCTTTTCAAGATTGCTGAGGATATTCATGTTCTTTTCTTGTTCCATATAAATTTTTGGAATATATGCTCTATATCTTTGAAGTATGTCATTGGTATTTTAATTGGTATTGCATTGAATTTATAAATTGCTTTGGTTAATATAGACATATTAGTGATGGTTATTCCTCCTAACCATGAGCATGGTATATGCTTCCACTTGTTTGTATCTTCCTTGATTTCTTTTATCAGTCTTTTATAATTTTCCGAGTACAAGTCTTTAATCTCCTTGGTTAAATTTACTCCTAGGTACTTTATTTTTTTGGTTGCAATAGTGAAGGGGATTGTTTCCTTAATTTTTCTTTCTGATACTTCATTGTTTGTGTATAAAAATGCCTCTGATTTCTGAGTATTAATTTTATATCCTGCCACCTTGCTGAATTCATTTATCAGGTCTAGTAGTTTTTTTACTGCGACTTTAGGGTTTTCTATATACAATATCATATCATCTGCAAATAATGATAGTTTTACTTCTTCTTTTCTAATTTAGATGCCTTTTATTTCTTCTTCTTGTCTGATTGCTGTGGCTAGGATTGCTTCCAGGACTATGTTGAATAAGAGTGGTGAAAGGGAGCACCCCTGCCTTGTTCCTAATCTTAAGGGTGTTGCTTTTAATTTTTGCCCATTGAGTATGATGTTGGCTGTGGGTTTGTCATAGATGGCCTTTATCAAGTTGAGGTATGTTCCCTGTATTCCCACTTTGGTGAGAATTTTGGTCATGAATGAGTGCTGAATTTTATCAAATGCTATTTTTGCATCTATTGAAATTATCATGTGTTTTTTATCCTTCCTTTAGTTTATGTGATGAATCACATTGATTTGCGAATATTGTACCAGCCTTGCCTCCCAAGAATAAATCCCACTTGATCATGGTGTATGATTTTTTCCATATATTGTTGAATCTGGTTTGCTAATACTTTGTTGAGGGATTTTAGCATCTATATTCATCAGGAATATTGGCCTATACTTTTTTTTCTTTGTGTTGTCTTTGCCTGGTTTTGGAATCAGGATTATGCTCGCCTCATAAAAGGAGCTTGGAAGTCTTCCTTCCTCTTGAACTTTCTGAAATAGTTTGAGTAGGAATTAGTTCTTCTTTGAATATTTGGTAGTGTTCACTTGTGAAGCCATCAGGCCCAGAACCTTTCTTTCTTGAGAGTTTTTTGATAACTGTTTTGATCTCATTTGTTGTAATCAGCCTGTTTAGGTTTTCTGATTTTTCCAGATTGATTTTTGGAAGATTGTATGTTTCAAGGAATTTGTTCATAGCATCTAGGTTGTCTAGTTTTCTGGCATACAGTTCTTTATAGTATTTTTTTACAATATTTTGTATTTCTGTTGTGTCAGTTGTTATTTCTTCACTCTCATTTCTAATTTGAGTCCTCTCTCTTTTTTTCTTGGTGAGTCTAGTTATAGGTTCATAGATCTTGTTTATTATTTCTAAGAACAAGCTCCTGGTTTCATTGATCCTCAGTATTGTTTCTTTAGCCTCAATGTCATTTATTTCCACTCTGATCTTTATTATCTCCTTCCTTCTACTACATATGGCATTTGCTTACTTCTTTTTCTAGTTCTTTTAGATGCAGGATTAAGTTGTTTATTTGAGCTTTTTCTAGCTGCTTAAAGTATGCCTGTAGTGCTATGTACTTCCCTCTCAGTATTGCTTTTGCTGTGTCCCATAGATTTTGAGTTTTTGTATGCTCATTATCATTCATTTCTAGAAATTTTTTAATTTCTTCTTTGATCTCATTCTTAATCTATTCATTATTTAACATCCTGCTATTTAGTTTGCATGTTTTTGAGAATTTTTGAGTTTTTCTCTTGTGGTTGATTTCTGGTTTCATGCCATTTTGGTCAGAGAAAATGCTTGATATAATTTCAATCTTCTTAAATTTGTTGAGACCACTTTAGTGCCATAACATGTGACTATCCTAGAGAATGTACCATGAGCACTTGAAAAGAATGTATAATCTGCTGCTTTAGGGTGAAAGCTTCTGAAGATATCTATTAAATCGAGTTGATCTAGTGTGTCCAATAAGTCTGCTGTTTCTTTGTGAATTTTCTTTCTTGAGGATCTATCTAGTGATGTTAGTGGGGTATTAAAATCCCCTACTATTATAGTATTGCTGTTGATCTCACCCTTTAAATTCATCAACGTCTGCTTTATATATTTAGATGCTCCTATATTAGGTGTGTAGATATTTATAATGGTTATATCTTTCTGTTGGATTGCTCCTTTTATCATTATGTAGTGTCCTCCTTTATCTCTTACTATAGGCTTTGTTTTAAAGTCCATTTTGTCCGATGTAAGTATTGCTACCCCAGCTTTTTTTTCACTTGCACTTGCATGAAATGTTTTTTTCCATCCTTTTCCCTTCAGTCTATGTGCATCTTTTATATTAAGGTGTGTCTCTTATAGACAACATATGTATGGGTCCTGTTTTCTTATCCATGCAGCTAACTTATGTCTTTGGATTGGATCACTTAATCCATTTACATTTAAGGTTATTATTTATATGTAGTTGTTTATTGCCATTTTATTCTTTAAAGCTGTATTCCTCTTTTGTTATATTCTTTTCCCACTTCGAACTGTTTACAACAGGCCCCTTATCATTTCCTGCAGCATTGGTTTGGTTGTAATGAATTCCTTGGGAGGTTTTTTTTTTTTGTCTGGGAAGCTTTTTATGTCTCCTTTGATTTTAAATGATAGCCTTGCTGGATAAAGTAGTCTTGGTTGTAGTTTCTTTTTCTACATTCCTTTGAATATTTTTTGCCATTCCCTGCTGGCCTCAAGTGTTTCTGTTGAGAAATCGAATGTCATCTGTATGGGGGCTTCTTTGTAGGTGATAACTTTTTTTTCTCTAGCAGCTTTTAATATTTTTATCTTTATCGCTTAGCTTTGGTATTTTAATTATGATGTGTCTTGTAGGTTTCTTTGGGTTTCTCTTTAATGGAGTTCTCTGTGCTTCTTGAACTGTGATACCCTTTACTTCATCAATTTAGGGAAGTTTTCAGCTATGATTTTATTGAATAACGTTTCTATCCCTTGTTCTTTATCTTCTTCTTCAGGAACCCCTGTGATGTGGATGTTATTTCTCTTCATGTTGTCAAGAGCTCTCTTAGAGTTTCCTCAGACTTTTTGAGTCTCTTTTCTTTTTTCTTCTCCACTTCCATACCTTCATTTAACTTGTCCCCCAACTTGCGGATTAGATCCTCAGCTTCATCTATCCTGTTTTTAATTTCTTTCATTGCGGTCTTTATTTCTGATATTGTATTTGTCTTCTTTGACTGATTCTTTTTTAATATTTCAATGTCCTTTTTTATACTTGCTATTTCTTTATTTAGGTGTTTGTAATGATCATCCATTGTTGTTCTAAGATCCCTAAGCATTTTCACAATCATTATTTTAAACTCTGCATCTGAAGTTTGGTTTATTCCATATCACTCAGTTCATTTCCTGGAGGTTTCTCTTGTGGTTTTATTTGGATTGCACTTCTTTGTCTTCTCATTATGTCTCTGTGTTTGGGTGTGTTGTTTGTAGAGCTGGTTGAGTCTAGGCTTGGTGTGGTCTGCCTCCAATTTTCAGTTGTGTTATTTCTAGGTCTTCTTGGGTTGGCATCAGCTATTATTTGTAATCCACTGTTGGATTTGGCTTTTCTAGTAGAGCAGCTTTGAAGTCTTGATTAGTTTGTTTTCTTCTCAGTTTTCTAAACAGAGTGGCAGTCTTGTTTACTGATCTCAGGAGGGGGCTTATTTGAAACTGTATCCAGGTGTAGCCTGAGCCTCTGAAGGCCTGATCTGCCAGTTACTCTTTCCGGGGGTGGGGTGTTTTCTCATCTTCAGTAGGGGGAGGTGTATCTCAGATCTCCTTGGAGACCTGAGTTACTGTCCCTCCTCCCCACTTTTTGTTTTCAGCTGTGTCTTGTTGTCCTGATTGGAGCTGGTAGTTATCTGGAGATGGGTCACCTGGAATTACTTTAGTCTTGTATTGTGTGGAAGGATGGCCCCTCTTCCAGCTATGGACACCTCCAGAACTGGATGAGTCAGCTTCTCAGGTCATCCCATGCATTTCTCTGCCCCTCACCGTCTGTCTCTCTTTCCCCCCTTTCCTTTTGGAAAACAAGCCAGCCCTTTCAACACACCTCATTCCCAGGTCTCCAGGCAGGTGGCTGTGAGCAATATTTTCTGCTCTTTTCCTTGGAGTGAGAGCCCTTCTGGGCTTTCAGCCTCACTCCCCCCCCCTTTGTTTCTGTAAGCAAAGGAGACCCACCACTCCTCAGTGCTCCCTACCAGGTTCAGTGTGGCTTCTTCTTTGCTCCTTGATTTTTGAGAGCTGTTCTTGTAGTCCAGAGTTGGTTTTTCATGCTGATTGTTCCTAAATTAATTTGTAATCTAGTTTGGTGGTGTGAGCTGGGAGTCTGTGCATCTGCCTACAACACTGCCATCTTCAGGTCCTCACATATTACATTTTTAATTTATGAAACCTTGCACCACATAAATCAAACTTTTATTACATTCTGCAAAGTAACATATTTCTTAATGAAGAAACAGATTACTCCCAAAATATGTTTTTTAAAAAATTTCCTTGGTCTCCAAATATGTTTTTTTTTAATTCTCTTGGTATTTGAAGTTTAAAAAATGTAGGGTAAGTAAGGTATTGTTTTAAAAAGTCTGACTTGACACCCATGGAAACCACAATACTGTATTAATAAACTGAAATTGCATTCATAAGACATTCTTGGACTAATCTTGTTCACAAATATTAAAGTATTACTTTATCAAAACTAAAAATGGAGCAAACATACAAATGATATAAAATCCTGTATGATTTTAGAAATAGGTATAGAGAGTTGAATCCTTTATTCATTCAACAAATATTTACTTGATCAATGTATGTGTTGTGCACTGTACAATACAGGTGCTGCCTCCCTGGAAGTTTTAATTTTTACTGGTGGGGCTCAATATCTTTTATATTCATTATGGTAAATACAGGATCTCAAAATTTTGCTGTGATACAGTGCTAGCTATTCCTCTTCTTCTCTGCATGCACCTGGACACCATCTTCCATTCTCCCTTGCAATTAGATGTGACCAAGTCACTGAGATCTAGATGGTAGAGTTTGAGTAGCAGTGATGCCTGTACCCCTTCATGTTTTGTCTGCTCCACCAAGTAGATATAGATGATGCTAAGTTCTGAGAGATGAAGGATACTGGATCTCATAGTCATGGAGAAGTGGAGAGCATCCCACTAACAAAAAGAACTCTACCTTATCTGAGAAATAAATACCATATATTTTAAAATCATCATACATTTTGGGTGTGCTAGAGCAGTTTAACTTACCCTGATTAGTATAGTCACATGGACTTGGATATGTACTCCATGGTTTTGACTCTCAGTTCCTTCACAGATGCCTTCTATTACCCAGGACAATTGTGACATTCTCATTTACTTTATCAAAAAATGGGACTAATAATTATAGCCACCATATATGGTGTTTGGGAAGGTGAAAGGGGTTTATGTAAATATAGGGATTATACCCCTGGTAAATAAATAAAGAAGGATGATTATTTTTATTATTATTTCTCAGAGTATCCTTAGGAATCTGAAAAGAAAAATAGACACATGATGCTACAAAATGAGAATTACTCCTGCAATCTTGGGCAGGTTGGCTAGAGCAGTGGTTTTCAACCTTTTTATACTTCTGGACTAGTGAAAATAAGAAAATTATTTTGGGGACCAATAAGGCAGAAATCACTCTGAACATAAGTGAACTCAACTAAGTAAGATCTTTGGGTCTAAAAACTCTACACCATCAGGGTGGTTACCTCTTTCACAGACCTGCATGAAATTTCTGGTTGACTGGAGGTTGAAAAACACTGGGCTAGAGAATATGAAAATGCAAACCAAATTGAATATATACACCAAATATACAAACCAAATTGGAGAGAAAACTTGGAGATAAAAAAGTCCATTAAAAGTCATCTGGTTCTTTATGAGCCTAGATTTAGCAATGGTTCCTTAAACACAATAACAAAAGAAAAAATAGATAAATTGGATTTTATCAGAATAAAAACATTTTGTGCATTAAAGAACACTATCAAGAAAACAAAATGATAACCCATGGAATGGAGAAAGTATATGTAAATCACATATCTCAGTAGGCTGTAGTTCCAGAATATTAAGAACTTCAATCACTCAACAAAAAGAATAACTAAGTGAAGAGAAAAACACATGGGCAAAGGACTTCAATAAATTTTTCTCCAAAGAATATATACAAATGAGCAAGAAACATAAAGATCTAAATCAAAATCACAATGAGAAAGTGCATCAAACCCACTAGGGTGGCTATAATAATTTTAAAAATATTTCATAACAGTATTATAACAGTTGAGTAATTGGAAGCCATATAAACTGCTGGTGAGAATGTAAAATAGTACAGCTGCTATAGAAAAAGTGTTTGAGGCTCCTCAGAAAGTTAAACATAGAATTATCATATGACACAGCAATTCTACTCTGGGTATTTACCCTTAAAAATCAAAACAAGAGTGTTGGCCTGGTGTGCAGGGGACCCGGGTTCGATTCCCGGCCAGGGCACGTAGGAGAAGCGCCCATTTGCTTCTCCACCCCCCCCTCCTTCCTCTCTGTCTCTCTCTTCCCCTCCCGCAGCCAAGGCTCCATTGGAGCAAAGATGGCCCGGGCGCTGGGGATGGCTCCTTGGCCTCTGCCCCAGGCACTAGAGTGGCTCTGGTCGCAGCAGAGTGACGCCCCGGAGGGGCAGAGCATTGCCTCCTGGTGGGCAGAGCTTCGCCCCTGGTGGGCGTGCCGGGTGGATCCCGGTCGGCGCATGCGGGAGTCTGTCTGACTGTCTCTCCCCATTTCCAGCTTCAGAAAAATACAAAAAAAAAAAAATCAAAACAAGTGTTGAAACCAAGAATTTTACACTAATGTTCTAGCAGGACTATTAACTAAAGTGGAAAGATGGAAACAACCCATATATCTGTCAACTGATGAATGGATCATCAAAATGTGGTATATCCATACACTGAAATTATGTGGCCATAAAAAGGAATGAAGTACTCAGATTGCTAGAGCATAGATGAATGAGACACAAAAGACCACATCTTATATGATTCTACTTACATAAAATATCCAAATTAGAAAAATCCATAGAGATAGAAGTCAAGTTAGTTGTTGCCAGTGGCTACGGAGATGTGTTCATGGAAAGTGGCTCAATGGGTGAAGAGTTTGCTTCTGGTGTGATTTAAATGATCTGGGACAAGATAGTGGTGATATTTGCATTTACATTATGAATATATCAAATGTCACTGACTTGTATAATTTAAATGATAAATTTTGTCGTGTGCATTTTACCATACATATATACCTACACACCCAGTATCTCTAATATAGGAAACAGATCTTTTTATTTCCACACAGAGTAAAGAAAATAATTGCCTGACACCTCAAATTCCCATAAGATGATGCAATGAGAATCACAATGAGAACATGAAGCAGAATTTGCAACACAGCAGAGGAATTCCAGAATTTAAGAACTCAATGTATACAAACCTTTTGTCATACCTTTCGTCACCCTCCGGTGATAAAGAAAAAACCTTATCTTTTACTCAGGAATCTAAACAAATCCTCTGTCGGGTAGGAGAGAAAGGTCTCTACTCCAGAGTGTAAGTAATTGTCACAATGGATCTTAAAATTAAAAAAAAAAAACACACAAAAAACCTGACAACAAAAATTACACCTCAAGATTGTAATCCCCTTAGAATGGGAGAGAAATAGCTCTGAAGGAAAAGAGATAAGTGCCTGAGTTTATCCTCCTTAGAATCTGAGCAAATGACCATTGGAGAGAAGAGATACTCTTTATGTCCAATCAATTTTCATTTTTCAGAAGGCCTGAACCATGTAGAAACACAGGGGGAAAAAACATCATCAACAACAACAACAAAAACAGGACTCTGTTTCAGCACTGGTCTAAAGAAATAAAAGCTGTCTAATCTAAAGTACCGTGTTGGTTTCTCTGGCATTGGTCTTTTAGTTTCAATATTTCCAGGGAACTTGTTACCTTTGGGAGCCACTTACTGTGTCTTTGAAACAAGATCATCTTTTAACTGGTATACATTGGGTTTTGATTATAGAGAGGTCCTAGATAAAACAAGGTTTATTATATTTAAAATATATAATTACAACAGTTTTTAATATATAGATGAATAGCATTTAAGAACTTCTTGAATTTAACATATAGACAAATAGTATTTAGTACTTTGTGGGAATACCTACTAGAATATGACATTAAATCAATTTCTAATACTATGCTTCCTTTTCATGTTTTCATCCCTTATTTAATGAACTGTAATGGTTATTTTTCTTCAGACTTTTCTTTTACTGCCAAAGGGTAATATAAAATCTTCTATAATTTTCTTTTTTGTAATCTGGCCAATATATTTGGCTTTGAAAAGTCTTCCCCAAAATGTAAATTTCAGCAAGGCTCTGAATTATCAACTGATTGTTAATTGTAAAGATTGAAAACAGGTACTATAACCAGAAAAAAAAAGAGATAAAATAAGGATACCACTTGGATCAGAAAATTTTTTCATAATTCAGTCATCTCTCGCAAACTATCCACTAAAATGGAGGTAATGCCTGCCCAAACATTTTATGTTAAGATTACATAACAAATATTTAGAATTCAGAATTAAGAGTGTAGACTCAGGATTATTTACAGAGCCCTTGATTACCACTATAATATTTCCCTTACCTTAGAGGGAAAAATAGAAACTATTGCAAGCTCTGTCCGCCATAAACGAGGACACCCAATACCTTGGCTGAGCACATACTTCAAATGATGATGCTTTCCTTGTGTGAATTCCATTTGTTCCATTCCAATGTTAGACTTTTTAAGGTAGAAAGAAGAGAACCCTTCTCAGCATGCAAACTGCAAAGTACTATTAATCAAGCTCTGGATTGTGAGCCAGATGCTACTCTTCTTTAAGTCCATGAATAACCTTATTAATGTGATGAAAAAGGGACAGAGATGGTCAGGGATGGGGCAAAGTTTGCACATAATAAGAGAGCAAGCCAATTAGAATAATTCAGTCTAATACAAAAAAGTAAGAATGGCCTTGATTGAAATGTGCAGAATCCTGATGTGTATAATAAGAACTGCTCACACTCTGTACTCT